>NC_053163.1:101233019-101833019 GCF_016835505.1 Polypterus senegalus | reverse complement strand
TATTCACGGGTGAAGGACTGTGCTTATGCAGAGGAAGATGAGATGGTCAGGGTGGTGTTTGGCACAAACTCAGCGAAACTGCGAGAGAAACTTTTAAGCGCCGGGTCTTAGCTAACATTACATACAGCCGTGGACATCACACGAGATGGCACCAGCACAGCTGGGAACCTTCGATACAAGAACACCAAGCGGCTCACGTGAACTGACGCAGTGCACAGACAAAAAGCAACAGTTCCAAAGAGCGCTGAACATAAACTGAATTACACAATTGAGAAGGCAGCAAAAAAATATGAAGCGTCTGATACATACAAGCATATTCATAAGTGCAGCTACTGCTGAAACAAAGCACACGGTGGAAAAAGTCAATGTCCCGCTAAAGGAAGACAGTGTAAAAAAAAAACCCGTGCATGCAGTGTGTCACATCTCAGATAAAGAGGAAGATGAGCTGTTTATTGATGCAGTAAGAAACGAATCGATGAATGAAACCTCTTATCTTTACAACGATTGACAAACACGGAATGTAACTTGAACACAACACATCGTACAAATACGACCCTAATTGAAAGAAATAATGATAATCAAATCCTTGATGACAGCAACACTCAATAACACTCACAAAACAATTACTGTATATTGACAATCATGTTACGTTATTTTCAAAATGTTCCCTTTTCTTTTTCATAACTTCTTTAACACACTACTTCTCCTCAGCGAAAATATATATATATCCCGATCTACATACTCTCAAATAGACAAGCCGCACGCTGTGGCGCAATTGTAGAGGCTTTGCCTCTAGTGCCGACATCCGAGGTTCGATTCCCGAGATGGGATTCACTGAATATGTACGCGCGCTTCCCGATTCATTTTACCCTCGCATCTCCTTGGTTTGGGACGTATGAAAAAAATATGCGGTTAATGCAGAATCATGTTACGTTATTTTTAAAGTATTTCCTTTTCTTAACACAAGCACAGCTGAGAAGCTTCGATGCATGTACTTCATAACGCGTTAAAAAAAATAACGCATGTAATCACACTTTCAATTCCAAGCAAAGGGGAACTTTTGTCAATGCATGATTTCCTGGTACAACGATTACACTGATGCACACATCACAGCTACAAAAATGTTAGAGTCGAAATAAAGCGCGTTCCTACGACTGATCAGAGGAAAATTTCATTTCAAACGACTACCCGAGCGAAGCCTTGATAAAAGCATGGTTTTGTGAACACTGAAAAGCAAGCAAAGTTAGATGCATTACAGAAAGCGGACTTTGTGGCTCGTACTGGGGATCATTGGACTTACGTGACCGTTAGTAATTCTAATTACATCTAATTACAAAATGTTCAATGATCACACTGTTTTAGCCTAATGTACAAAATAATTTTGACTAAGGTTACTCAGAGTTTAAAGATTAAGTTGGTCAAATTACCTTTTATGTTTCTGCCTTATTTTTTTAAGAAGAAAAACTGCACTTTATGTTGACATTTTGATTATTATTATTTAAAGACAATACCATTCTGAAAAAGTACTTAAAGTACTTAAACTACCACTTTATTTGTAAGTCTGCCCAATTTTAACCAGGGATGATATTTTTGTTTCTGTTTTGAATTCAAATGCAGTTTAAAACCATTTTTTTTTTCAGAAATTAAAACAGCTTGAGTTTACAATATTCATGTCCATGTTTATTATTTGATTCTGTCACCCACTAAAACCCTTTTAAATTAAAAAAAAACATTTGCGATTTGGGGCAAATTTACGTGTGCGATTACATACGATTAATCAAGATTAATTCTTACACAGCCTCTGATTAATTGGATTCATTTTTTTAATCGAATCCCACCCCTAATATATATATGTAGATATATATATGTAGATTTGTATATATATGTGTATATATACAGTATATATGTAGATATGTATATGTGTATATGTATGTATATATATATAACTGTGTATATATGTGTATATATATGTTTATATATGTGTGTGTGTGGCTGTGTGTATATATATAAGTATACATATATAAATATACATATATATATATATATATATATATATATATATATATATATATATGCCAGCAACACTCATGACAATGACAAAACAATTACATTGTCAATCATGTTACGTTATTATTATATTGTGTATATATATATATATAGATATATATATATAGATATATATATAGATAGATAGATATATATATAGATAGATAGATAGATATGACAACAACACTCATATCAATGACAAAACAATTACATTAACAATCATCTTACATTATTTTTAAAATGTTTCCTTTTCTTTTTCATAACTTCTTTAACACACTACTTCTCCGCTGCAAAGCGCGGGTATTCTGCTAGTTACTAATATAAAACACAAAATAATTGATCACATAAGTATTCCTCCCCTGTCAAGTCAGTAAACCAACATAATGATTGGTGTAGCCAATTGATTTTAAATGTCACATAATTAGCTCAATGACCATTACCTGCTTGGGGTTTCAATTGATTGTGATATAAATGTACCTAATCTGGAAGGTCCATCTTGTGATGAGTCAGTAAGGTGGTCTAACCTACACAAATAAGAACAAAATAACATTCCTTGTGTAAAAGAGAGACAAAGGCAGAAGAAGTTTTGGGGGGATTCACCCCATATATTGCACAGAAAACAACAAAAGTTCAACTGCAATTCTGCAGAGTAATCACTAGAGACTGAGTCTCCAACAAAAGAAAACTGAAAATAAAGATTATGCGAGCAGTTAAATAGCCACCAAAAAAGGAAGAGGCAGAATGAGGTGATTACCGGAACTGAGGTCTTTAAGGGCATGGTGAGGAACAGGAAGAGGAAGATTAGGTCTGGTTATTCTCTTCAGAGGATCTAAAAAAGGGGGAAGAAGAAGTGTTAGTCCACTCACTATTCCCTGTCCCAGTGATTTAATATTATTTAGACCCCCAAGCTGCCTCCTAAACGTATGTATGTGACACTAGCAACCCCATGAAAAGGTGATTTAAAAGCACGTCCAGGATGGGGACAAGAAAATATCGAATCACTGAACTAGAATTTGCTTGACTCTGAAGTCAACTTGGAAAAGGTTTTGTAGTCTGATGAGACTTCACCTGAGCTTTCTATCAATTAGATTGTATTTTCTCACTGTGAAGTATGGTGATGGCAGCATCATGCCCTGGGATGCTTCTCTGTAGAAAGCTCTGAAATGCTTGTAAGATAAAATAAATACAGGAAAATACAGAGAAATCCTGCAGGAAAACCTTCATGCAGTCTGCAAGAAATATGTGCCTTGGGAGAAGATTTGTTTAGCAGCAAGACAACAACCCCAAGCATAAATTCAAAGTTATACAGGAATGGATTAAAACAACAATGCCAATGTCTTGGAGTGGCTGAGTCAGAGTCCAGCCAGATCTCAATCCAATTACGAATTTGTGGCTGGACTTGGGGAAAAAAAGGCTGTTCATTCAAAATACCCATGCAACCTGACAGAGCTTGAACCATTTTGCAAAGAAGAATAGATAAAAAGGGCAGTGCTCAAATGTGAAAAGCTGATAGAATCCAAATCTGAATCACATTTATTGGCCAATTATGCACGTTTACATGAATTTTTTTTTTTTTATGAATCTCTGTGCATAGTCACATAACAGACATACACACAACTGATAAGTACACACATGACATAAGTAGAAGACAAGGAATATAAACATACAGTATGCATACAAAGTGGAAGGTAGTATAAGAAATACCAAATAAAGCGTTAGCTATATGTGAAAATATTGCAGGGTATTGGTATGGATGATTAGAGTGAGCAAGGACTCTAATCTTGTGAGACTGATGGCCTGTGGAAGGAAACTGTTCTGCTATCTGCTTGTTCTGGTTCAGTTTAGTTTATGACTCCTGGCACATGGGAGAAGTTTAAAGTGGTTTTAGTATGGATGTAAAAGGTCAGTGATGATTTCCCTGCATGGTTCATGACTTTGTAACAATACAGGTCCTGTACACTGGGACAACTGGTGCAAGTGATCCTTTTGGCAGATCTGATTATTTGTTGTAAGCTGTTCTTGTCATGTTTACTGGCTGTAGCAAACCACACTGTAATGAATGAGCTCAGAACAGTCTTGATGATTGCTGTGTAGAACTGAATTAGCAGCTGCTGTGGTAGATTAAACTCTCTCAACTGTCATAAGAAGTACATCCATTGCTGTGCCTTTTTATGATGGAATCTATGTTGCTCTTCCATGTCAAGTCCTATAAAAGTTAAGTTTCCTCAACTGACACATTGTTATAGAGGAGAGGTAGTATTGTGAACTCTACTGTCATCTCCACAATTTTGAGCATGACATCCAAACACCCAGCTGCTTAACCTCCCTTCTCCATGCAGACTCATCACCATTTCTGATGAGTCCAATGATGGTTGTGATATCCACATATTTGAGAAGTTTGACAGGGGTGTCCTTAGAGGTGCAATAGTTAGTATAGAGGTAGATGATCAGTGAGGAGAGCACACTTCCAGGGGAGCTAGAGACAAGTTTCTCTAGTTTCACCTGCTGTTTTCTATTTTTGTGGAAATTAGTAATCTACTGACATGTGGAGTCAAGGACAGAAAGCTGAATGAGTTGAAAGTAGAGTAGTTCAGGGATGACTGAGCTGAAGTTCACAAACAGAATCCTTGCATAAGTCCCCAAGTTGTCAAGCTGTTGAAGGAAGAAATGACTGCATCATCTATTGACCTGTTTGCTCTGTAGGCAAACTAAAAGGGATCCAACAGGAGAACTGTGATGTCCTTCAAGTAAGCTAACACCAATCTCTCAAAGGTTTTCATGACCACAGACATCAAAGCAACAGACCTGTAGTCATTCAGTCCTGTTATGTTTGTGACTTGTTTGAAGCATTAGGGAGCATCACAAAGCACAAATGATTTGTTGAAAATCCATGTAAAGAAAGGAGCAATGTTTTAAAGCGGAAACAGGGCCCTGGACCTGCTGTTTTCTTGGTATTTTGTCTCTTTAACAGATGGCACACATTCTCTTCACCAATATTTAGTGCATGGTGTAAAGTAGAACTGTAGGTTGGGGTTTGAGTAGTCATATTTATTTATATACTGGAAGGGCTGGAGCCAGCATGGGGTGTATCATTGAGTTTATCCAGCCTGCAGTAAAACTCATTCCGGTCACCATCCAGCTGATTGTTCTTTACAATGTAGTGAGATACTTTCCTGTAGTTGGTGGCATCTTGCAGACCTGTCCGTGCACATATAGCTTCTGAAAGATCATTTCTTTAATATTCAAAACAATATCTTGAGAAAAGCACTTCTCTATGTGTCTGATGTTTCTCTGCCCAACATCTGCACAAACACACAATATGGTGACTTTGAGTTTCTTATTTCTTAGAGTTACTTTACACCCTTTACAAAGTTTAAATCTTTCAATAAGGTCTCCCATTTTCCAACTGTTTATTCATCATTTCCTTGAAATGTCTCCCTTTTAGATCAATTATCAGCCACACTGCTGTATTTTTAGAAGTCTTTCTGGAACATCATTGTCTTTGCTGTGATTTAAAATTCTGGAATGCACACAGTCCTCCAAGCATGATCTCATAGGCACATTGTAAAAAACAAGTTTCTTTTATTTATATGCCAATATTCTATCAATCAATTAACCTTTATTATATATATATATATATATATATATATACATATACATACAGTGGTGTGAAAAACTATTTGCCCCCTTCCTGATTTCTTATTCTTTTGCATGTTTGTCACACAAAATGTTTCTGATCATCAAACACATTTGACCATTAGTCAAATATAACACAAGTAAACACAAAATGCAGTTTTTAAATGATGGTTTTATTAT
Organism: Polypterus senegalus; assembly: GCF_016835505.1. Classification (NCBI taxonomy): domain Eukaryota; kingdom Metazoa; phylum Chordata; class Cladistia; order Polypteriformes; family Polypteridae; genus Polypterus; species Polypterus senegalus. The sequence continues at coordinate 101,827,157 of NC_053163.1, read as the reverse complement.
TTAGGGAGAAAAAATCCAAAACCTACATGGCCCTGTGTGAAAAGTAATTGCCCCTTTGTTAAAAATAACCTAACTGTGGTGTATCACACCTGAGTTCAATTTCCGTAGCCACCCCAGGCCTGATTACTGCCACACCTGTTTCAATCAAGAAATCACTTAAATAGGAGCTGCCTGACACAGAGAAGTAGACCAAAAGCACCTCAAAAGCTAGACATCATGCCAAGATCCAAAGAAATTCAGGAACAAATGAGAACAGAAGTAATTGAGATCTATCAATCTGGTAAAGGTTATAAAGCCATTTCTAAAGCTTTGGGACTCCAGCGAACCACAGTGAGAGCCATTATCCACAAATGGCAAAAACATGGAACAGTGGTGAACCTTCCCAGGAGTGGCCGGCCGACCAAAAGTACCCCAAGAGCGCAGAGACGACTCATCCGAGAGGTCACAAAAGACCCCAGGACAACGTCTAAAGAACTGCAGGCCTCAATTGCCTCAATTAAGGTCAGTGTTCACGACTCCACCATAAGAAAGAGACTGGGCAAAAACGGCCTGCATGGCAGATTTCCACGACGCAAACCACTGTTAAGCAAAAAGAACATTAGGGATCGTCTCAATTTTGCTAAGAAATATCTCAATGATTGCCAAGACTTTTGGAAAAATGCCTTGTGGACTGATGAGACAAAAGTTGAACTTTTGGAAGGCAAATGTCCCGTTACATCTGGCATAAAAGGAACACAGCATTTCAGAAAAGAACATCATACCAACAGTAAAATATGGTGGTGGCAGTGTGATGGTCTGGGGTTGTTTTGCTGCTTCAGGACCTGGAAGGCTTGCTGTGATAGATGGAACCATGAATTCTACTGTCTACCAAAAATTCTGAAGGAGAATGTCCGCCATCTGTTCGTCAACTCAAGCTGAAGCGATCTTGGGTGCTACAACAGGACAATGACCCAAAACACACCAGCAAATCCACCTCTGAATGGCTGAAGAAAAACAAAATGAAGACTTTGGAGTGGCCTAGTCAAAGTCCTGACCTGAATCCAATTGAGATACTATGGCATGATCTTAAAAAGGCGGTTCATGCTAGAAAGCCCTCAAATAAAGCTGAATTACAACAATTCTGCAAAGATGAGTGGGCCAAAATTCCTCCAGAGCGCTGTAAAAGACTCATTGCAAGTTATCGCAAACGCTTGATTGCAGTTATTGCTGCTAAGGGTGGCCCAACCAGTTATTAGGTTCAGGGGCAATTACTTTTTCACACAGGGCCATGTAGGTTTGGATTTTTTCTCCTAAATAATAAAACCATCATTTAAAAACTGCATTTTGTGTTTACTTGTGTTATATTTGACTAATGGTTAAATGTGTTTGATGATCAGAAACATTTTGTGTGACAAACATGCAAAAGAATAAGAAATCAAGAAGGGGGCAAATAGTTTTTCACACCACTGTATATATATATATATATATATATATATATCATCTTTCAGTATCTAAACAAAGCCCCGTAGAAAGCAATTCATATTACGTTACAGTGCAGCTAGCAAACCAGTTGGACTTGAAGTCGCATGGTGACAGGTTCATTTGGTATAAGTGCTTCAATTGTTGTGCCTCGCTAGGCAGTATTTAAAATTAGGGACCTTGATCTCCCTTTAGGTTTTTAATGTTATAGTTTCTTTAATAATCACTAGAATGGGTTCTGAGGTGGATATGATCAACCACAAATTTTTCCTTTCAGTGCTTCTTGGAATTCTTGAAAGTACCAGCTGTGAATGCAAATAGCAAGAGGTGAGGTCAGAAAAACAATATGACCAGGGGAAAGGTACTGACAGGAATAAGCAATATTATGGTCCAGAATTTTTCCTGGAGGGGCAATTTAGTTTCTTTCTAAATACAGAAGTATATACATTTTAGAATAAATTCCAAAACTTTGGTGGCTGAGCCTGTGCTGCACCATTATTATTGGTGGAATGAACTGAGCTACTATTTCTGGCAATAAGTTCATAACCTTTATACAACATGACCACAACTATGTAAAAGAACAACACAAAAAAAGAAAGAAATCTAAAAAAAATCTAAAAATAAGAATGACAGGAAAATTAATTCAAAGACAGAAGAACTGTCCCGAAACACTACATCCCGCATTACATTGACATTGGCCATTCTTTCCACATACTAAATATCTCCTGCAATGCCTCCTTTTTTTTGGTTTACAATTACAATTACATGACTTTTTCAAGCTCATTCATTTAAATTACTCCTTAAATAAATCTTTTGTCTCAGCATTTTTTGCAAGACTCATTGTTTTCACATTTTCCACATTATTTGATTTTGTATAACTGTTTTAATAGCACTTAACTCTTTTGGATTTTGAGCTTAATATCAATATTTTTGATGATGTCTTCTAATGGTACTTTTGCTAATTAATTGCCAGTGTAGAGCAACATAAATTTTAAAAGTAATTTAGTAACATTACTCATTACATACAAAAAGGTAACTAAATAGGTATGCATTATAAAATGTGATGCATTACAAATCCTTTTATATGAAAAACTGCAGATTTCACTGGCCAGCATTTTTTTTAAGTCCTAAACCCAAAAACTGACCAGAAACACAGCTAAATTTGATCATTTTCTTGTGTTTTATAAATTCAATGGAATCCCTGGGTCTGGACTGGAGAGGAACACACTCCTTAAGTGTCCGAGAAGTATCTGAAGGGGTGGGATTACCAGGAGAAGCTAGCTATTAAAAGCAGCCCCTTGAGCAACGAATGGGGAACCCAGGTAGAGCACACTGAGAGAGTACGTTGATCGCATCTCCTCCCTGTGACCCTAAACTGGCCAGACTCAAATTTAGCCCACAGCATATGTAGAATTAAATGTATACTCAAAACTTTTGTTCAGCTCTTTTCACTTGATTGCACATTACGCATGTGCTTAACCTCTTCCTTAGTAGATGTCAGTAGATGGCTGGAGTGGACGCATGAACTATGTTATTCCAAAGCAGCAGGAAACATGTCTGTGAAAAAAGGAAATAATTCTGTGAAATTATGCTGTCATTTTTTATTGGGGGATAAAATAATCTTCTGTTTTAATGCAGTAACACATTTGTTTTTTTACTAATACAGGTATTTTTACTACAAGGAGATATGTTTTTCATTATTTTATTCATTACTTTAAAATGTAAATCTGACTTCATAAAGCTTGTTATTTTTAACATGTTACCCTCTACACTGTTGAGTACTAACCTTTTTATATTTAGAACTTGGCTCCTTGCCCTCTAGCTTCTGGATTTACACTATTAATACAGTAGTGTTGCTAGCTGGTTTAGATGAGTGGCCCTTCTCACAAAGTGTAGCTTGATGTTTCTTCAGCAATAACCATCTTGACACATAGTGGACTGGGCAAATTGTGCAGTGACCTGAAAGACAGTGAGGCATTAGAAAAATGTAGACAAGAGGTGGCCATTTAGGCCACCAAAGCTCACCAGTCACATCCACTTAACTCTTCTAGCATAACATCAGATCCAGTTTTGAAGGTCCCTGAAATCCCACTGTCTACCACACTTCTTAGTAACTTATTTGGTGTGTCTATAGTTCTCTGTATAAAGCAAAACTTCATAATGTTTGTGTGAAATTTACCCTTAACAAGTTTTCAACTGTGTCTCCCGTGTTCTTGATCTCATTTTAAAATCACATTGGCGGCCCACTGTACTAATTCCCTTCATAATTTTAAACACTTCAGTTATGTCTCCTCTTAATCTTCCTTTGTTTAAATTTTAAAGGCTCAGCTCTTTTAATCTTACCTCATAACTCATCCCCTCTAGTCTTGGAATCAGTCTAGTCACTGTTCTCTGGACTTTTTCCAGTGCTGCTATGTCCTTTTGCAGTATAGTTATAGTAAAGTCTCAAAAGTGACATCAAATGAACTACCAGCACACAATTCTAAAATTCCCTGGGATCAAAGCCACTCCTGAAGTCATCAGAATGACAGACTAAAGATCACTACAGAATTTCTAAGCCATCTGAATTTGGAGATAGACCTTGCATTTGTGCTTTCTGAGCTTAGGAAGTTAGGAATGAGAGACAAAGTAATCTTGATATTTGGTTTGTTTATTTTGGTTTATTTGGTTCTTGATATCTTGCTCTCTGACCTTGTTTCTCTTTTGGTTATTCTCATAAAAATCCTTACAGTACAGGTAGGAAATGATGACATAATTTATCATGTGAGCCCCTATCATGTGACTGGCAGTGGGTTTAGTGACTATAAAGAATATGGCTGCAACCATGCAAAAACGCAATCTTGAGAACAAACTAAAATACTAAATGATGATTGAAAACATAAAAATATAATGATAATAATGGATAGCTAAATAGAAAAGTAAACAAAAACAACAAAAGAGGATAAATGGCAACTCTACATTAAACTTGTATGTCTAAATATGCGCTAGACTGGGCGAGGACCCCATCAAGGGATGGTTCCTGCCTTGCAGCTCATGCTGCCAGGAGAGGCTTAAGCCCCCATGACTCTGAAATGAATTAACTGTGTTTGATAATGCATGTGTGGGTTGAACCATTTTAATACATACTGGTTCATCTATGCAAATAGTGAAGAGCACTGGGGGTTCAGGTCTAAAAAACCAGAAGCTTGCCTATTCTAATGTAATAATATTTAAAGTTCAGGATTCATTGACTTTTATAAACCTTGCTTTCTTCTTAAGAGAATGTACTCTATTTTAAACTGTATACAAGTTAGAATTATGGCTTTTACTTTGGCATAGATTTTCAGATAGATCTCTATCTACACCTATCAGTCACAATATTAAAACCACTGAAGTCAATATCATTGATTATCTCGTTACAATGGCACCTATCAATAGGATGGGATATATCAGGCAGGAAGTGAACAAGCAGTTCTTGAAGGTGTATTTTGGGAGCAGGATAAATGGCTAAGCATAAGGATCTGAATGACTTTGACAAGGACCAAATCACGATGGCTAAGCAACTTGGTCAGAGCATCTGCAAAACAGCAGATCTTTTAGCATGTTTCCAGTATGCAGTGGTTAGTATCTACCAAAGTGCACCAAGGAAGGGCAACTGGTGAACTGATGACATTTCATGGGCACACAAGGCTCATTGATGCACACGTGAAGCGAAGGCCAGGCTGTCTGATCTGATTCCACAGAAGAGCTACTGTAGCACAAATTGCTGAAAAACGTAAGGCCATGAGAGACAAGTGTCAGAACACACAGTGCATCACAACTTCCTGAGTATGGGGCTGCGTAGCCATCAGAATCATGTGGATGAGTGTTTCATTGGCAAGGAATCGCACAGGATGATGCTCTAACTCTCTCTCAAGATGAACTCCCTGAGACAGCAAAGATGGGATGCGAAAACTGATTGCTGGAAACAAAGCTGAGATCTCTACTGCTGTGCGAAAGGGAATTTCCACCAGCCAGTGTCAGATATGCGTGCTTAGCCTGTGATGTGACCTGCCTGCACAGTGGCACTCTTTTGCAGCTAGGCTGTAAATGGCACCAGTAACATTTACCCCTCCCTAAGCAATCCCAAATGAGCGCTCATGTGAAAGAATTCACTCAGGATGATTCAACCACTCTCACACAAGCTGTCTTCAATGAGATGGCAGAGGTGAGCCATGAAGAAAGATTGCTGATATGAAAGCCACCACCTCTACACTAAAGGAAATATCTATCAGCAATCACCACATATGACCACTCACCTTGTGACACAGCCTGTCTATGCGGTAACTCTTTCTCTCAGAACCTCTTAGGCTGTGTGTGCTACAGGTTACATGGTGTTTTTTTAATAAAAGCAGAACTGGTAAGGAAAATGTTACTTTCACATTGGCAAAATAACTGACAGGCTTTAGCACTGAATGAAAATGTTCTAGGGCTAATTATTTGATGTAGTGACTTATAATCTATCTATCCTCAAGACTATTTAATCATGTCCAAGATGTCCATTTGATGGAATTCTTTTTGTATTCCAGTAAATAATTTCTTTTTACATACTGAAGTTTCAAAGCCCTGCTTAATAGTTCTTATAGTGCAAGTGTTTGCAGTTAAGTGCAGTTCTGAACCCATATGGCATATGTAATCTTTTACAATTTTAATTATATATATATATATATATATATATATATATATATATATATATATATATATATATATATATATATATATATATATATATATATATATATATATATATATATATATATATATATATATATATATATATATATATATATATATATATATATATATAGTGACAGATAGAGGGCGCTATTGTCCTCTTGAACCCTCATACAATACGTCAGACACCAGGTAAAAGTCGAAAATCATGACTTTATTATTAATAAACAGTGCACAAGCACTCTCCTCTCCACAATACTCATTAAATACTCCACAATACAATCAATAAACAAATCCTCCTCTCCCAGACGCGTTGCCACCCTTTCACCCAGCTCAGCTCAACGTTCTGGTGTTCCTCAGAGTCTTTTATAGTCCCTGACCCGGAAGTGTTTCTCGTCCTTCAGTCCATGTGACTCCTTATCACTTCTGGGTCAGATAAAAATCCTCTTCTTCATCTCGGAAGTACGTCACTTCCATTGTCACTTTGCCTATGATGTACTTCCAGGTTATAGGGCACATGTGACTCTCTGGGCCTCCCTGCAGTGTCCTTTGTTGGCCCCTGTGGTATCCAGCAGGGCTGTAGAGGAAAACACCATTACCCACGATTCGCTGCTGGTATCCAGGGCGCCTCCATGCTACAGAAAAAGCTCCATCTGGTGGCCTGTGGGTATTGGCCGGAATGACAAGCCAGCCATAGACCACAATATATATATATGAAGCCATATGCAAATTATTAAACAGAAGGAAAAGTATTGCTTTTAGTTAACCATTGAGTTACATTCAACTGCCTAATCTTAGAGAAACTACCAAAGTCATTTTCCAAGGTTAGAATGAGGTAAATGAGTAATAACACCCCTCCAGAAAGCAGGGATCAACTGATTGGAAATCACATACATTCCTCTTATAAAGAGGTGTTAAGATCAATAGCACGATCTGCAAAACACCCCTCTTAATGGAAGAATCGACATGCATCAGAAATTACTGGTGGTGTTAGTTGATTGGAGGAGGTAAAAGTTCTGGATATTAAGAGTCAGATGACACGATTCATTAGATAAGGTGATGTAATCAGAAAAGAAGTATAATGAAATATATATGAAGATGGAGGAAAGTTTTTTTCCACAACAAAACAAAACTAACCCAAAAAACTATCATGAATAATTAAAAACGGCATCTGAAATAAAGACGCTACTGCTACATTCTGTTGCCTTCATGAAAGCACAAGATGAATGTAATAACTGAACATGACATCATTGTGGCCAAACTGAAAGAGTTTTTATAACCACAGGTTCTATTAATGTAATAGGAAACAAACAAGTCCTGAGGTTTCATTGGTGGGTCCAGTAATAGAGGAAAAGTAAAAAAAAGAACCGGTCCATCATTACTCTAAAATTCTTCTGTTACTACAAATTCTGCCTTTTTCATTTAGGATGAAAATCTCATGTTTCACAAGAATTATATAACAAAATAATTTATACTAGCCAACCCGCGGAGTACCATACGTCACATAATCAGGCCATTTTTTAATGATTTTTAAGCACAGGGAGAAAATTAACATTTGAAAAATTGGTAATGTAATAAATCAGCAAGAAAAGCAACATTGTAACAATGCACGGAACGAACCAACACACAATCGTCTGTGACTGAAAACTGGCGGACCGCCATTGCTCATGTGCCCACCTCCAACTTGTCACTTGAGTCGCTGTCTTCTTTGCACAGTCCAGATGCACCTGTGACTCACGTAGATTTTCCTTGTTCCTGCAGGAGCATCTAAGAAGACGCATGTTTGTCGCAGATGCGAATTGCTGTATACAGCGTGTAAAACAGTTTGCTATGGTGCACACGGTCGTGCGTTGTAACCGAAAACTCAGTTTTTAAAGACTGCTTTACTTCATTGTGTTTTAACCTCAGTTGTAAAGGATTGTTTTAAGGATCCCATGGGATACCCCTCGCAAACCGTTTTACATGCTCCAACGTGGCTCATTCTTGCATGCGCCATAGGTGTCTTACTTGTCGGCATCTTAGTGAATCCACGGCCCTTCCGGCGTGCTTTCCATGGGTGTCTTGCCTTAGTGAATTATATATATATATAGATTATACCTGATCTTCTGTGTGTATAAAAAGTCTTCTGAATAATATAACATCTTCAAACCTGCCTAATTCATTCGGAATGAATGGAATATCGGTGCCTATCCAAATAGCACTGGGCATAAGTCAGGAACTAACCCTGGACAATATGTCAGTCCATCACAGGACACATTTATACACACCCATGCTGGATCATTTTATAAGCAGTAATGAAATTTATGAAAGTGGAAAATGTAGGGAAAAAACAGAGCACCAGGAGAAAACCCCAACCATCAGTGGTGGACCTGGATTTTTGGGGCCCCGAAGCTTGGACTGCTATTGTGACCCCTTTGCAATGAGCAGCAAGATTTCTGGGTAAACACTGTTATCTTCTTCAATGGGGTTGTTCTATACAGATCACCACAATTTTTTTTTAATTTAACCAATACATCTCAGATTTGGATTAAAATTTCTGTACTGGATTATCTCACAAGTCAAAATCACTGTTGTGACTTCAGATTTCCTAGAAGATCTTAGAGATTTCAAGTTATGGGGGAATGAAAATTAAAGTCAATTCTGGGGCCCGTCTGAGATTAAGGGCCCTGAAACTGAGGCTTCATTAGTTTCATAATAGATCTGCCCCTGCCACCCATACACAGAGAAATTTGAACACTACACATAATTCAAACCCAGGATGCAGGACCTGTGAAGCATCCATGCACTTTTCGGCATAGCAGTGGTGTATTTAGGCAGCAACAAAGCTTTTAAATAGAACCAGACAACTAAGAATCAGATTATTTGCTTGCTAATTTTAATTTGTAAATTAATATTGTATTTTTATTGTGTCATTAGTCTGCACCTTAACTCATTCACCTGACACTAATGTTGTTTGGAACACAGTGGAGGAATGATCATCATATGTAAGTGTTAAATAACTATTTGCCCTACATTATAGGACGCAGTACAAGCTAGAATTGCATGGGCTGTTCTTATCAAGGAAATGTGCACAAGGCTAAATGGCATTTCACTGCTATGAGCTGATATTGGAGTATTGATTCTCAGCACTTTTATGCTACAAGTCAGAACCATTCGTGTGTGTAACTGCCCTCCATCCAGCAAAACAGGAGTTTAAAATGAACAGCATTGATTGCAAACAGATTCTTTGCATGTAAACACCAGAGAGAGAGAACAGAGGCACAAACGAGAAATAAATTCCCAAGGAATCAGCTGTCGGGACTGTGATTTTAGCACAAATAGAAGAGCTTAGCTGCAAAGCCTTGACAATATCATCTTGTGGTGTTTGGTCTTGAAACCTAAGCGAGCATCGCAATTATAGATATAGAAAAGGCAGACTGTTGGAATCTTGTCAATACCAGCGCCGTGTTAGTGATAAAATGCCAAGCGTTTGTGTTTATTGATGGCTACAGACTAACTGACTGTCTCCCATTTAAGCTGCAGCCAGCAATTCATTTTTGCAGCACATCAAAGAGGTTTAACTTCCAACATGGTGTATTATTCACACAAAAACAGCCCTTAATATTGAGAGATTAATATTACAGACTTTCCTGCCTGCCCTTATGCATAGCTTCAAGAGTGTCAGCAGTCTATGTCACTTTTCTTAGAGCAGAAATCCGGAATTCATTTACATCAGTGCAAACCTGCATTTCTTAATAGCAATACATTTACATATTAATAGTTTCCTATTAATACAGACTTTAGCACAAATTACATGTTCATTCCTTTCATGAAGGATTGCTTTTAGATTAAAAGACTTTGCTAACAAACTAATCATAGGAAAGGAAAGTGAAGGATCAGCCATAGTGTGCACATAAGAGGGCATGGATATCACTGTGTAATGAAAAGATTTACATGATCCTGGGTACTTGAGCAGGCAAAGATGAAGGGAATGAGCAACCATGAGATTCTAAATATTCTTTTCACATTTCTCCAGTTTCTGTCCATTCATTCATCAATTCATTTAGTTATAATAATGGTGTCATGAAGTGTCAGATCCTCTCCTGAGAGCCATGGAAAGGATGCCACTCCATTCGTCATAGGGTGGACCCACACATCTTAGTTTTATCAATTACACTGTGATCTGGGGCCCCATCCAGAGTTGGTTACTGCCTTGTTCCCTGTGCTATAGGAATTGGTGCTGCTCCTCTAAATACGAAAGTATGGACATCTATTGGCTCAGTATGCCTGGGCTTTATTGCAGATTACTCACAAAATGTACAAAATGTGTTTAGATACTGATTTCAACATAATTAAGAAGAAATCCTCTTTAACTTTGTATTAAAAAGATGATAATTTCTTAAAAATTTGGAAAGAGGTAAGGGTGTGGGAAAAAGAAGAGGATTTAAGAAAGGGATGTTTTGTTCCACATTATGTACTGGTTGACACATTCAGTCATTCTGACCAGTTTAGATTCTCCAAATACCTCAACCTTCATGTCTCTAGGAGGTGAGAGAAAAATCAAAGTAGCTGGAGAAAAAACCACAGAAAAGATTTTGAGAATTCCCATAGACCCTGACGTGACTGAAAACTGAACTTGGGGCACTATTGCTAAGAGGCATCATCACTGTGTCTCCATGGTAGTCTATACATACTGTATGTACAGACATGGTGAGCTTTTCTTTTGATTGTATGCAATTCAAAAACTCTCTCATTTTAAGCCAAGTGGGATTTCAATGGTAACAAGCCTGCCAGAAAACATCTTGGACTGCCTACTCTATCATATCGTTCACTGTGTCACTGGAAATAGTCCAACAAAAAGGCTAAATTTAAAATATTCCACAAAAACAGCATGCAAAGGGAAGTGTAAATGTTAGAAGATCTGTCAACGCTGATAAAATTCTTCATAAGCATATATAATGAGCAGAGAAAATAAAACAATGAAATGGGACATTTATGTATATATTTACTTGAAATACAAATAGCAAAATCAATTAACACATGCACAACATTAAGAATGTAACATATTCTCCAATTTTTATTTTAAATTAAGGACAGTACCATCCATTTCCTTAATTTCTAAAAGCCATGATGAGATTTTTTTTTCTTACTTTAGTTGACCATCTTCTGTTTTTGTCTGGAGATAAAAAGTTTGTAAAGAGTAAAATATGTAAAATTGGTCAGGTGAAGCACTACTGATATGATTTTAAAAGGTGCAAGTAAACTATACGGCCACCTCTTACTGATTACTTTTTAACATTTTTCTGAATTACATTTAGCTACATTTTAATAACACATTTAAGATTTATCCTTTTTTATGATCTATTTCAGTCTATTGTTCAATGTATGCCACTTCACAAGACTAAACTTTTAATTTGGTAAAGTGGTGGAACAGTAACATGCAGAAGGATAACATTTCATTAACCAAGTAGTCCTTAAACATCTTGCATGCCACCTCTAAAATAATAGAGGAAAGCAGTTCTGTGAAAAGGCAAAAGTGCAATTAGACAATAAGTGAAGTCTAAGTAATCTGATATTCATGCAGCAGGGCTGCCAAATGAATGACATAAAATTGAATCCCAAATAATTTGATGCATGAAATGTAATATTGCTCGTTGTCTGACCTAGGCATCTTTACACAATGATTCTGAGGTGCTTTGACAAGTATTGCCCTGGTTTAATATCTACTTCAAGAATCCTTCAAGGCCCTGCTACTCACCTACAAAGACTTCCCTATATATGCTGCTTATTTTGTAAGCCTCCTGTAAAGCCAACACTTGGGAGCTGTGCCACACTCCTGTAGGTAAGGCTCACTTAGCTTTCTGAGGCCCACACACACTGTAAACTCTGTCCTTCGCTCTCAACTTTTAAGTCCCTTTCCTTTTAAATTATATTATGCTTAATATACAGTGTAACTCTTTATTATTTTCTTTTTACTTGTCAGATATTTTTAGCTACAGGAACTACAAAATCACAATATAGTACAGTATATTGAGAGTGCAGTTTGAACATGCTGCTTGATCGTCGCAATGCCTGCCTCACGGTTATTATGTGTATGGAGACATCACATTATTGGAATTTCCAATATTTAATACATAAATAGTGAAATATATTTGTGTCCTTAATGAAAGTGCTAAGTTAAGTGAAGTTTCAAATATAGTAGAATTACCTGTTAGAAACTGACTAGATATTACTGAAGACTAAATGAACTTTAATAAATCAATTTATATTTATTTTATTTATTAATAAATCAAATTATTTTGTTAGATAAATTATTTGCAGTTAGATCTGGATGCATTGAGACCATGGTTAAGCTGATTTACAATATAGATGGCCTTGGGTCAGCTGAAATTATTTGACCCAGTGGAGCCCAATGCCCCCAGTGCTCTCCACACTGCAATTTCCACCTTCAATTTTATGAAAGTATGAAGCACCCTGCAGAAGAGGTTGGTAGTCAGAGAGGTAGCACTATACAAAAAGTGTAATTATTAAACCAGAAAAAGAATTATAAGACTCTTTTATCTATTGCCACACACGAGTACATAGAATGCATTTTCAGGGCTCCAGCAAGGCAAGCAAGACCTCTCCTTTACCACCCGCAATTCAGAGGGACGTTGACTTTCACATTGCCCATGGATGCCCCATTCTTTCCAAGAATCTACTGTAGTGATCCAAAGTCAACCAGAAATGGGCATTTATTAAGGACACATTACTGAAAATGACACTGTTCTTGGATAGACGCAACTTTACTCACCTTTAGTTTATTCACAAGTAAATGCTATTATTTAATACCTGCATATCCCCTTTTTCTTTGCCTTTTTTCTGTCACCACCATTAAATAGGGTCACCAAGGTGGTACTCCAACTCTTCATTTTGATGATGATGATGATGATAGATACTTTATTAATCCCAAGGGGAAATTCACATACTCCAGCAGTAGCATACTGATAAAAAACAATATTAAATTAAAGAGTGATAAAAATGCAGGTAAAGCAGACAATAACTTTGTATGATGTTAACGTTTACCCGCCCGGGTGGAACTGAAGAGTCGCATAGTGTGGGGGAAGAACGATCTCCTCAGTCTGTCAGTGGAGCAGGACAGTGACAGTAGTCTGTCGCTGAAGCTGCTCCTCTATCTGGGGATGATACTGTTCAGTGAATGCAGTGGATTCTCCATGATTGACAGGAGCCTGCTTCGCTCGGCCACGGATGTCAAACTATCCAGCTCCAGGCCTACAATCGAGCCTGTCTTCCTCATCAGTTTGTCCAGGCGTGAGGCGTCCTTCTTCTTATGCTGCCTACCCAGCACGCCACCGCAGAGAAGAGGGCGCTCACCACAAACGTCTGATAGAACATCTGTAGCATCTTATTGGAGATGTTGAAGGACACTAATCTTCTAAGGAAGTATAGTTGGCTCTGTCCTTTCTTGCACAGAGCATCAGTATTGGCAGTCCAGTCCAACTTATCATCCAGCTGCACTCCCAGGTATTTATAGGTCTTCACCCTCTGTACACAGTCACCTCTGATAATCACAGGGTCCAGGAGGGCCCTGGGTCTCCTAAAATCCACCACCAGCTCCTTGGTTTTGCTGGTGTTCAGGTGTAAGTGGTTTGAGTCGCACCATTTAACAAAGTCCTTGATTAGGTTCCTATACTCCTCCTCCTGCCCACTCCTGATGCAGCCCACGATAGCAGTGTTGTCGGTGAACTTTTGCATGTGGCAGGACTCCGAGTTGTATTCAGCCGTATATAGGCTGAACAGGACCGGAAAAAGTACAGTCCCCTTCAGTGCTCCTGTGTTGCTGACCACAATGTCAGACCTGCAGTTCCCAAGACACACATACTGAGGTCTGTCTGTAAGATACTCCACGATCCATGCCACCAGGTATGAATCTACTCCCATCTCTGTCAGCTTGTCCCTAAGGAGCAGAGGTTGGATGGTGCTGAAGGTGCCAGAGAAGTCCAGAAACACAATTCTTACAGCACCACTGCCTCTGTCCAACTGGGAGAGGGATCGGTGTAGCATATAGATGATGGCATCCTCCACTCCCACCTTCTCCTGGTATGCGAACTGCAGAGGGTTGAGGGTGTGGCAGACCATTGGCCTCAGGTGGTGAAGCAGCAGCTGCTCCATGGTCTTCATCATGTGACGTCAGAGCGACAGGCCGGAACCTTTTGACTTCTCTCTTATTTTTTTTATACTACCAATAAGGACAATACTGCTGAAGATCACATTTTGGTTGTCATTCACAAGCACTCCTTGACGATGTGATGTCCCTCAGTCTCATTCATGCAGTACATGGAAGACATCAATGTCTGACATTTACATGGAGTTTATGAAACACCCATGTTAACAGAGTCTAACATTCCTTTTTCCGCTCTATCGCTAAACTCTGGAACTGCCTAACAACTTTTGTGTTTTGACTTTCTTATCAAGAAACAGGTCTGTCAGTTCTTCTGACTAAGTTTATATTGCTTTTTGTTTATTTATTTTATTGTGTCCATTTTATTGTATTTCTGTTTTAAATCTTTTAATTGTCATTTAAGCTTTTTTTAATAGGTTTTAACCATTGTTAAATGTTTACATTTTAATACATCATGATAGCATATACTCTTGATGCCTGATTAGAAATAATCTAAAATCTAGAAGGCTACTCAAAAATTACCTACATTGGGTCTCATGGCTGCAAAGGCCATAGTGGCTTATGACAAGGTATATTAAACACTATTGTATACTCCTAAAGAAGAGAAACAATTAACAAGGCTGCAGCCTACGCTTTATTAAATGTATCTCTCTCAAAATGAAAATAAAAAATCTCGAAACTGATTAAAAATAAGATGTCAGCAGTGATCAGACACATCCCTGAAGATGATTCTGCACTGCATGTATTATTTCCCGTTGTTAATGACAGGAGACTGTAAAAATGCTGTATCCTCTGAGCTCAGAGGCATCCTAGCATTTCTTTGGTGGAACTCAACCAAAAGAAAGTTCAATCTGCTATGTATGCCAGTGTGTGTTTTACCTGATCCTTTGTAAACTACACTACAAAAATGCATATGCAAAAACAAACAAACAAAAAAATAACTAAACAAACTTAAAATGGGACTTCTTTTGCTATTAGTTAGTTTAAAAATGTGACAATAGGGTAAGCAAAATTTACTTGACAATATTTCCTATAATAAGTTAAATTATCTTAAATACAAATTTTTTCATAAATCAATAAATCTTACAATAAGGAAAATATTTAATGGTTTGATATAAACATTTTTCATTTGCTTAGATTTAATTTCTTGCAGAGTAGGAAAGAAGCTTTAATTCTTAAACCATAATAAGTACTGCTATGTCATTTTAGGGGTTGATTTTTGGCTTATGTCTCAAATTATTTAAGTGAGAAATAACTCCTTTGGAATGATATAGTAAATACATAGTACTACATACACTTCTCAAAAAATTCAGAGAACAATTAATCATCACAGTCTAACACTGAGTCAATTAAGCTTCAGGGATATCAGTCTGTCCAGTTAGGAAGCATAAGCAATTATGAATCAACTACACCTGCTTTGATGCAAATGAAAGTGACAACTGGTGCACTGGAGAAGCAACAGCAAAACAACCCTCAAAAAGGAATGGTCTTGGAGGTGGTGACCATAGACAATTGCTCTCTCCTTATCCTCCCTGACTGAGTCTTCTCTAGTTTTGTATTTTGCTAGTGTCCTTGCCAGTACTGGTTGCATGAGGTGGCACATTCTTACATGCTGTCGTAAGAAGGTTTGTTGTGTCTTTAAGCAAAGTATCAAGAACATGGAGGAGATACCATGAGACAGGCTGTTACACAAGGACAGCTGGACAGGGCCATAGAAGTGCATCAGCCCACCACGAGGACCAGTATCTGCTCCTTTGTGTGAAGAAGAATTAGAAAAGCACTGCAAGAGCCCTACAAAATGACCTTCAGCTAGCTACTGGTGTACATGTTTCTGACTAAACATGGTGGCATGGGGACCTGATGTCCTCTAGTGGGACCTGTGCTCACAGCCCATCAACATGCGCTCTATTGGCATTCATCAGAGAATACACAGTTGGCAGCTCCACCATTGGTGCCCCGTTCTCTTCACAGATGAGAGCAGGTTCACACTGAGTACATGTGTCGACATGAAAGAGTCTGTCACTGTGGTGTACGTTATGCAGCCATCACCAGAGCCCTTAAGCTGTACCATATGTGCAAGCATGTGACAAAAAGTCAACCATTTTTTACTTACAGGATCAATACACAAAAGTGCAAAAGATTTACAAGTGAAGTACCAGCAGTGACGTACTATAGGGTCACATAGTGAGGTCTGAACAAACAGCCCTGCGGTTTCAAGTCCAGCTGTAACTACTGCACCACACTGCTCTCCTTTACTTTCCTAAATTTAATTTGAGATCCCTGCATTTTAAATTTACATACTGTTGTATTTACTGTACATTTCCATAACACATGAAAATGTTATATGTCTTGTTTATGTTAAATTAAAAGGGGATGGGGAAGTCTTTTGGCCTTGGGTCTCCTGATGGTCTATTTTTTTTAACATCTTGCTAACTGGATTTTTTCCTTTCCTCTTTAGCCATCTTACTATAGTTTGTGTTATTAAGCTGGATTTTTAATTCTCTACTATTTTATACCCCCTTTTATAAATAACTGTTCTTTAGTTTTACTTTCTTTTGTAACTAAGTTTAGACATTTTTATTGTAAAGCACTTTCTGCTGCTTTAATCTATTAAACTCTGCTATATAAATAAATATTGTATATTTCATTATTAACATATCACATCCACTTTTTGAACCTTCTTTTCTCACTGGGGACAATGCATAACTCAATTCTTGATAAAACACCACTCCATCACAGGTAACATAAAGTAAATTCAGTTAATCTAAGAAAAAAATCTCTGCATGCACCCACTTACACACGGCTTATGTAGAGTCACCAGTTAACCAATGCATACGTCTTTTGAAATTTGGCTGCAAAAATGGAGAACTTGAAGGAAACTCATATTGACACAGCAGCTGGGCAGGGTTCATGTTAATGCTGTTTAAACTGGGATTGGAGCTCCGTATTCTGCAGATGTGAGTATCCTATCAAAGCAATCTTATATAAATTTATGAACATTTTACCTTATAATTTTTTTATTCTTAACAACTCATGGATCTGTAAACAAAGTAATTTTATACAATCTGTATGTTGTAATAGAAAAAGCATCAGATTTTACACCAGAGGATAGCCTCTTTAATCTTAGCCTCTGACTTGCTGTGTGAAGTTGAGAAAATGGCTTTATCTGCCTTGTGCTCTACTTGAAGAAATGCATTAAGCAAACGCAATGTATCATGATCTTGTAAGTTGCCTTAGGTCCAGGTGTCTGCCAAATATGCAATAACTGTTTTCCTGAGCCACTTATTCTCATTCAGAACCAAATTGTGTTGTTATGTATCCAGAAATATTTATTTCAAACATGAAATATAATTGCATTTTTATTTTTATAGCATCTTAAAATCTAAAATTGTCAATAAAATAATTATTATGTATGTATAATCCAAAATAATACATATTAGACATGATTTATATGACACTTATAGGATATAAGTGAGGAAAGGCTAGAGATATAAGAGACACAACCATGTTGTGAGGTCTGCCATTCAATAGACACAAACCCACAAATTTAAACACTCAGAGAAGAAAAGTGGTCTGAAATGGCACCTTAAGACTGGCACCTTCAAGTGCAGTGTAAATGACAATCAGCCAGCCTACAGGTTATAAATAGAGAACCCCTGCACAGATGGTGTGGCCTTGATTTCTTTATGCAGAAGAAATTGCTGCCAACCATTTGTACTCAATGTAATGGAACATACAGTATACATATGAGCACAAAGTATATGTTTGTGCCAACTGCAGTAGACCACACTTTATTCCATACCTCACTGCCTTACACCTTAAACAGGAAGAGGACAGCACTTTCTAAATAACAAAATAATAATGTTACACTTATAATAAGTAAACGATATAAAGGATAATTAATTTTTTATAATACAATATATATATATAAATATATATTTTTTATAATATATACATATATATATATAAATTAAGGTATTAACCAGGGGTGAATTGACATACTATACGGATGAATTGACTGGGCACTACAAAGCCAATTATTCCAGTCAAAAACATAAATTGGTAATTTAATTCATCCTTTCATTACCCTGGAGGCCAGCAATTCCTCAAAGAGATACATAGAAGACTGACCCACAGTAAAGAAGTCATCCTAGACAGAGAGCAAGAGTGAGACTGTTAGTAGACACACATTCAAATAGATACTGTACCAGAATGGAAGTAAGACAGACATGCCGAAAAATATTTCCCTTTTTTCAGCATTCAGTAAAATAGTATTTTACTTGATTGACTTTCATTTCCCATGCTGATTATTATTAAAGCACCATTATATATTTTGAAAACATTTTTTTTAAATGTCAGCAATAAAAATTTGGGGAAGGAAGCTGGGAGGCATGAACAATCTGATGGAAACCTTGGCTGACATATGACCCAGATGAAATAAAAAGAAAGGGTTTACAAGCCATATTCAGGACATCTAATTGTCATTTCCCAACATTTTGAATTAGAAGAAATGAGCCTCAGTCCCTGAACTGTTAATTTACATGACAGTGACCTATTCCATCTAGTCCCCTTTATATTTTGATTTTTTTACACTTATTATCTTCAGGACAATTTCAAAACTGACTGAATAATCCAGAAGCCAAATAAGTTCTGATTGTAGCAAAGGGCCAATAGTGTTATAAAAAATACACATATCAACTATGTTTGCTCTATTTCAATTTACTTGATACTCAAGGTTGTGCTTACACTTTGTCCTGGTCTCAATTCCCTGCCTGATTCAGGAAAGACACCTGACAATACCCGTCTCCTCTTCTTCAGACTTGACACACAGGTGCAGACCTGGAGGTCCACCTGCTAATTTCCCCCTTGGGTCGTATGGCACACAAAGAGACTGAACAAGACCTCAATTTCACCACCACAATGACGACAAGGTGGAAAGCTTTCCACTATTTGAAAAGGTCTAGGACAAAATTCAGATTGTGACGTTTTTACTTGTCTGTTTAATACCTGCCGTTCATTGTACAGGTACATATGGGCATAAGTACATACAGGGTTTGAACACTATGCCACTCTTTGCTGAGTTTGCTCCAGGTAGTGTGTTTTTATTTCCTCTCACATTCTAAAGAGATTCAGTTCAGTTTAATTGGATTAATTTTTGTATAGTGTTCTTCATTGCATGCAGGCTTTGCAAATGTCAGCCTGATTAATAGTAAATCATAACAATATCAGTCTATCAACATTATCTGAGTAATGGACTGTTGAGAGCACTCACAGTCAGACAAAGTCACAGTTTTGACCAGTTGGTTACTCACCTTCTCCTGGTCATTCTACAATATACATGCATATTCTAGGCATTCTTAAATGTAGATTAGATCCTTGTATCCTTAGATTTCAAGACTCTTACTGTTTCTCTGTCACTTTCCATGAGTAGTAGTAGCAGTTTAGCAATGTAGCGGTGGCACCAAATGCCACTGGAGGAGAAACAGAATTGAGGAGGATCAGAAATAGTTTGTAATGATTAACACATTTTTATTTTGGTGCAGACAACTAATAAACAGAGCTGCTATGTGAGCAACTAATTATCAGCTCCAATCATGATATGCTAGACAGAAAAAGTGAGTCTTCAGCATGGATTTAAATGGTGAGGCTGACGAGGCATTTCTTACATGAACAGGCACGTCATCTTCACCCTACACATGAAAGCTTGACCTACTTTTGTTGTTGTTTTTTTAATCCTTTCAATCTTTAGTAGACTGGCATCTTGAGATTATATTATACACTCCAGTATGTATGTACCTGTATGTATTGATAAGTTCAGGTAACTAAATAAGGCACAACCTGGTTAAAGTTTTATAAGTACTAGGGGGCGCAACCTCCTGCTCGCTTCGCTCGCCCACCCCCATGTTTGGTTTACTGGATAAACAATACAATACAATTTATTTTTTGTATAGCCCAAAATCACACAAGAAGTGCCGCAATGGGCTTTAACAGGCCCTGCATCCTGACAGCCCCCTAGCCTTGACCCTCTAAGAAGACCAGAAAAAACTCCCAAAAAAAAAACTCTTCTAGGGAAAAAATCAAAGAAACCTTGGAAAAAGCAGTTCAAAGAGAGACCCCTTTCCAGATAGATTGGGCGTGCAGTGGGTGTCAAAAAGAAGGGGGTCAATACAATACAGTACAATACATAGAACAGAATAAATCCTCAATACAATATAAAAATAAAAATTCTAGAAGTACAGAGTAGAATTTCACATTAGATGATATCACATAATATGATTTGGACTTGTTTAGAGTCCTGGAGACCTCATTCATCAAGCTGCCTCTCCCATTTTGCCATTTCACATCTGAAACAGCGCTAATCCGATGAAAGGACCCTCTTTCCCACAATTCCTGCGATCCTCCATCAGGGATGACTTTACCTTAAGCAGGCAATATACAATTTAAAGAGATTCTTATTTTCTTCAGAATTGTTACATGTACATTATTTTCACTTTTACTTTAAAAACTTTTGTAAAAACAATATTTGTCCTCTATTTTCGGCCCCGTGTGTGGTTATATCTCCTCCTCGGCAGACGAACAACGCTGCTCGCGCTATGAAAGCGGTGGGGCGGCTGAACGCACGGTAAGGATATGCCATTGCATCATCTGCTGTCTCCCTGCTGCTGGCAAACTGCATGTTTTGCTTGTCTCTTGTCGTTGTTTTAAGAGCTGGGAGCACATGATGCTTGTCTGACAGATGCAATCCAACAACTGCTAGGTTAGATGTCTGTGGACTTGTTTTAAATGATGGCTCACTGCCTGGTCTTGCGTGACGTTGTAAAAACAATACTTGTCCTTTATTTACGGCCCCCGTGCGTGGTTAAATTCTTTCTTGCAGGACATATAACGCTGCTCGTGCACGGTGGGGTATGGCTTCTGTCACACTGCCCTTCGATCTTTTTAAAGCCTTTACAGCCGCTGTCCTTTTTCCTACTTTGTGTCTCTGCTGCTCATGTTGTGATCGCTTCTCCGTCATCATAAATATACACCTGACCGAATTGTGTTTTCTTTGAAATGAAACATTGCTTTAACTGTTGCGGGTCCACAGATTCTCATAGTGTATGGTCCATTATTGTGTAAATCTACATTTTGTGCATTGAATGATGTGCACTGAGACACCTGTATCTGTGTGTGCTGCTTCCCTTTACACTACTGTTTTTTTTTTGCCCATTCTCTTTCGTCTCACGATTCTTTTATTTGTCTTTCGTGATCTTAATGTGAAGATCACATATCGTCTACTAGTCATTCATTCCACAGGATTTTTTTTTATAATAGAGAGACAAGAGAACAGGAGTAATGTGTAAGAGCAGGAGTTATGTGGTTGTACTTCTTAGTTCTGGTAATGATCCTTACACATCATAGAATGATTTGAACATCCTGTGAATAACACATTCTACTTAAAAATACCTGCATGAAGAAACTTCTCTGAATCCTACAAAATTAGAACAATTTTTTCTTTCCCATTTTTGTTAGATATAAAAGCAAGCTTTAGATAGAGTTCTGAGATGAAAATAACTGGACTTTGCTATAATCTGTATCAAACCCACTTTTTTTTTTTAAATCAATGACAAGTAGTTATCACTCTTACAATCGTTCAACTCATTGACACTATTAATTAATGACACAATAGGAGATACATCATTTGGTCATAACAAAAGCTATAGCTGATTATCATCAGCATACAAAAGCAGACATTATACTTTCAGTCAGTGGTACTCTGACTTCTACCAGCAGACGCATTGTTAAAAAAGTAATGGCTCAGCCACTGAGACCTGAGGGACATAACAGCTAACTTCATTAATGAATCCCGAAGTGCTATTATCAAATATGTATGTAGTATATATATATATATATATATATATATATATATATATATATATATATATATATATATATATATATATATATATATATATATATATATATATATATATATATTAACTACTCTAACAACAATCTGTGCAAGTTAGTGTGGGCAAATGCATTATTGTTCTCTGTGATATATTGGCATCTGTCCCTATCATGTGCTACTAACTACAGGGTTCCTTGAGGCTCTTAATTGGATAAGCAGATTCACATGATACAAAGGAATGTATATGTTTAGTGCATCAGAGGTATTCCCCATTTATTTGGCAGAACGTTTCCCAAAAGACTAAGGTTGGAATCACAGGGAATCGTGATGTCTTATTCAGATGGGAGTCTATTGTTTCATTTTGTCAAAGGTGGTTCTTATACAGCCCATCGGAAAGAAGAAACAGGAGTTCTGGTTGTGACATCAGAGCTCCTCTCAACAATCCTCAGATCTGATAGTAGAAAAGGAAAACATGTAAGCGACAGTGGCAACTTTTGGTGTGGGAAGGAATTACAGCTAAACTTTGTATTGTAAAAGCGTAGAAGATGTCCCCTACTCACACTTGTCTGACAATGTGTCTGTGTGTGTGTGTGTGTATATATATATATATATATATATATATATATATATATATATATATATATATATATATATATATATATATATATATATATATATATATAATATATATATTATAAAATATATATATAATACTAGGGGGTTACCCCCTGCTTGCTTCACTCACCAACCCCCCTTTTCTGTGCTACATGCCAGTCACTTCGCGTCTCTGCCACTCATGTTGTGAAGAGTGGGGCTGAACGCACCCCAAGGAGACGTGGTCGCTCCTCCTTAATCCCCTCTTAAATGGTGGTACAATGGGAAACAAATATAGGGTGGTCCAGATCTAATTATGCAATTTTCATTACGCTATAACTTATTAGGTTTATTACATAGAAAATCAACCGGAAAATCCCGGACCATCAAGAAGTGTGCGAACTGACGACATGAAGAA
This sequence comes from Polypterus senegalus, assembly GCF_016835505.1. Lineage (NCBI taxonomy): Eukaryota > Metazoa > Chordata > Cladistia > Polypteriformes > Polypteridae > Polypterus > Polypterus senegalus. The sequence goes on along the minus strand of NC_053163.1, from coordinate 101,803,943 downwards.
TCGTCTTGCGCTGAACTGGAATCATCCCCGCATAAATCAAAATCATCCAGATGATCTAGATCAGCATAATTAGATCTGGACCCCCCTGTACAGTATTTGTTTACCTCCTCTTTGCTCGACAGCTGCTGGATTGCTGCTTCTGCCATGCCGCGTGATCTGTATCTCGCGCGGCGCTTCAAACATTTAAAAGCCTGTACAGAAGCTGTCTTTATCATCTACTCTTTGTCTTTTATTTCTGGCCCTGGACATGGTTAAAACTGTTGGCACAAAGTCTTGTCTCACGGGACTTAAGTTCTTGATATTTTTAGTTTATAATTTAAAAGTGCAATAAGAATCTGAAAATCTAAAAACATCACATTAATGTTCAATAAATTCTGAAAAGAATGATACCAAACATATACTGTATATGTAGGTTTTAAAATAAGCCCGATTTAAAGCTTGACAAAAAAGTCACATAAAATCATTGCACAAATTCGTTGTACTTTTAGGCTTAGGATTTTATATATAGAGAGTAGATATATATATATATAATAATAAAAATTGTGAGGGACGGCCAGCATCTTTACCCGGCCTGGAAGACTCTTTAAAGGAAGGACGGGAGGAGGTGTCTTTTGAAAGGGTGCTATCTTCCCCAAACTGCTACTTGGCAGCCCCACTGGGTTGCAACGGCACCTCGGATTCCCACAGGGCTTCATGGGAAATAGTAGCCCTGTTAGTTTCCATGGATGCTGCCAGGGGGAGCTCCGGAAGCTGCAGGGCCCTACTTTGGGCTTTCACCATACCTGGGAGTGATTCCAGGTCTCAAATGTGGCAATTGGTGCCACGGCCCACGTGACAAGTTGTTTGCCTGCCTGTGGTAAAGTCATCCCTGATGGAGGATCACAGGAATCATGGGAAAGAGGGGTCCTTTCATCGGATTGGCTGGCCAAGCAACGTTTTAGCCGTGGAATGGCCAAATGGGGAGGCAGCTTGATGGATGAGGTCTCCAGGACTCTAAAAATATCCAAATCTTATTATGTGATATAATCTACTGTTAAATTCTGCTCTGTACTTCAAAAAGTTTTATTATTATGCTGTATTAAGGATTTGTTCTGTTTTGTGTATTGTGTTGTATTGACCCCCTTTTTTAGACACCCACTGCACGCCAAACCTACCTGGAAAGGGGTCTCTTTGAACTGCCTTTCCCAAGGTTTCTTCCATTTTTCCCTACAAGGTTTTTCCTTGTCTTCTCAGAGAGTCAAGGCTGGGGGGCTGTCAAGAGGCAGGGCCTGTTAAAGCCCATTGCGGCACTAACTGTGTGATTTTGGGCTATACAAAAATAAACTGTATTGTATTGTATTGTATTCCTGACCTCTCTAATGAGCCAACTGGACCACTCCCAGGTGCAGCATAGTAGGAGATGCCTGCTTCCACTCGGGAAGCCAGAGTCTGGAGGAGGTGGATGATGCTTGCTGGAGGAGGAGTGGAAGCGGAAAGACAGACAGAGGGAAGACAAAGTGGTGTACTATATTGTGATTTGGTGAATCTACACTGTGCTGTAGTGGGAGCGAAGAAAAAGAGAAAAGAGTTTGGCCCTTATAAATAAAAGTGTGTGTTGCTGCACTTGTGCCTAGTGTCTGTTGTGTCTCCCTGATGGTCACAATATATATATATATATATATATATATATATATATATATATATATATATATATATATATATATATATATATATGCATATGGGAGGCAGCTAAAGGGCTTGAGTAAGGGCAGTTCCGAGTCACAGCCTCTTTTTCTCCCTTTCCTGAAGACCATTCACGGGAGATTTCACCTGGCCCTCTTGACATCACTTCCAGGACCAAGCCTATGGAAGAAGACCTTGCTGGCTCCACCCCCTGTGATGTCACATCTGGGCTTGAACCTATGGCTGAAGAATTTCATGAGCCTGACCCCTTTGATCTCACTTCCTGTCTTCCCCTTTAAAAGCCTCCACCTTTTCCCTATTCCCTCAGTTTTGTTTTGGACTGTTTGTGCACGTCAGTTCTGTATTCAATTTTCAACATTGCAGCCAGGATACCAATTATACGGGTGGCTGCCCCAAACCTTGTTTTGACTCTGTGAGGAGCTTGTGACAATATCTATATAAATAAAAATGTAAATGTTCATTTGTTCAAAATCTTAAATCTCCGAAAGTTCTTCACCGATTGCTTTGAAATTTTGATACAACATTGCATTCGAATACACTCATGTTTTTATATATCTTCTATATAAATAAAAAAGTAAATGTTTGTTTGTTCAAAATCTTAAATCTCTGAAAGTTCTTCACCGATTGCTTTGAAATTTTGACACAATGTTGCATTTGAATACGCATTTGTTTCTATATACCTACTATTATATAGATGTCACACCCATGACCGGTAAAAACATGCTTTTTTGAAAAACAGCGCCATCTGTTGAACGTAAAAGCAACACATGCTATACTAAATAATGCTTCGCAGAAAATCAAACTTAGGTCGTCGTACTCACGGAGCGGAAGCAGTGTGACGAGTAATTGCAAATCAAACTGAGAAAGAACGGGCATCAGCGAACGAGCAAAACAGACAAAGAATGGCTCAAATACGTGCCGAGGAAGCAGCAGAGCAACGTGCAGCCAGACTTGAGGATGCATGGTTGCGAGCACGGCGATCGCGTTCTACAGCTTCAGATCTGCTTCATTCTCAACACAATGACTGCGACAGGCTGAGAGTGGCTGAAAGACGTCAACGAGAAACAGCAGATCAGTGTCAAACATGACTCCGTGCTCAGCAATCACACAATTACAATCGTCTTGCATTCCGGTACAACCCAGTTGATTATTATAGTTTGAGTCGGCATGTTCTCATCGGCACTATGACTGAAGCGTGTCCTTATTGCAAGGCTCTGAAATTTTATGGACAAACGAAAGGAATATGTTGCGCCATCGGAAAAAATAAACTGCCTCAACTTGGAGAACCGCCAGAGCCATTAAAAACTTTGCTTGCCGGATATACTGCCGAATCGAAGCATTTCCTATCTAACATCAGGAAATACAACTCATTCTCCAAATGACCTCGTTCGGCACAGAAATTGTAACAACTCAAGTCATGCCAACTTTCAAAGTGAAAGGTCAAATTTATCGTAAAACCGGCTCCCTGCTTCCGTTCCCAGATGATCAACATAAATTCCTACAAATGTATTTCATCGGTGATGGCAGAAATACATGCTGAGGAAGCAGCAGAGCGACATGCAGACTTGAGGATGCACGGTTGTGAGCACGGCGATTGTGTTCTGCAGCTTCAGATCTGCTTCATTCTCAACAGAATGAACGCGACAGGCTGAGAGTGGCTGAAAGACGTCAATGAGAAGCAGCAGATCAGTGTCAAACACAACTCCGTGCTCAGCAAAGCGAATTGAATGCACACTGCGTAATTTCTACCGGCATAAAAATGTCCATCGTTTCCCAGCTGCAAGAGCTTCTTCACGAAAAAAACAATTTAGTGTGTTTGTTCAAAACAGCAATTGACATGATGCCATCTGATACACACAAGATTGTTATTCATGCTGACAAAACACCTGCTGGAGAACATGTGCAATATGTACGTGCAATATATATATATATATATACTAGCTGTACCCGGCCACGTGTTGCTGTGGCTCAGTCTGGTTAAATGGAAAAGAAAGAAAAGAGAAAGCGCACGTTTCTAATATGTTTAATTTCACAATGCTTGTGGGTATAGGCAATATACAATATTTTTTGTTGTTCCATTGTGTGTGCAGATATAGAGATTGTCTGGTTGCCATCTCTAGAACACGCAACATATAATTGTCCATGTGTGAAGCAGTCCGTGTCTAGATTTAAACCGCACATTTCTAAAGATTGGCCCTGAGCTTTGTTGATGGTGATTGCAAACGCCAATCGAACTGGGAATTGCAATCTCTTAAATTGAAATGGCATATCCGTTGGAATCATAGGAATGCGAGGAATGAGGACATCTTCACCTTTGAAAGGTCCTGTCAAGATTGTTTCTTCTACGACGTTGCTCGTTACTTTTTTTACTGGAAGCCGCGTGCTGTTGCAAAGCTTTGGCTGGTTGATATTTCGCAACATGATAATTGGGACGCCGATTTTCAATTGCAGTATGTGCGGTGGCATGCCTAGCAGATCGAATGAATTAAAAAATTCTGTTGGATAATTTACCGGTTCATCTGCTTCCACAACAGTGTCGACAGACTTGTATGTGACTACCTCACTTTGAATGTTAGACTGAATAATATTAAGTTCGTAGACGTCTTTGTTCTTAGCCGCAAGAATAGCTCATTCACTCAGCCAATCGTGATTCTTATAATTGGTTTGAATATTGGGATATACTTTTTCAACCAATTCTTCTTTTGACGTCACTGAATTGCAGAAGTTATGAGGCAATTAATTTCGTCCTGAGGTCAGATCAACCAGCACCTTTCCATTCCCAATTTCCAGCAATTGGCGTAAGAATATCTCAGCTGATTGATCGTTGATGCAGCTGGACACGCATATTTGTAGTTAATTTTAACGTCTTTACGTGTCGCCACAAAGTAGAGTATTTCAGGAAAGCATTAATTTCGTCCACTTGTGTCGATCGAGGAATTACAGGTAATGTTTGCCTGAAATCTCCTGCAAGCAATATTAATGCGTTCCCAAATGGTGTGATGTTTCCACGCAAATCTTGCAATGATCAATCAAGAGCCTCGAGCGTTTTTTTGTGCGCCATTGTGCATCCCAAACAGTAAGTTTGCATTTCTGCAATACTTTTCCCATGTCGGATACTTTGGAAATGTTGCACGTGGGAGTTTCAATGAATTGCATGTTCAATGGCAATTTCAAAGCGGAATAAGCAGTTCTTCCACCTGGTAGCAATTCCGGATGACGCAAGAGCTAAGGCTATGTCATTTTGGGATCGAATTGCTGCCAGAATCAATCTAATTAGGAACGTTTTACCAGTTCCTCCTGGCGCATCTAAGAACAAGATTTCTCCAATCCCGTTATTGACAGTTTGCATTATTTGATCGTATATGCTTTTTGCTCAAGCGTTAGCTCAGGAATATTTGATTGCACATACAACAAAAGATCACCGGTGTTGTAATTTTGTTCATGACGCAATTCTACATCGAACGAAGCAACAGCAGATCGATTTAGTGATGGCATTCCCAATTGATTGAGGACTTTGTTCGCAATTTCTAAGCACAAATTTTCAATCATTACCAATGCTTCGTGTAGATTTCACCTGTTAAATCCATGTTCATATTTGAATTTTCCTTATGTATTTAACGGAAAATATCTTCAGCCATGTGCGATTTATATTTCTCCCATAACTCTATTGAAAACGAAGGAGAGCAGGCGGTCAATATGATTGCAAACAATGCACAAATTTGATTTGGATGTGACGTGTTGCATGCGTCATTAATGCATACATCCCAGTGTCAGTCGTTCTCCAATAAATTCAGAGCTTGACATGCACTGCGAAAAGTGGCATGTGTAACGCCATTGACAATTCTCAATTGCTGGAAAGACGTTGGATCGGGCATATTTACCAACAGCATGCGAAGAAAGAAGCATTCATCTTGATTGGGATGCACGGTGTAATCTGCCTATCGTAGTTTCTTTGAATATGCCAGGTTGTCCGTCGACTCGCTCTCCTCGTTTGCGTCATTCAAGTGATTTTCTACTCGCATTCCATGTGTAATACGTAGGCACTTCTGAATACAGCAGTGTTTTCACAAATGCGTCATTTTGGCATAATGTGAAGAAAGCAGTTATCGTTGTAGCCGGTGGAGTCAGGGCTATTTGTTCACATTTGGAGCTGTGAAATAAACGCATTGTCCATTTTCTAGATGTACTGCTAAGTGAACAACAGCTGGACTTCGTTCATGTATGGGAAATGAAAGAATCTGCCATACAGCTTCATTGCTGCTTATGTATCTTCCAGCCTGATACTGTGCGATTTCATCGATATATATGACCGCATTCCTATCACTTCTTTCTGGTTGCACACCAAAAACGTCCATGTCACTGCTTCTATTCATGTACTTAGGAATGTATTTGATCGGAATTACAGTATTCTACGTTTATATGCGCTTTGTATGTTTTTGATAGCAAAGGCGAATATGGAACAACCCACCGGTTATCTACTTCAATGTCACCGTTTCACAATTGTATGGTTGCTAATTTACCGCCATCTTCTGCTGATCTTCTTCTATATAAAGGATATACATCGTTTTCTGTAACTTTGTTGGATACTAATGCTTGAGGATATCGCTTAGAGCATTTTCCATCTATCATACATGGTGAATTTGGATTCAGTGTAACGCAAGGTCCATGCATCATGTTTTTCGTCACAACTTCATGCAAATCCTTATTGACGTCGGCATCGGGTATTTCAGCGCATATTACATCGTAAATTTCGTTTGAAGTGATTTTGTAATAGAGCCAGATTAGAATATGTGCGTGTAGCAATCCTCTCTTTTGCCATTCCACTGAGTACATCCAGCAGCGCACAGACCACAACACTTCATGTTTTACCATGAAATCCATCAGTGATTTCAGCTTCTGTCTGAAAACACGTGCTGTGATGTGATGCCTATCCACCGGCGATTGCCCAGGAAGTAAGAGCTGTTGTATATTGTCCCAAGCTGGATTGCATGTGAATGTAATGAATAGGTCTAGACGCCCGTAGTGACGAAGATACGCAATTGCATCTTGAGCGTACTCATGCATATGACGTGGACTGCCTGTATATGAAGATGGCAAAATCGTTAGTCTTCCAACATTAGTTGTATTACCGTCATTTACAACTGCATCTCGCAAATGAACGTATTCTTCAGACCGAAGCTTGGTCTGATTCAAACGGATGAATATAAAACGTTCTGTTTTCGATTTTTGCATACATATCTATGATGTATTGGTGAAACAATTGACGGCATTTCAAAATGTGATTGTTTTCATTCTCTCAATCATTAATCAGTATGAATAATAGTTCATTGTGCTGCATTTCATGTTTGTTTCTTCGCCACTGACTGGATTTATCATCTTAACATTGAAGTGATATTCATCGGCACCATCCCAAAAAATGATTGGATATTGCAGGGCATCGTAGCATCGATGAGTTTCTGCAACTTTTGTCAATTAATCATTTCTCCGATGAAGAACAATATCTCTAGGTTGGAATTGACCTCTAACTATAACAATTTCCACTTTGTCTATAGCTGCAGCATTGAATCTTCGCACATGTTCTCCAGCAGGCATTTTGTCAGCATAAATAACAATCTTGTGTGTATCAGATGGCATCATGTCAATTGCTGTTTTGAACAAACACACTAAATTGTTTTTTTCATGAAGAAGCTCTTGCAGCTGGGAAACGATGGACATTTTTATGGCGGTAGAAATTACGCAGTGTGCATTCAATTCACTTTATGATAAATTTGTCCTTTCACTTTGAAAGTTGGCATGAATTGAGCTGTTACGATTTCTGCGCCGAATGATGTCATTTGGAAGCATGAGTTGTATTTCCTGATGTTAGATAGGAAATGCTTTGATTCGACGGTATATCTGGCAAGCAAAGTTTTTAATGGCTCTGGCGGTTCTCCAAGTTGAGGCAGTTTAATTTTTCCGGTGGCGCAACACATTCCTTTCGTTTCTCCATTAAATTTCAGAGCCTTGCAATAAGGACACACTTCAGTCATAGTGCTAATGGGAACATGCCGGCTCAAACTATAATCATCAGCTGGGTTGTACCGGAATGCAAGGTGATTGTAATTGCGTGATTGCTGAGCACGGAGTTGTGTTTGACGCTGATCTGCTGCTTCTCATTGACGTCTTTCAGCCACTCTCAGCCTGTCGCGTTCATTCTGTTGAGAATGAAGCAGATCTGAAGCTGCAGAACACAATCGCCGTGCTCACAACCGTGCATCCTCAAGTCTGCATGTCGCTCTGCTGCTTCCTCAGCATGTATTTCTGCCATTCTTTGTCTGTTTCGCTCGTTCGCTGATGTCCGTTCCTTCTCAGTTTGATTTGCAATTACTTGTCGCACTGCTTCCGCTCCGCGAGTATGACGACCTAAGTTTTATCTTCTGCGAGGCATTATTTAGTATAGCGTGTGTTGCTTTTACGTCCAACAGATGGCGCTGTTTTTCAAAAAAGCATGTTTTTACCTGTCACAGGTGTGACATCTATATAATAGTAGGTATATAAAAACACGCGTGTATTCGAATGCAACGTTGTGTCAAAATTTAAAAGCAATCGGTGAAGAACTTTCGGAGATTTAAGATTTTGAACAAACGAACATTTACATTATTTATATAGATATAGATAGGGCGGCACGGTGGCGCAGTGGTAGTGCTGCTGCCTCGCAGTTAGAAGACCCGGGTCCTCCCTGCGTGGAGTTTGCATGTTCTCCTCGTGTCTGCGTGGGTTTCCTCCAGGCGCTCCGGTTTCCTCCCACAGTCCAAAGACATGCAGGTTAGGTGGATTGGCAATTCTACATTGGCCCAAATGTGTGTTTGTGTGTGTCCTGTCGTGGGTTGGCACCCTGCCTGGGATTGGTTCCTTCCTTGTGCCCTGTGTTGGCTGGGATTGGCTCCAGCAGACCCCTGTGACCCTGTGTTTGGATTCAGCGGGTTGGAAAATGGATGGATGGTGTAAGATATGGCCGGCCATGTACCCCGGCCAATACCCCCAAGCCGCCAGGTGGAGCCCTCCTTGCAGCATGGAGGTCCCCAGAAGACCAGCAGGGCATTATGGACCATGTAGTTTTTATGCACCGCCCTGCTGGATGCCATGGGGGCCACGAGAGGGAGCTGCAGGGAGGACCGAAGAGTTCTTCATTCCCTATGACCCGGAAGTTCGTCATAGGAAGAGCGACGGGCTTCTGGGGTGAGAAAAAACATTATTTACCCTGACCCGGAAGGAATAAGGACTTGTGGACTGTTGGGCAGGAACACCTCTGGGTCAGGAAATATAAAAGGACTGTGGGAGCTCCAGACGATGAGCTGAGTTGGGAGGCAGGTGGCTAAGCGTCTGGGAGTGGAGGATTGGTTTATTGTTATTGTGAATTTTGGAGAGGAGCGTGCTTTGTGCACTTTATTATTATAATAAATATCATCATTGGATTTTACCTGGTGTCTGACGTATAGTCTGAGGGTACAAGGGTGTGAGAAGCATCTTATTCTGTTACAATGGATAGATATAGATATATATACTGTATTGGGCCTGGGAAAGTTAACATGCTAATTTTTGCAATTGATGTGTCCTGTTTAGTGAGCACTTTGGATGCATTTTCCAGCTACTTCATCCCTTTGCCCGTCTATACAGGTTCTCTTTCCACCTCATTCCACTAACCCAGGGTAAGAGGCAATTCATATGCCTACTGTTCCTTGATGCTGCAAGAGCCACAGAGAAACATGTTCCCAGGCAGATGGACCCCTGATAAGTCTCCTGGCTGCTAAAGTGCTCTTCAAGTGCTGTGTCTGCAAAATGGCGGTCATAGAACTGCTTTTATGTTGGCTACTCCAGGTTGTCCCTTCCACCTTGGAAAGGTCTTAGCCTCCTGAGGAGCGTCTCTCTCATGTCAGGACCTAGGGGCACTACACTGTTATTTCTACAGTGAACCAGTTGAAATACAGTTGTGTAGAGTATAATCATCAAGCCGTCGATGGTGATGAACAGTTGAGGATAGTATTTGCGGAGTTTTAACGTAAGTTTTAATGCATGCACATTTAAGAGACGCACATTATTTCAAATAGTCTTTAGCAGGGCATTCAAAGTCAACATCCCATTCTGAGAATTAATACATTGGCCTTTTTTTCTTATTGTCTTCTTTTAAACTTGCCTTCAAAGGCATTCAAATTTAGGTTGTACTTGCTCAAGAAGTATTTTGTTTAAAGTTCAGGTTTAAGGTCATTGTTCAAGTTTAAACTATGCCATTAATTTTTGTGTTTTTTATATGTATGTGTTTGTGTATAAAATGCTAACCAATAATAATAATTATATTGTTTCATCTTTCTACATCTTGTTAGCAGTAGTAAGAAAATGTATGAAAACCTTTCTACACTAAAAAGTTAAATGTTGAATTCCAACTGCAGTAACTGTCACATACATTATTAAATCTGTTGTTCAATTTTCATGTGGGATCAACATTTATGCAATGCACAGAACAGTGGTGCTCAGCTCATCAGGAGTCCTGGAGTTACTGAATAGGAGTTGCTTCATTTTCTACCTTTTTGATTTCATTTTTAATTTATTTTGGTGTCAGGAATTTTAATTACTTTGTTTCTTTTTATAAACCAGAAGACAATTAACAATGAGTCACAATTAGCAAAGGAGACAACTGCTAATCAGCTAAATTGGCACACTTTTCATCTGTATGCCTGTTCATCATTAAGGACCTTCTTTTTAAAAATATTTGAAAAATGAAATAAAATAAAATAAATAAAGTAAGTATTTTAGGGTTTTTATCCTATTGTCAGAAAAATAAAATTTTTGCCAGGTAGAATTTCTGACATAGCACATTGAAAACAGATACAAAAAGTGGAATTTCTGATTTAATACAATGGTCCTATATAAAAAATGGTTTCTTATTAACAGTTTGGTTGGAGCAAAAGCCTTCAATCACCATAGACCCACCGGACCTCTGAAACATGCCATTAATTTAGAAAATAAGCTTCTGCTGTAAATGAATCTGTGATCTCCTTCAAGTAGGACAGTGGTTTGCATGCAGACATTTTGTAGTATGTTACAGTTCACAAATTCTGTGCAAAAGTTCTTTGTTGATACTCCAAAAATGTTCAGTCTTAAACCATGCATAATAATTTACACTCAGAGGAAAAAATATAACTAGACAGTAACATAAAGAATGATGCATGTAAACTTTATCACTGGCTTTGGGATGTTTAGATTAATTTAGCATGGTGGGAAGCTGGATTCTCTGTCTGACTATTTAGTCACCAATCTTTCCCCAGTCATCATTCTTCTGATTTTATTCATTCAATTAGTAGTGGTAATGTGCCAAACTGGAGAGACCAGGGCATCCTATCTTCAATGAGTTTTTTTGCATCTTCTACAGAATATCTAGATGCTTCCAGGCCAGTTGAGAAATAAAAGCCCTCCAGTATGTACTAGGTCCATCTTTGAGTGTCATCGAAATGCTGCAGGCCTTGCACACTTCCCTGGGCAGCCACTCTGAAGGCATCCTGATAACATGCTTAGAGCATATCAGTTCACTCCTCTCAATCAGTTGAAGCATCAATGTAGCCATTGGTATACAGTACCTGTATGGTTGAGTTTGTCACCTGATCACCTGCTCAGGAACTCTACTTTAGTCATTTGTACCTGAAGTTATTCACGCATTCTCAACCTTGCCTTCCTATACTGGCACATATAGGACCACTCCTATTGTCAGTCTAAAGTTCCTCACTTTATGCTACCTTGCACCATCCTGTTGGTAATCATGATTCTGAAGCCTCTTGCCATCTATGCACCTTTTCAAGAGAAAGTCAGACTTTTGATCTTGAATAATTTTTGAATATTTTCAGCATTTTAGCTTACTTTGTATACATCAATAGTAGTAGATCAAAACGTACTTTACTGCATTTTCAGTAGTATTTTTTAAGCAACAGAATGCGAAAAACAGAGAAGGGTGAGAAGACGCTGCATATATACATATATATTTATGCAGATGTAGCATGGAAGAAGGCCAAAACGTGTTGGAATTCTCCAAGTGAAATGGGATTCCAAGAGGAATCACAGATTTTTTTAACACCTCACTTGTCACTAAATTCACAGCCATGACTGAATTCCGCACATTGTGTTTCAGTCACACCCACACTCACGAACACAGGTAAATATCTCACTTTCGATAAACACATAACACAGTCTGTCAGCCGCTTCCTCTCACAGATTTGTGATGCAATATTTTACTGCGGCAGCCAAAAAGATTCAGCCTCATTGCCTCAGATGTCCCTGTTTTGAACGTTTTACAACATGAAGAACTTACTCAATGAGCAAGTGTACTGTGTCCTGGTAAATTTCTCTGTATTCTACATTTAATGTACAATATTGTATACTATCAAATTCACGGCATTTCAAAAAGACAATGTCCTGATATGGTAACTTTTCAGGAGCTAAATTGTAACAAAAATGTGGACAAGGAGAAGCAAGAATATTTTCTGTCAAATGAAATCAAAAAGCTATACTCACTTATGATCATTTTCTCTGGTTAGGCATGGCTACCTAAAATATATGGCCAACAGTTAAAGCTAGAGGTTCCTATCTAGAGGAAGAGGGAAAGACTGGGAGATTAAGAATATGAGAGATTGACAGTAGGAGATGAAAGGGAACCTTAGGTGGAACTTTAATGTGAAAAAGCCGCTCTACTGGAGTAGACAGAAGACCAATACCTATGAAGACAGGCACAGTGCTGTAGTAGAGTAGAGTAGTTGTTTTTGTCAATTTATGTGTCCCATGGTTTTCCTACTTTATGTATTCCTCCCACATTTTGTTTATTATTATACTATTTACACCATGTTTGATATGTTAAGTCTCTTGGTTTTATTTTGCCTATTCATAGCCAGTACTATCTAGTGTTAGGAATGCATTAAGCTTCAGTTTTATTTTTTGGATTTCGGTTTAAGATGTCACATATTTCCCTTTCCATTTTTGAAAATATTTCATCATTGTGACAATATCATAGCACCATTTTTGCCTCAAATCTTAAAAAAATGTTTTGCTAATCTGAGGAAACTCACTCCATTTAGTCAATTATAGAGGCCCAGTGTACTGACTTGAAATAAGATAAGTGAATATATTTAATGAATAAGATCAGAAGATGAGATGTAGTCAAGAGTTGGACCAGACATCATTACGAGAAATCTAAACCTACTCAAAAAACATAGTTCTTAGTAGCAAAGCAAGTTTCTTTACCTGGAAAGTTTTGAGTCAAAAACAAGCACACACCAGCACTGCATTTATGTTAATCTTTCATTTTCTGGAAATGCACACACCAACCTTTATACTGTCGCTCCAATGATGTCATACACCACACATTCGTAGGTTATTCTAGGTAATATTCCCAAGGTTATGGCCAATACAATCATTCCCCTACTCAAGACAATTCTCATTCAAGGCAAAACTAAAATCGAATTCCTCAGGTTAAAAAGACAATAAAGCTCCATGTACAAAAATTTACCAAATTTTACCAGCAAAAAAAAAAAGAAAAATGTACTTTGTAACATCAGAGTCCTAGGATAGCATCAAGAAATCTTTTTCCTCCTACTTTGGGTTTTAATTGGCCCTCTTTATTGCTTCACAGGTCAGTTTGTGGCCTTTCCCAACGACTTCACTAGTTTCCATCTACCAAGTTTTATACTGTATAACATTTCCTACAATTTCTAAACTACATCCATTGACATTCCCTCAAATTTACTGGCACATTGATTGATACAATTATCTTCTCTCTGGCTGTTTTTAATCAATGTAATATTAATTAGATTACAATTTGCAAGCTTTCAAAGCTGCTCAGGCCCTTTCTTCAAGAAAGGTATAATGCAGCAACTGGAGTTACCTGTGTTTATATACATACCAGGAAAGAAATACAATTCTAAAACCATTATGTTAAACATCTTTAGTGTCAACTATTAACAAACATAAATTGGACAACAATTTATGATCAAGATCTTCTTATAAGTCAACTGTCCAGCAACTTCATTTTTGATTAATTTTCCTTACAATGTGGATCAGTAATCAAATCTGCTGGGTCAGTCAGAGTGATGTAAATATTCCTCATATCTGGTGTGGACGCTGGCCCGGACACAGACAGGCGGACACGTTTGAATCACCCACCACACGTTTATTACACAAGTCCATATTTCCAAAAGTGCAGCACAAACCCCAAAAGTCCCCAAAGTCCAGGCCTCTCTATCAATGCCTTTGTCCTTCAGGCCGTCTCACTCCTCTCCACCCGAACTCCATCCTTCTCCTCACCCGACTCAAGCCCTCGTATGGAGGGAGGCGGCCCCTTTTATATCCACTCAGATTTGACTCCAGGTGCATTCTGACAATCTTCCGCCGGCACTCCTCAGTGTGTTGGAAGTGGCGGCTGCACACCCAAAAGCACTCCAGGTGTCCCCGATCCTCTTCCCTCCAGCACTTCCGGGTGTGGCGGAACTGCTGAGGTCCAGGGCTCCAAAGGCTTTGGGGCACCCCCTGGAGGTGACCACATGACCCTACAGGGCTGAGCTTCAAAGCTCTGTACCCCTGGTCCCCATAGCCACCAGGGCAGTCATCCCCACATGGTCTGGGGGAGGTGTAAGCCCTTCTACGGTCCTCCGGGGCATCCTGGCCGAGTCCCCACCTGTGACACTGGTCATAAAACTCTTGTCGCTGTTCAAACCATGTTGTAACATATTCAATTTTAGCATCAGTTTAACTTGCCATTCCCTTCTGCAGACTAATCCTTCAATAGAACCCTTTTTTTCCCAGACTCATACATTATCTTCGACTACTAACTAAAACCTTAACAATCTTCTCATAAGCTACACCTATCTCCTTTTCTACCAAGCACATTCTGTTGCAGCAGGAACTACTTTATCACTTCCACATAAGTGTGATTTATTATCAAACAGTGTGTCTCCTTCTTGTCCGAAAATCTCTTTGGTTATATTTCTTAAAAAAAGGTTTTGGCAATGTATATAGGTGAAGTAGATCAGAAAAGCTTGCAGATTATTTAAGGAACAGGTTTAAGCCTCATGATCAAAGTCCTTAATAAGTTTATTGTGATATATTTCACACTGTTCTGTCTGTTTGCATCTTTTTAGAGTATCAAAGACACTTTTCAAAATAAAATAAATAAAAGAAGCTCATCTCATTCTCTCATTTAGATCACACATTTCTCCTGCATTGAACAATTGACTAACCTTTTAATCACTCCCTTCATCTTCTCTAATAGCTCACTTTCACACCTGGTATGGCCTTATTCCTTTTCATAGCCTTTGCCTTTGTTTCCTCTTTTCCCTCCTGCATATTTTACCTGCCGACTCCTTCTCAGGTACATGCACGGTCAACATACTTAATATATTTCATCACTTTGTGCTCAGGTGCGACAGCAGGGACCACTAAAAAGGGGATGGGAATCCTTCTGCTCTCCTGTCTTTACAGGGAGGCAAACACTGCATTTAATAATGGAGATTATAAGCCAAGAGAAACAAGTATGGCTGAGAATTGTCAGAGAAGAGGTGGAGGAACTGTCTTTTCCAGGTAGAGTGCCTATAAAAAGTGTTCACTCCCTTGGACATTTTCACATTTAATTGTTATATAACACTGAATCTGCGGTGGGCTGGCGCCCTGCCCAGGGTTTGTTTCCTGCCTTGAGCCCTGTGTTGGCTGGGATTGGCTCCAGCAGACCCCCGTGACCCTGTAGTTAGGATATAGCAGGTTGGATAATGGATGGATGGATAACACTGAATCACAGTTGTTTTCATTAAGCTTTTTTGATACTGATCAACAGAAAAAGTCTCTTAAATGTTCAAGTGAAAACAAATCTCTGCAAAGTGACCTTAATGAATTATAAATATAAAACACAAAATAGATGAATGCTTAAGTATTCTGTTGATCAGAATCAAAAAGCCAACTTAAATCCACTGTAATTAAATGTTAGAATTTAAATGTATAATAGTAAAATAAGAAAACATCCAATGACATGAATAGTTTTATAGCACTGTATATCACCTGGAGGGACATAAAAGGAGGAGGTATCCTATATAGGGTGGTCCAGATCTAATTATGCAATTATGTAAAGTTTATTACATAGAAAATTACCCGAAAAATCCCGGACCATTGAGAAGTGTGCAAACTGACGACATGAAGAATCGCCTTCATGCCAAACTGGAATCATCTCCGCGTAAATCAAAGTCATCCAGACGATCTGGATCTGCATAATTAGATCTGGACGACCCTGTAGATGGGAGCTCACTATACCTCAACACTGAAGAAGGGGCCATTTCAGAGAAAAAGTTTAAAAATTACCAAAATGTGCGAGAATAGTTTGATCCTCCCTTATTGTTTTCCAGGTGCCACCCTGGTCATTTGTCTCACAAAATGGATTAGAGGCAGGCGAACATTTGTTTTCTAATGTTTTATCATAAGATATTAGAGTGAAGTGGTGACATATTAGGGCAGAGGCAGCACTGAGTTGTAATGGTTAGCACTGTTGCCTCACCAGGTTCCTGGGTTCAAATCCCACTCTAAATTGGACCTCTGTGAATGTGTGCCCTGTAATGGAAAAGCACTCCAATCAGATCTAGTTCTTGTCTTCCAACCAGTGCTGCCAAAAATTGAATCAAGTTTGCTGAGACAATGAAGAGATAACTATTTTCTTTTCTTTTCAGTACACATGAAGGTACACTTTTTTGCAGAATTACAAACTCTGACAATGCATGAATTATGTCAGGTGTGCATTTAACTGGTCCTTCCATGGTGGCATCCTGAAGATGTAAGGTGAACATTTGTAGTATAATAAGAACTATCTGTTATTGTTCCTATGAATAGTTTCATTTTAATATGGAAATATATTGTCCTGAGAATAGATTATACTGAAACATGCAGTATGTTTTGTATCTTAAAGGCTCACAGATTTAAATATTTGTCATTAATCCCTTCTATATGTTTCATGCTTCTGAATTAAGTACTGATGAGCATTGGATCAATGGAGTCCCTTTTGCTGGTTTAAAAGAAATAGAAGACAGTCAATTAGATCTCAGCATAATATACTTATTAGGGAGATTTCTTTAAACCTCAGCTTTTTCATATTAACAGCCTTGTAAGATTACCTATAGTAGTTATCTTTTTATGTAATTATGCTGCTATGATTGTCCTAGTCTCTTTAGCTGATGTAGAAGCATGCTATTTGAATGAAACGTAGGCACTTATGTAGCACCATTCTGTACCAGTCTGCCTTAGTCTATCAGATATAATGCACAACTGAAAAAGAAAATGAAACTAAACAAGTTCACTATAGTTGTGTAGCCAGTGCCCTGGAATTTTCCAAAAGTCACCAGTAAGCCCAGTGTTACAACAACAGCAACAACATTTATTTATATAACACATTTTTATACAAATAATGCAGCTCAAAGTGCTTTACATGATGAAGAAAGTGAAAAAATACAAAATAAATAAGAATTAAAATTAGGGACAACTAATTAACATAGAATAAAAGTAAGGTCCGATGGCCAGGGAGGACAGATAAAAAAACTCCAGACGACTGGAGAAAAAAATAAAATCTGCAGGGGTTCCAGGCCATGAGACCACCAGGCCCCTCTAGGCATTCTACCTAACATAAATGACCTCAATCAGTCCTCATGGTATTCAGGATTCTCATGGAAGAACTTGATGATGACGGTCATGTGGACTTCTGACCTTTAATCCATCAATGTATGGACATCACTGTGCTTTGATTAGGTGGTGGTGGTGCAGATCGCCACTACAGAAAACTGGAAAAGTACAGAAGAGAAAGTAGGGGTTAGTACGGATTTTGGAGCCACCATGAATAATAATGATAATTAATTTAATATACCGAGCATCAGGATTAAATTAAGATGAAGCTATGAGAAAGCCATGTTAAAGTAATGTGTTTTCAGCAGTGTTTTAAAGTACTCTGCTGTATTAGCCTGGTGAATTCCTATTGGCAGGCTATTCCAGATTTTAGGTGCATAACAGCAGAAAGCCGCCTCACCACTTCTTTAAAGTTTAGCTCTTGGAATTCTAAGTAGACACTCATTTGAAGATCTAAGGTTACGATTTGGAGTGTAAGGTGTAAGACATTCCAAAATATAAGATGGAGCGAGATTATTTAAGGCTTTGTAAACTATAAGAAGTATTTTAAAGTCAATTCTAAATGGCACAGGTTACCAGTGTAATGACATCAAAACTGGAGAAATGTGCTCAGATTTTCTTTTCCCAGTTAAGATTCTAGCAGCTGCATTCTGCACTCGTTGCAATCGATTGATGTCTTTTTTGGGTAGTCCTGAGAGGAGTGCGTTACAGTAATCTAGTCGACTGAAAACAAAAGCGTGAACAAATTTCTTAGCATCTTGCAATGTTATAAGAGGTCTAACTTTTTCTAAGTGAAAAAATGCTGTCCTTGTAATCTGATTAATATGTGCTTTAAAATTCAGGTCAGAGTCAACAGTCACCCCTAAATTCTTTACCTTCGTCTTGACTGTTAATCCTAATGCATCAAGTTTATTTCTAATAACCTCATTATATCCATTATTGCCAATCAGTAAAATTTCTGTTTTCTCTTTATTTAGTTTGAGAAAATTACTATTCATCTACTACTGTTAGTGCAATTCCATCCAGAAAAAGAATTTCTGACTTTTTCTACTAAGCATTTTAAAAAGGAAAAAAGGATGGCACGTAATGTCTGGTATAGAAGCTAAGTGAACACACTCATTATGGATGAAGGGATGGTGTCAGTGTTTAATTAGTGGACAAGTGGACCACCCAGTCTTCATGGTTAGATAGGGGCATTCCTGTGTGTAGTTAGAGCCAGAGGGGGCTGTGTGCTCTTGTGTTATTGCAACTCTTTGTGATTACATACTGTTCATAAGTACTTACTTTTGTTATAATGTACACCAATCTCTGTTTACCTGGTTGGTTATTTATGGGTTCAGGCATGAGGTAGCTTTTATCTTCCATAGCCTTGTGTTAAGATACTATAACTGACATTGGTATCTTTATTGTCTCCTGTGGCTCACCCCCAACATGGAATCAAATAATAGTCCTCATGACCAGACATAAAATGTATGATTTATTACTATTTGCATCCTTATTGGGCAGTCATTGATTGAAATTAAAATACAGCAGTAGTGTAGTCTAAGAAACAATGCATGTCATGTCATTTTCTTACTTGCTTATTCCAGACCACAGGGTTGGGGGGGGTGTGGGGGGTTGGCTGGAGCCTATCCCAGCTATTCTAAAGTGTAAAGTATATAATTTAATAAGAATTTAAAAATACATTTGAAAGATACAAAATACAATGTTCTATACTCGAAGCTGCAGCCTAGCTAGATGGGCCACTCAACACTAGTGAACCTAAAATGGAAGATTGAGCTCAGAATATGCATGGATGAATGAATGAATGAATCACCTCAGGTCCTGCACTCAGTTGATGTCTGAACAATGTCCTCAAGTTCTTATAGGTTTTCCTCTGGACAGGGGTGCAGTAATAGTGGGGAAGTTCGGACAATTCAAAGGGCCCTCAAAAATTTTGGAACATAATTTCATCAGTTTTTATTAGCCAGTTGTTGAAATTAGATTTAACAGAATAATTTGCTTACAGTTTAGAGCCTAATGGTGTTTGCTAAAAGTAGCAATCTAGGCAACCTCTACTTTGTAATCCCCCCCTCTTTTTTAGCCGGAATGGTTCAGTGCTGTCTTCACTGAAGGTGAATTTGTAGAGCTGTGATTCATGCACTTGCAAGCCAATGTCTGATGCATTTTATCTTGCTTAAATTCAGATGTGGAAGACAATTTCTGGGTTCCAGAAATAAAAACAAGAAAAGTTTGAATGAGAGGAGAGAGGGCCACTGTTGCTCATCCAAATTATTTTAAAGAATGGTAATTTGTTAATTCTCTGTACGTGGTGTAAACGAGCCACTTTACAGGATCGTTTAATCTAACCCAACAACCAAAAGATCAAATAAATCTACATTAAAGCTGTCTTAAACAATCTGTGCAGGTATATGCTTATAAATATGTAATCCACAAGGTATTTACTCTAAATAGAAAAAGACACATTTCTATTTCTAAAGTTTTTAATGATAGACAGCTTTTAACATCTGTTAATTTAGTATTTTCCTGGTAAATTCTTAAACACATTTTACAGAATTTAAGTTACTTTAAAAACATCTGCTAAATAAAGCTTATGACAAGGACTAAACATTTACAGATCATTACAGTGCAACATTTAGTACTGTATATTCAGTTACTTCATTTGTGAGACACGAACACAGGCGTCATCTTATTCAGTTTAGTTACAGTACCTATAAAAGAGATTGACTTCTGGCCTCAATGAGCAAAAACCCACTGTGGGGAAAGTAAAATATTGATTTTAGAGACGTAGGGAGAACATGCAAAAAGGAAGCACCTTCAACTTAAACCCCCTTGTCCTTGTTGCGAGACAGCAGTTTTACCACTGTGCCACTATGCCTGTCACTTACACAACAATGTAAACAATTATTCAAATCTAGGTTTAGCAAGACTTTTTGGTTTTGTCTTCATCACACACTAGTTGAGCGAATTAATATTGCTAAAATGAATATTCTCACAATATATTTTTCTGTATGTTCCAAAATGTTATAAAGAAATTCTTCTTTAAAATATTAAAATCAATAATATCTGTATTCATTTGGATTACAAAGCAGTCATGGATAGAAAATGTATTTTACAGACATCTAAAAAAATAGAAGCAAATGACTCAATTTGTATTTCTTCTAATGAGCTGTGCATATGTACTATAAGACAATGTGAAGAATTTAGAAACAAATAAGTCTAAGAGGACATCCGGCAATGTTGCATCCCTGAATTTTTTTTTTTTATTCTGGGCATCATCAATCATTTATGAATGCCAGCTGAGCAGAAATCTGGTGGGTTCAACACTGCAGGAGACATCTGAAGGCTGAGATGTTACTGCCATTTGGAACCTTTAAAGATAATAATACACTGTATTTTTCCCCATGTTTAAAGTGCACCGTCTTTAACAGATCTTTTACAGAATATGCTGGCTATTAGGAGCTTTAGAGATATGCAGATTGACAATATATTTGTTTCCTTGATATTCTTTGAACAACTGTACCCCAGAAGTAGTGTTTCATAAAGACATTTATTTTATTACATACAAATTATTCACTTTGTTAAAAGAAATGTTGACTTTCCTAACTCTCCTTCATTATCTACAAATACACTTATACTTCTTGCTGTAATAAATATATTGGTAGACTCTCCAAACAATGTTAATGTCTCCAAAACTGTATATATGTGGATTATCTGAGTCAGTGTTTGGAAGGGGGACGTTGAATTAGATTTTTAGAAGATGCATGGATGTCAGCCCTAGATTAAAATGCACTCCTTCTTCATTTCTACGAAACATGGTGTAACTCAGGTCAAATTTGTACATTTCACATATCTGTCTCGATTAAGACTAAAATATACCCTAGTCATGGTGAGGTTGTACAGGAACACAATCGTTTCTTATCTATCATTTAGTCATTAATTCAAAATGATCTCTAGCTCTCTATTTGGATTAACACTTCTAAGGACATTATTGATTAAGTAGCAATCTATTGTTGTTACTTACACTACACAGCTAGCACTCCATCTCATTTTTCTCAATTGGAAAAATCGTAACACACCAATCATGACACAATGGCAAAAGGCTATCCAATTTTATTTAAAATTATTTTTAAAAGATTTACCAACCTTTGTCCTTATTTAATTGAGCATGCTGAAAAATTGTTATCCTTGTGAATGTCTTGTTATTTTTGCATGCTGTGTTCATATTAAATGTTGCTATCTGCTTTCTGAATGAGTAGGGGAATGGGTATCTTATCTGATTAGAACAGCACATACTACTGCATGTTGTTCTGGTTTGTAATTAATTAACTTTAATAAAATATCAAACAATGAAATGATTTGTATATGTATAAGAAACTTTATGTATTAAAACTTTAGCATTACATATAGAAATCTTACATATTTTTAATTTTGCATACTTTATCCATGAAATGATCTGACCTTCATGTTATATTTTATTATTATGTGTGAATATGTTGTAAGAGAATGAGATGACAATGATAAAGAGTTGGGGTAGCAGCCTGGTTACCCCTGTAATTCAGGTCAGGTCAGGTCAGATTGGGGACAATGCACTGGTAAGGCGCATTGCCACACCCACCACATGACAAAACAGCATGGGATCCTGGTTGGCAATCCTCGAGGCAGACACACGGTCCAGTCCCACCCTCTGGAAATGACCATCTATCTGTTGCAGGCAGGTATTATGTGAGCGTCCCCTTGTCCTGTTCCAGCTGCTCATGTCCTCAACAGTGGAGATCCTGTGAACCGGATCACCCTTAGGGAATCACGCTACATGGATATTGTGCCATAACTGATGCTCCCTCACAGTGCCTCATTCGGGACTCCATGAGCAACCATTCATTCAACACAAAGTCAAACCAGCGTTTCCCTATAACTGGTTTGCTAAAAACAAAGAAAATATACACAGTAATTGTGGAGACATCCTTGTAGACAGGAATTCCCCACAGAACTGCCAGAGATGGCAGAGCATCCAATTTTGTGTCCTTCTGGTAGGAACAGGCAGTTCCAGGTTGACCGACACTAGAAGTTAGAGGTGTTATAGCCATCAATAATCTGGTCTCTATAGGGAGGAAGAGAAAAAGGCATTATGATACAGCACCAGCCCCTGGAGCATTGATAGAATTACTAGAGTCACTAGAGCCCTCCAGATGTTTCCTGTCCAAACATGTGACAATATACTGTATATATATATATATTACAAAAAAAATCTTGGGGCAGGAGACAAGACGTGATCTTCTTGGAAGACACTTTGACGTCCTGCAAGAAACACTTTGATGTCCTGCGAGAGACACTTTAACGTCCTGTGAGACAAGGCAGTGAGACAAAAGGACAGCTGCTGTACAGGCTTTTAAATGATCGATGTGCAGCACAACAAGTAGAACATCCACCTCGTTAGCAGCAGCACAAAGCCAGTAGCTGATCCGTCCGCTTCTCCTTAGCATGCATTCAGCTCCATCCCCTTCACAACGCGAGCGGCAGAGATGTGGGAGGAGGGGGTGGGGTTGGCGAGCGAAGCGAAAGAGGCGTGATCATCTAACCTAGCAGTTGTTGAAATGATTTTGGCAGACACACTTCATGTGCTCCCAGCTCTTAAAACAATGACAAGCGACAAGCAGAACACGCAACTCACCAGCAGATGATCCAATCTCATCTCATTAGCGTGCAATCAGCCCCCCTCCCCCCTTCACAACACGAACGGCATAGATGCGAAGTGACAAAAGGACAGCTGCTGTACAGGCTTTTAAATGATCAATGTGTAGATAAGTAGCCTTGGCTTGAGCTGGGAAAACTTTTTTCCCAAGTTGAGCTCTGTCAAGGGGTGGGGATGGGATAACAGTCTGCTTGTGCTGATCGACACATTTACAACACAAAGAGGTGTGAAAGAATTTAAGGTGGGCCGGGATTACAGGTTTTTTCATAGGTTTCAGGTATTCTAGTGTTAGTGAAAATTTGCTTCAGACTGGGCAGTCATTTCACCTTCCAACAGGACAACGACCCTAAGCAAAAAACAAAGACAACACAATAGTGGATAGGGACGACTCTTTAAGTGGCCCGACTCAATCTTTGGAGAGACCTGAAAACAGCTGCTCATCGCCAGTCTCTACCTGACCTGACAGAGTTTGAAAGGATCTCCAGAGACGTGTGGCAGAAAATCTCCAAATCAAAGTGTGAAGCTTGCCACATCATAGCCAAGGAAACTCCAAATCTCTGCCAAAGGTAGTACTGAGTGAAGGATCAAATTGCTTGTGTGAATGTGATCTTTTAGTTTTTCCTTATTTTAGCAATAATATCTAAAGTCCACTTTTTGTTTTGTCATTCTAGGCATTGAGTGTTGCTTGTTTAAGATAGAAATTCATTTAAATGATTTTAGCATAAGACAACATAACAAAATGTGAAAAATATAAAGGGGTCTGAATACTTTCTGAAAGCACTATATACCGCATATACTGTACATACCAGTGGTTGATCTGCAAGAAGTCTTTCTTCAGCTCCATTGAATTCATTTTTCATCATTCACTTTAACCTTATCATATTTTGCATTGTTTTATTTTTACATTCTGCAGCTATCTTTATCTGTAAGGCCCTAGTTAAAGTAAAACAGGAAAGTACTACTGAATAAGTGCCAATACATTAGCCTTGCCTAGGATCACAACATCAACCTTTCACAAGGAGCTGTATGGAATGCCGGTGTTATAACAAATCTTGATGGTGAATGAACATGATTTTCATGTTTACATTTACTTATTTGGCTGACGCCTTTATCCAAGGCGAATTACAACATTTACGATACAATTAGTTGCGTTTCTTTTGGTTTGCCAATTGGAGCACAGGCAGATCAAGTGAGTTGATCAGGGTCACACAGTGTCATTAGCGATACTTTAACCCACAACCTCAGGGTTTGAGGTCCAAGTATGTAATGGATGACTACAGTGTATTCTAAACATTTTAAACAGGGACAGTCGAGCTGTTATTCCTACTGTGGAAGAAATCTGTGCAAAATGTCCAGTAATGTTAAAATGCTATCCAAAACGTTACTTAGCACTGTACACCATGTCCCTTCTTTGTTCTGCATAATCTAAAGTGAGGAATTCTTTGTACATCCAAATTTAAATACACATATGACCCAAGGCATTTTAAAGTTAATGCAGCTGCTGTGTACACAGAATATATTTCAAATATTGTCATTAATTAAATAAAAGTTAACTTTGATAATATAATTCCCAACAAAATCCCCAAATCAAAACAATTACACAGTTTGTGTCTCAACCAGCCTCTGTTTTAAATATTGAGGGGAGCATAGGTTCGTTTGATTTTTGAAAAATAAAAATAGAATGATTAATTTTGAAATAAAAAGCAAATTGTATGCTGCTTCAAATAGCTGCTTACTCACTAATAAATAGTTTTGTTAAACTGCCCACCAAACAAGTGAGTAGTCTATTTTAATGACAGCTTTGGACAATTACCATCTTTCAGTCATCGTTATAACTAATCATAAGTATTTTCTGAGTTAACACATAACACCATATTGCACTTAGAATGTCCATCTGTCTTATCTTTGTCAGTCTTTGGACCCACAGGCTCATACACAACAAATTCAACAAAGAGCAGTTCCTATGACTGATCACTGACCATTTTTCTCATGGAAAGAATGATATTAAAAAAATAGAAAGGGTTAGATTATATTTAAAGCATGCAGGTCACATCATGTGGGACAGCAATTTATAGTAAGTCCTTTTTTTAAGTTTTGAGTTCTGCTGTCTGTGGTTGAGGTTTTGGGATTAAGCATAAAGGAGATCAAGAGAGGTACTCAGTCCAATATTCAATAAACCTTATAATATGAAGAGCTGCTTTAGAAACCTCTGGTTTTAGCCATCGACAAACTCCTCTATCCATTAATATTCTGACATATACTAAAATTAATAAGTATAGTGGATTTATCAAGAGATTCCGTGACAAGGCTGAAATGTAATAATAAGTAGGTTCATATATTGTGTCTCATGCAAATGAAAAACTACCTTCCTCTGTCACCTGTTCATATTTCACTGCAAAAAAATGGCCGGCAAGAATAAAACATAACAAAAATTTGCAAATCTGCTCACTCCAATTTAGGGTCATGCGGGACAAGAACCAATTCCAGCAGCACTGGATGCAAGGCAGATCTTGTCAAAATATGTAGGGGCTGAATATTTTGTTAAAAAAAAAAATGAATTGCTGAGGCTGACATCCTCAAATGACTTCAATATGCAAATGGAAATACATTGTAAAGATGGACACACAGGCACAGCCAATTAGCTTGAAAGAGTTGCACTTTAAATGACTCTGCCAAGAGCAACAATGAAAAAAAACGAGCAGCTCATCATAGAGAACTGACATGTGAATATCTTAAGAATATAAAACTCATGCGTTTAGCTGTTAGCTAAGCTGTTCCAATATCTCATTCAGATCCTTCTTAAAGGTTGTTAATGTTTTTGTTTCAGTTAAATAACAGAACAAGATGCAGAGGACAGAAAGATATAAAAGAAGATGATCCGCTGTGGTGACCCCTAACAAGAGCAGCCGAAAGAAGAAGAAGACATGACTTGATATTTTGTTTCAGATTCCCACAACTCTTCCTGGCTTCAGTCTCAAATACCATTCCCCTTAATTTCCACTTGCACCCTTCGAGTACGTCATTCACCCTTCAGCTGAAAAAATGCTGTTGGATCTATTTTGTCAATGCCTTTGAGGAATTTGAAGACCTGGATCAGGTCCCCATGCAGTCCCCTCTGCTCAAAACTAAACAATTTTAATTCTCCAAGTCCGTGAGAGTAGGACATTTCCTTAAGTCCTGGGATGCTTTTGGTTGCTCTCCTCTACACAGCTTCAAATGCTGCTGTTTTTTTTTGTAACCAGAACTGCACACAATAGGCCAGATGTGGTCCCACTAGTGATGAAAATTAGTAGCATAGACAGTAATAGGACACCATGAGGTCCAGAAAAAAGTGGATTGTGGAAGAACCGAGGAAGGGTCGGAATGTGAGAATGTTTGTGCCCACAGTGTTCCACAGAGAAGAGCAAAAAATCTGTCAGAAAAATGTTTCCTCACTATCAGTGAAATGCTAAACCTGTTGCAAAGTATTTACATCTTCTCAGCATTGTGACAAAAGATGGTTTCATCATTTTGACCTGCAAACCAAATGATTGAAACAGAGTTCTACCGCAAGAGGATCTTTAAACCTAAAGAACAGGTGCAAAAATATAGGGATCAGAATGTTAATCTTCTAAAAAGTAAACGAGTTTATGCTCTTTTCATTGGCATGCAGTGATTTTTGTTCAAATTTTTATTGAATCGTAAAATGATATTTGCATTATTTTGTTTCAGTCCTAATATTTGTAAATGTAAATCAATGTAAATGTAAAGTAACGTGTAAGAGTGAACGTGAGAATATGCACGCTGGGTCCTGCCTTGCATCCAATGAGGTCGATATAAGCTTTCCTGTAGTCCTACAGTATAATGGGAAAAAGGATGACAGAAGAATATTTACAAGAACATGAGGATTCTACTGTGCAATGACTGTGTACAATGTTTGCACCCCCTCACGCTGTAATGCAGGCAAAAACAACACAGTAGGAGTCAAAGCAAGGGCGCCAAGCGACTTCATGTACGTGCCTTTCAGCTCAATCTGGCAGAGCTCTCTTGCCTTTGTCATCCTTTTTTTAGTACATAAAACCACATATGTTTTGCAAATGAAGTCCTGAAGGCATGCTGCACCTTGCAAGCTTTCAGGTTTACTCAGGTCTTGTCAAGTCACATGCACTGTAACAGACGAAATTGGCAAGTGACATTTCTAACCTTACTGGTGGGAAGCAGGAAATAACAAATGCACTTGCAGCCACAAAGGATGTACAGTGCTGACAGATTGTACGCAACAAGTGAACACTCTGGCCTGGTGAAGCACACATCACACCCCCAGGACCTTTTTTTTTAGTAGCTTGGGATTATTTTTACAGAGTGAGGAATATTTTTAAATAGGTTAAAAGTAGTAACATTCAGAGAATAAGTATCTAACTATACATGCTTAGTCCAGACGTTGCTCTCTTGTATATATTTTTCTTATGCTTGCTGGCCTGCTTTACATTCTAAAAATGTGTCCAGGTTATTCTATTTTATAATCAGTTGAGATCAGTTCTAGGTGAATTAGTATAAGAGGGTGAAATGAACATCTAACTGATTATATTAGAGAAACTATAGAAATATTGTACCTTTTAACTGCTTGTTATTTAAATGAATTTAACCACTAGTCTGCTTTCTCTCTTTTATAATGAAGTATTTATAATGCACCACATGTTGGGCTCATTCTTTACATTCTTCTTTGTCTGACGGGTAGGTCATGACCCAAGATGCAGAGCATTTTGCATGGGTGGCAGTATGGTCCGCACTGGTCTGCATGGGAATGCAACAAAGGGCCCGGGAGACAGACCCCACGTGAGTCGAGGCTGTGCTATGACTAAAAAGAAGATGTTAACTCTTTAAAGAATGTGCTGTGCATGCACATTGTGTTCGTAGCTCACAAAGACACAGGCAGCCCTGTGCAATGATGGCATATTAAACAATGGAGCTGCCAAGAGGTCACATGTTTTGAATGTGTTAACAATTTAGGCATCCTTGAAATGGACAGCAGCTGAATTTCTTGGGCAGGAGGGTTCGGTTTCCTTATTTAAACATTTTTATTGAAAGGAAAAGCACTACTTCTTAGATGACGCTATCTTTGTTGCAGACATAGGTGAGGAGATGCCAGTACTAAGACTACTAATTTGAGCAGAGCTCAATGACATTGTTAGTCGTATCGTATTATGTGATATCATCTACTGTTGAATTCTGCTCTGTACTTGTAATATTTCTATTGCACTATTACATTGTATTGACAATTACTTGTGTTTTATTCTGCGAATTGTATTGTATTTCTGCCCGTTTTTGACACCTACTGAATGCTCAACCTACCTGGCTAGGAGTCTCTCTTTGAACTACCTTTCCCAAGGTTTCTTCCATTTTTCCCCTACAGGGGTTTTTTTGGGATTTTTATTTCTTGTCAAGGCTGGTGGGCTGTCAAAATGCTGGGCCTGTTAAAACCAATTGCGGCAGTTCTTGTGTTATTTTGGGCAATATAAAAATGAACTGTATTGTATTGTATCTATATATCTACTCTATATATATAAAATCCTAAGCCTAAAAATGCAACGAATTTGTGCAATGATTTTATGTGACGTTTTTTGTCACGCTTTAAATCTGGCTTATTTTAAAATCTACATAAATGTTTGATATCATTTTTTTTCAGAATTTTTTGAACTTTAATGTGATGTTGTTAGATTTTCAGACTCTTATTCCATTTTTAAATTCTAAACTAAAAAATATCAAGAACTCAGGTTCCGTGAGACAAGACTTTGTGCCAAGAGATTTAACCACAACTGGGGCCTGGAAATAAAAGACAAAGAGCAGAACAGCTCCTGTACAGGCTTTTAAATTTTCAAAGTGCTGCGCGAGATGCAGATCAAGCGGCACAGCAGCAGCAGCAAGCCAGCAGCTGATCGAGCAAAGAGGAGGTAAAAAAAACCTATTTTTTTCCCATTTTGTCACCATTTAAGAGGGGGTTTCGGAGGAGTTTTTATACATATTAAGAGGTTTTTCAAAGCACAAAGAACCAACTTCACATGCGAAAAAACCCTTCCCAGAATGAAATGGTGTTTGGTCAAACAATAGTTCTACAAGGAACCACACAGCCCAGTAAAGAACCATAGAATGCCATTAAATAACAATTATTTTTAAGTACATAGATGTGCAAATTACTCTATTAAATGTTCTGGGGATCTAATAACATTATATGGATTTAATTTAAGCATGCAGAAAACATGTACATTTAGCAACAATTATGGTGCCAGGTAATAATAAACAAAGCAAATCACAGGTCATACTAGAATTATTCTTTCAGGTTATATTCTGTATTATCAGCAGTGTACACTAAGTTGTTCAGGTTAAAATTCTTTTTTTAAACAGCTTCAGATTGCCTGCCTATATGTTTATAGCTGCTAAAGAGTAATAGGGCAGATTCCTTTGTGCACTACTGTACTGTACAGCCCTTTTGATAAAGATATAATATGATGTCTTGTAAATACACCCATTAAAATTATATATAAATGTTTATATAATTATTCTGTGAGGGCCATAGTTACAAAATTGTTTGCCTCTCTTTCTGAAAATTGCAAAACTTTAAATCCTGCTCTAATTATTGGTTATATCTCTTTATCTTCTCACATTTGTGTAACAGACTAGGCTAAATGGTGACTGAAACTTGGCCTGGACTGAATGGGTATGGGTGTGTATGAGCGCAAAGTGAGATGGGCTGGTATAGTGATGAACGAAACAGGCAAGTTGCAATTTGCATACAAGTTTGGTGAGACTGATAATAAAATTCATTTTGCAGATAATTTCAGAATTGTGAAATGTCTAAATACAGTTTTTTAGAAGTTTTAAAGTGCTTTTTAGATTTGAAAACAAGGAATATTGTACACGAAAGCCTCGTTTATAATTTTTTGCTTACCCCTGTTCTCTTCTTCAGTTGCATAATGCATGCTATATGTCATACACTCATCAAATCAATTCTGATAATACTTTCTCAATTTCTTCCTTGTGGGGTAGTGCACTGCATTTTTTTTACAATGTAATATATTGCATATTATCTGCATAAAAATTTGCCACAACACCCCATTGTGCACATTACTGAGATTTCTCCAGAGTAAACTCTTACTATGCAAGACGCCGCCAGCCTGAACCTCTGCCACATCATAAGCCAGTAAATGCCTTTTCCTGTTTCTTGATTCCTGCAGTTGAGGATTGGCACTCTTCAAGTGTTGTGTTTTCTTTCTGTTTCTAATGCATCTTTAGGATTGTAATCGCAGATTGTTAACATAATTCACAAATTGTTGTACTGCCACACATCTGGTGGCTCCACAAAATGTGTACAATGTTATAGGAAATTAGTTTTGTGATTTTTTTTAACATAGGTCTTTATTTAAATGCTCACTGACAAGCAGATGTGAGTGGAATTAATTCACGTACATTTTTCCAGACAGGTTTAAATATCTTTCTTCTTGCGTAAATGTCAGAAACTTTCATCTTGTACTTATAATTGTAGTTTGTTTTGCCCATGTCTATCACTTTGTACTTTTTTACATTTAACTACATTTTACAGGAGTTCTCCTAGTTCTGAAACTTGCCCAAGTCTTCTTGAATTGTTCTTGCTGCCTTCTCAGTGTGTGCCAGTCTCCTGATTTTAGTGTAGTTTGCAAATATTTCACAAGTTTAATAACTAATATATGTAATTAATATAGATCAGAAAAAGTAGTGGTCCAAGAACAGACCACTGTGATGACCTCACACCACATGAACCATTCTTCTCTTATCTGTACCTGCTTTCTCCTGCTGCTTTACCAACTTGAGACTCAGTTTTTTAGTTTACTCTGATGCCAACAATTTCTAGTTTCAGAATTATTTCTTTGTGTGGGACTGCGTTAAAGGGTTTATTTCTTAGCCTTCTCACCATCATCATCATCATATTAAATAGTGCCTTTTATAATCCTGTTAACAAAACAGTACAAGATGACACAGTTTCATATATCGGCTGCATGAACTGGCCAGCACATCAAAAAAGTGAGACAAAACCACTGGAGCAGAGAAAGCATCAGAGATGAAGATGAAATTTCTGCTGTTACCTCACGGATACAATGTTCAAGGTTCAAATTCTGCTTCCAGTTACTGTCAGAGTGGAGTTTGCGTATTCTACCTGTGTTTGTGTTGGTTTTCTTCCAACAACACTAAAATACTCAGATAAGGTTGACTGACATGGCTAAATTGGCCCCATATAGGAGTGTGAGCTCTGTGATGGACTGACACGTAGTCCAGGGTTGGTTCCTGTGTTGTGCTGATGCTACCACAATAGGACATGACCCCACTACCATAGATTGGATTAAGTGAATTTGAGATCTAGCAAAAGCATATATATAGAATTAGTACAGAAGTTTCTAAGGTCAGTATATTAAGGTAAGTATTTTTATTTGTTCGTACAAATAGGGCAGAGTGGTAGTTCTGAGGCTAGGGTTCTGTGCCAACTATGGGAAGGTTGCCTGTTTGAATCCTGTCAATTCCAGAAGTGAATCTACTCCGTTGGGCCCTAAGGCAATGCAATTAACTTACAAATGCTCTGTCCTAGGTATAACGTTAACCTGCACCCACCCCTGCAAGCAGGTCTTCCAACTTGCAGGGAAACTTTTTGGTGGTGGGCCTGGCACTCCAATCACGTTAAAAAACTTCACACTGTTGCATTCCATTCAAACTAGTGTGGTGCTGAAGTATTACCCATTGCACGGATGTGCTCAGGTCCTAATTTGGGATCCTGAGGTGGTTCATTGTGCATTGGGTGTAGCAACATGCTGTATCAGTGCATGCTCCCAACCTCTCTCTCTCTCTCAAATAAAACCACAATTCCAACTACTCACATATACAGTATATCTTGTATGCAAAAGCTGCAGCCCAATTTTAAAGCATCTGGGTCCTGACTCTTCAGCCTCCAGCTTTTAACAATAACAAAATGTGCCCTTTCTGATTTGTGTGGTTCCAAGGGTGGGCCATTTTCACATAAATCATATCAGCCTTTACAGTACTCTGGAGAACTGGAAGTTATGAGAGAAGCGGAGCATTGGATGAAGCATGAAAGCCCAGTAACAGAGGCATTCTATCCCCCTTGGAGTGCTTTATTTTTTATCAAAGCTAAATTAATATGTTACAAATGTCATGTCTACGTGCCGCTTAAACAAAACTGAGGAAAGCACAACGCAGTTTTACTTAAAACAAGGCAAGCTAGCCACTGTAGTTGTTTTCATCCACTCTCTTAGTCCTCCTCACGGGACTGTTTCGCAGACACATCAGCACATAGGTCATTTTAGGACAAATCTGGCATAAGTGCTTCCTTGGAACTGCTTCACGACTCCTTTTTTTTTTTTTTTTGTTATTGCTCAGCCTCGGCAAAGAATTAAGAATGAACACAGGCCACAAAAAGCATATGTAACTCATCTCTGTCTATTTGGAAATTCAGGTGACCCTTTTATAGCTGTTTATAATCAAACATTCTGCATTTTTAAATATTTTTATTATGTTAGAATAGTGGGTTGCACTGCTGGCTCTCAGTCTCAGGAGAATGGATTCAGGTCATGCCCCACTCACTGTCTGTCTAGAGTGTGCATGTTCACCCTGTGTAATGTTGTTTATTTCTATTTTCCTCCTACATTCCTAAGATATGCAGGTTAGGCTCATCATTGACCCAGTATAAGCGTGCCCTGCCATGGACTTGCAAATTGTCTCAGAGTTTGCTCCTGCTCTACATTTGATGCTGCTGGGATAGGCTTTGATTTTTAAAGACACTACCGAATAGAAGAGTTATTGGGTTGAAACAGTAACTTCAGATCCCATGAAAAGAGACTGAATAGTCTCTACACCAGTTTTTTTTCCAAATCTGGACAGTGTCAGAAACTCCACACTGAGTCATAGTGAGGTTTGGGGTAGCCACCCGTATATTTGGTATCCTGGCTGCAAAGACACAAAATGTTATACAGCACTGATGTGCACAAAACCGAGTCGAAAACAGAACTGAGGGAATAAGGAAAAGGTGGAGGCTTTTAAAGGGGAAGACAGGAAGCGGAGTCAGAGGGGTCCGGCTCATAAGGGTCTTCAGCCATAGATTCGAGCCCAGACATGACATCAAAGGGGCCGGAGCCAACAAGGTCTTCCACCATATGCTCAGACCCTGAAGTGACATCAACAGGGCCAGGAAAGCGAGAAAAAGAATCTGTGCACTGTGCCACATCCCGGTC
This sequence comes from Polypterus senegalus, assembly GCF_016835505.1. NCBI lineage: Eukaryota > Metazoa > Chordata > Cladistia > Polypteriformes > Polypteridae > Polypterus > Polypterus senegalus. Next base: position 101,770,652 of record NC_053163.1, on the reverse strand, counting down.
TGATTCAGAATTGCCCTTACACAAGCCCTTTAGCTGCCTCCCATGCACATGTGTGTGACAACAGGCTAATATGGAGTCTGGCCTACTTTTTGGCTCCGTTTTGGAGGCTTTGCATCTTTTGCCATTCTTGTGAGTGCATATTACACCATTAAAAGGCTCGGTATTTTTTATTTTAAATTTTGCCTTTTGTTTTGGCTTTGATGCACAATACAGTATTTTGATCTCCCTTGACTACGTGTCTTCATCTCCTGGCCCAATGTGCTCTCCAACTACTTGTCCTTATTTCACAATGTGACACAACAGCCTCTCAGTTCAACCATTACTGACTTAATGGGATGTTTGCCCACTTTCTCACCACTAAGAACACCGCAAGGTAACCCCCATGTTACCTGCCATCTCTCACTTTCTCCCATTTACCTCTAAGCTATCTACCAAATCATCTACTTAGTCTCACTATTTTCTTATCAGGGAGCAGTCTTTAATCTCCACTCAGGAATGACTCCTGAATCACTGCCTTCATCAGCTGCAATTCCACAAAATAAAGACCATCAAGACACAGCCCGACTCCTAATGAGCTGCTTGAGATGCCATGACAGCTCCACCTTTATTGTCCTCTAATGATCTAGATGGTTATTTCAATGGTTTTCGACATTCATTTCAACATGGATAATAAAGAGAATTTTTGTCTGGGGAACTTTCTACACTTGTAGTCCACACTAGCATTCATGTCTCCCCATGATAACAAATATACCCCTTCTTTCAAGATATAGCATTCAAATATGAATGGCTGTATTAAACCTGTTGGTGCTGGGTGCAGTGTTCATTTGTGTTTATTGAAACATGGTGGATTCTAAAAAAATGTTTTCTCCTTATTATACATCTGGTTCTTGTAATTCCTTTAACTAAAACGCTTGTTTTGTGTAACAAGCTCTATTACTTCATTAAATGTAAATACCCTCCAGCACTTAATTTAATTAACATCATGTCACCAAAACATTGACAGAAAATAAAGCCAAGTAAAGTAAATGTAATACAGTATTTTTAATTTAAGTAAAATATGTTAACACAATGATAAAAAACAATGAATTCAAGGACATGCACCCGTGGAGAATACAAGAAAATGTAACATCTAAATTCACCTTTATGATGCATTTAAAAATCACATTTACTGGTAGCTTATGTTAGTGAATATAGGCATGTAAGACAGATTACTGTATTAAATCACATAAGGAAAAAAATCTAGGCAAGTCAAAGACAACTGCTAACTGATATAGAAGATTTCTGAGAAAGCATGGCTGTTCAGCGCCAATTAGTGTTCTTAAAATTTGATGGAGCTGTAAATGTTGGAAGAAAACTTTTTACCTGAGTGCTGCAGGCCACTAGATGAAAAATATGCAGATTGCTTCTGATGGAGGCAGAATTTTTCTATCCAGAAATAAAGTAGATGGCAGGCTTTTATTTCACACAGAAATACCAACGCAATTTGCACATCATATTAACAAGTCTTATGCACTGTCATGTTAATATATAGGTGAATCTGGTGCCTGATGGAGGCTTTATGATCAGTGATAATTTGGTAAAAGCTCTGATTTGCGTGAAAGGTTGAAAAAAAATAATATGAGATTTACAGCACAGTTTAAAATTGTGGTTTGCAACAGAAAGAGAGTAATTTATAAAAGCTACAAAAGTGAGCAAGTGCTCCTCAGGCAAACTACTGCACACATAAAGCACCTTCAACCATTCACAGTGCACTGATGTTAGCTATTCCCAAAACATCTGTTCTTTCGGTACCTATAGTTCTCATAGAAAGTAGCTAAACAGCCCGGGATTAATCTTTAAGCAAAATAAGCATGTGCTTAGGGAAGTGGGCACCACAGCATTTCTTCCCCTAGACACCATAGACTTAACTCCTTCACTGTGACACTCAATGTTAGGCAATTGTTTATCTGCTGTGTCTGAGCTTAACCTGCATTGCTAAATTATAAGTTTGGTATTTTTCAAGTCAACGTTATTTCGTCGTAGACATGGTGTATATTAATTGGCCACATGAAATTGCATCCTAAAGTGAAACATGTTTTATAAATTTTGAAAAATAACAAGCCCGCTCCTGCATTTTCTAATGGATCTAATGGGTACCAGGGTCCAAACATGAAAGAAGCGTTAAAACTTACCAATAATGTCCATTTTTTGAGCCAAAAATGTTATTGAACAATGATTAACTTCTTGAATTGCACACATATTGCAAAACAGTGTATCCATATTTTTTAAAGACGGAAAAAAAATTAAAAAGCAAATCATTATTGTGAGATTCAGCCATTTCAAATGGGGACTAGTTGTGTACTTCACTTCGCCACTCATCTTCCTCTGTGGCAGCCTTTCAAGGCCTGAAGCATAGATTGCCCTCGGAAAGTTGCCACTATTGACATTGAATGATGATGCCCAGATGTGAATAGTCTGTCTCTGTTCTGTAGACAACTAGACAATAAGCAGCAAATAAAGTCATACAGCCGTTTATTGTATTTCAGGCAGGGATCCTCCCCTGGCTGGGGTTCTAATTCATGTTTTATGACTCTTTTGTCCATTTTAGACTTTTTTCTTATTTATGTTGATTATATGCATCATTATTTATTTTTCATTTTGTCTATTTATATACCCAACTTTGTTATGTTCCATGTGTTTTGTGGGTGGTCCCCCTGCCAATCAGCACCAGGAGCTGCCCTCTGCTCTAAAAATCCGGAAGACTTTCCACAGTTCCTGGCAGTTCATTTCAAATGTGTGTAGGAGTGGTAAGTTTTTGTGCTTTTGTGTATTTAATGTGTTTACTGATTTTCCAGATTTTTGACATTTTGCTTTGTTTTTCAACTATTCTTGGGATTTTGTATTGGGACTTTTGGTTGTACTGGTTTGCCTTATTGCTTCGGACTCATCATTTACTCTTTGTGCTCCACTGAGCTTCATTGTTATTGAAGAGCATTTTTGTAAAGAATAAATCTTTTACTTTATAAAGATTCTGCAAGGGCCTTTTTGTGTCTGCCTGGGGTTTTTGAGAGTATTTCCCCATCTAAAACGCATTTTTGGAAGTGCTTTTGGGATATGCATGCCTCGGAACTCCAAATCCATGACACTTATATTCTTTCACTATATGGAAACTTTTTTCATTATTTATCAAAGATATTGCCGGCTGGAATTTTTATTTACCTATGTTTTTTTGTGGTCTAGTGAAAGAAACAAACACATAGATTACATTTAGTTTTAATTAGGATGAAGTTTAGTAAGTTTAATATATACTGGTATGTTTTAGTGTATGCAGATTGAAACCACAGGGCTGTCATTCCTGCCTCACAGCGCCAGGTTCTGCATGGAGGCTGCATATACTCCTTATGTACTTTTCTTTCAAAGACCTAAGGCTTTCATTAACAATACAATACAGTGTAATCAGTTCAGTTCAAATTTATTGTTATGTGCATAAAATACAATGAAACTTTACATCACAACACTGCCATTTGGCATCAGTGTTGTTCCATAAGTGATGCAAAATAATAACACAGAATAAAATAGGTAAAAAGTAGATAGATAGATAGATAGATAGATAGATAGATAGATAGATAGATAGATAGATAGATAGATAGATAGATAGATAGATAGATAGATAGATAGATAGATAGATAGATAGATAGATAGATAGATAGATAGATAGATAGATACTTAGGAACCATTTAGGAAAAAAATAATCATGTGATTTGAGTTGGCGTCTGTCTGTTGTTATAAGCCATTGCAGAACATAACTGTTGGGGGCGGGGTGGGGTCATAACTCCACCCACAACTCCCACTGCAAGCAGACATGCAAGGAAGAGAGAAAGTAGTGGCAATGATCTTTGACAAAATGTATTACTTCAGTTTTCTTTGATCTCAGAAATGTGCATGGCATGTTTTCTTATATTGAAACCTTTGCTACTTCTAAATGGACATTGTTGGTAAGTTTTAAAGCTGCATTGTAAAATGCAAGAGTTGGCTAGTTATCTTCTTTTCCGAAGAAGAAGAAGAAGGAGAAGGGGGGGGGGGGGGAGAGACGCGTCCGGAGGCCGGAGGAAAGGAGGAAAGTAAAGAGAGTGGAACTGAGGGTAGGAGCTTTGAATGTTGGCAGTATGACTGGTAAGGGGAAAGAGTTAGCAAATATGATGGAGAGAAGGAAGGTTGATATATTGTGCGTGCATGAGGCTAAATGGAAGGGGAGTTAGGCCAGGTGGATTGGAGGTGGATTAAAATTGTTCTATCATGGTGTGGATGGGAGGAGAAATGGGGTAGGGGTTATTCTGAAGGAACAGTATGTCAAGAGTATTTTGGAGGTGAAAAGAGTGTCAAGCAGAGTAATGATTATGAAGCTGGAAATTGGAGGTGTGATGATGAATGTTGTTAGTGCATATGTACCACAAGTTGGGTGTGCAATGGGCAAGAAAGAAGATTTTTGTAGTGAGACAGATGAAGTGATGAACAGTGTACCCAAGAGACAGAAAGTGGTGATTGGAGCGGATTTCAATGGGCATGTTGGTGAAGGGAACAGTGGAGACGAGGAGGTGATGGGTAGGTATGGTGTCAAGAAAAGGAATGAAGAAGGCCAGAGGATAGTGGAATTTGCCAAAAGAATGAACATGGCTGTGGTGAATGCGTATTTTAAGAAGAGGGAGGAACAAAGGGTTATGTACAAGAGTGGAGGAAGATGCACACAGGTAGATTACATTCTATGCAGAAGAGTTGATCTGAAGGAGATTGAAGACTGCAAAGTGGTGGCATGGGAAAGTGTAGTTAAGCAGCATAGGATGGTGGTCTGTAGGATGATGGTGGAGATCAAGAAGAGGAAGAGAGTGAGGGCAGAGCCAAGGATCAAATGGTGAAATTTAAAAAAGGAAGACTGCAAGGTTAAGTTTAGGGAGGAGGTGAGACAGGTGCTGGGTGGCAGTGAAGAGTTACCAGACAGTTGGGAAACTACAGCAGATGTAGTAATGGTGAGAGCAAGAAGGGTGCTTGGCATGACATCTGGAAAGAGGAAGGAGGAAAAGGAAACTTGGTGGTGGAATGAGGAAATACAGGAGAGTATACAGAGGAAGAGGATGGCAAAGAAGAAGTGGGATAGTCAGAGAGATGCAGAAAGTAGACAAGAGTACAAGTAGATAAGGCGCAAGGTGAAGAGAGAGGTGGCGAAGGCTAAAGAAAAGGCGTATGATGAGTTGTTTGAAAGGTTGGACACTAAGGAGGGAGAAAAGGACCTGTACCGATTGGCTAGACAGAGATACTGAGCTGGGAAAGATGTGCAGCAGGTTAGGGATATAAAGGGTAAAGATGGAAACGTACTCACAAGTGAGGAGAGTATGTTGAGCAGATGGAAAGAGTACATTGAGAGGCTGATGAATGAAGAGAATGAGAGAGAGACGACTTTGGATGATGTGTAGATAGTGAATCAGGAAGTGCAACTGATTAGCAAGGAGGAAGTAAGGACAGCTATGAAGAGGATGAAAAGTGGAAAGGCCGTTGGTCCAGATGACATACCTATCGAAGCATGGATGTGTTTAGGAGAAATGGCAATGGAGTTTTTAAACAGATTGTTTAATATAATCTTGGAAAGTGAGAGGATGCCTGAGGAGTAGAGAAGAAGTGTACTGGTGCCGATATTTAAGAATAAGGGGGATGTGCAGGACTGCAGTAACTACAGTGGAATAAAATTGATGAGCCACAGCATGAAGTTATGGGAAACAGTAGTGGAAGTTAGGTTAAAAAGTGAGGTTTCATGCCAGGAAAGAGCACCACAGATGCAGTGTTTGCTCTGAGGATGTTGATGGGGAAGTTTAGAGAAGGCCAGAAGGAGTTGCATTGTGTCTTTGTGGACCTGGAGAAAGCATATGACAGGGTGCCACGAGAGGAGCTGTGGTATTGTATGAGGAAGTCGGGAGTGGCAGAGAAGTACGTAAGAGTTGTACAGGATATGTATGAGGGAAGTGTGACAGTGATGAGGTCTGCGGTAGGAGCAACAGATGCATTCAAGGTGGAGGTGGGATTACATCAGGGATCAGCTCTGAGCCCTTTCTTATTTGCAAAGATGATGGACAGGTTGACAGGTGAGATTAGACAGGAGTTCCCGTGGACTATGATGTTTGCTGATATGACATTGTGATCTGTAGCGATAGTAGGGAGCAGGTAGATGAGACCCTGGAGAGGTGGAGATATGCTCTAGAGAGGAGAGGAATGAAGGTCAGTAGGAACAAGACAGAATACATATGTTTAAATGAGTGGGAGGTCCGTGGAATGGTGAGGATGTAGGGAGTAGAGTTGGTGAAGGTGGCTGAGTTTAAATACTTGGGATGAACAGTACAGAGTAATGGAGATTGTGGAAGAGAGGTGAAAAAGAGACTGCAGGCAAGGTGAAATGGGTGGAGAAGAATGTCAGGAGTAATGTGTGACAGACAGGTATCAGCAAGAGTGAAAGGGAGGGTCTACAGGACAGTAGTGAGACCAGTTATGTTATATGGGTTGGAGACGATGGCACTGACCAGAAAGCAGGAGACGGAGCTGGAGGTAGCAGAGTTAAAGATGCTAAGATTTGCATTGGGTGTGATGAGGATGGATAGGATTAGAAGTGAGTACATTAGAGGGTCAGCTCAAGTCGGACGTTTGTGAGACAAAGTCAGAGAGGCAAGATGGGATCCTGCACTTGATTGACGCATTGACATGATTCCACAGACAAAATATTTTTGTTTTCAAAAGTTTTAGTAAAATGTCAAAGTAAAACAGTTCACACAAAAATAGAGAAAAACCTATATAGCAAAAAAAAGAAAAGCTCTTGCTTAAGAAACATTCTGTTTAAGGCTTATATATCTTGTTTCATTCTTAAGTGTGCTTATACAGTTGAACCATTTCTAAACAGTCAGAAATGTCTATCCCATTTAAATACTGCAAATGGGTCTTTCAGTCCATGCTAGCTATGAGTCTATTCCAAACACACACTGACTTAATTAATACTCTGTATTGCAGATATAGCTAAGAAGGTTCTATCTCATGTTAAATTACAGGGGGTAAAAGGTTACACCATAATCTATAGCTATATGGGAAAATTATATTTTATTCAAATTAAGCAAACACTAATATGAGTTTAACTTAGAGCATTAACTTTCTAAGATTGGCTCTTACAGTGTCTTATATGCACTTTTGTCTAAGCTACTGACAAAAGTAAAGAATATTTTAACGTCTGAAATATTAATTTAAAAATCAATAAAAATCTGTATTTTCTTCCAAAAATTAGCAATGTAATTTGCAATAGCTATGAACAGGAAAATAGACCAAACTCAAAGTCATTTGGGTTATTTTTGGCATTTTTTCCTTTGATTCCATATATTTGCATTTGTATGAAAATAATTTATTTTGGTATTAAGTATTAAGCAAATATACAGTTTATTAAAAAATATGAACTGCATAACATTGTATGTATTAATATGAATTCTGTGGGTTTTTTTTTTTTAGTTTTAAAACAAATTAAACCTTAACATGGAGAAGTTTGTTGGTACCATTCCACGAAAAAAGAAGAACCCACAATTGTCTCTGAAATAACGTGACCACCATTGGCACCCATCATTGTGTACTCTATCTTGCACAAAAAAACAGACTTAGCTTTAGTGTTTTGATTCAAGCAGAATAATCTCTCCTTTATATTAAAAGGTTTTCCGTTGTATCCGTGTTATTCAGCCTTGACCACTGCCCTCCACACAGCTCACCCAATCATTACTCCTGCTGCGCACATCCTCTCTCCGTATCACCCTCTCAGTGGTAACTCACCCTTCAACGTAGTTGATTATAATGGCAAGACAGAAAATCAAATTATCTATTCAAGAATGTGGAATTTTAAATCTTCATAGAAGAAGAGCAGCAGGAGCTGATAATGAACATTGAAAAAAAGAAAATGACCAAAAATGGGAGGAATACTGTATAACAAAAATCAAGAACAAAGAGAATTGTCCAGTAAAATAAAGTAATTCATAATATTTTTTTGATGAGGCGTTAATATCATTTAATTTTTTATTTACTTTTTATTACGTTTTATTACATTTTACTTTTTTACTTCTACTTTTACTTTTTATTACGTTTTATCATTCATTGGTATTTAAAATAGATAATTGTAGTGAAATACTCAAGTAATTGATTTTCTATCTATAATAATTAAGGAGCAAACTACCTTCCTCCCGCACTCAGCATACTCTTCTATATACCACCTTTTTAAATACAACCACTTTCTCTAATGGAGGAGTGCCCCAACAGCCTTCAAGTGGATCATCCGAGAGATAGCGGGTGCACGGCACCAGTCCCCAGGAGTTGGTGAGTAAAGCGAGCAGGGGCAGAGAACCCCTAGTAACAAATAATATGAAATAATTATTATTTTAAATAACAATATAAGTGAAAATGGTGAGACCCTTAAAATAATACTTTATTGCATAACCTTTAGAGGCAATCACTGCAAACAAGTGATTCCTGTAGCTATCAATGAGACTTCTACTCCTATCAACAGGTAGTTTGGCCCCACTCTGTGTCAGCTTTGAAGGGGGGCCTTCTCCAGAGTGCATGTTTCAGTTCTTTCCATCAATGTTTGATAGGGCTAGAATGCCACTTTATAATAGTCCAATGTTTTGTTCTTAGCCATTCTTGGATGCTTTTAACTGTGTGTTTTGGGTCGTTATCCTGTTGGAGGATCCTATGACAGAAACAGAGCTGTGTGACACTGGGCAGAATGTTTCACTCCAATATGTCTTGATAGTCTTGAGATTTCGTTGTTCTCTGCACAGACTCAAGGCACCCAATGTCAGTCGCAGCAAAGCAGCCTTAAAACCTAATTGAGCCTCATCCATGTTTCACAGTAGGTATGGTGTTCCTCTCTTTGAAAACTTCATTTTTTTGTCTGTGGACATAGGGTGAATGAATGTAACTTGCCAAAAAGCTCCAGTTTTCTCTCATTTGCCTAAAGGACATTATACCAGAATCACTGTGGCATGTCAATATGTTTTTAACAAATTCCAGTCTGGCTTTTTTATGTTTTTTCTTTCAACAGTGGAATCCTTCTTCCATTGAGACCACTGTCACTCAAAAAGTGAAGGAAGGTACAATCAGACACTGTTTGACAGTGACCTTGGAGTTCAGCTTATAGCTCTTTGGCAGCTGTCCTTGGCTTTTTGTCTATCATTCTCTGTGTCCTTCTACCCATTCTGTGATCAATTTTCCTCTTGCAGCAGTATCCAGGGAGGTTGGCTACATGCCCATGGATCTTAAACTTCTTATACAAAATTGTAACTGTTGTTACAGGAATATTAACCTCCTTTGCCTTTAATATGCGTGTGTATAATTTTCTTTCTGATCTCCCCAGACAACTTTCTCCTTTGCTTTCTCTGATCCATGTTCAGAGTGGGACACACAATAACAAACAGCAGAGTGCATACTTCTCTCCATTTGAACAGGCTAAATGATTGACTACACAATTGGAGACATGTGTGATACTAATTACAGAAAACAGCTAATTTATAAGATCACTCTAATCCAATTATTTAGGATCTTTTCTAGGGGTACCAAGAAATGTGTCCAGGCCATTTTAGAGTATTTATGTAGAACAAGCAGTGTTTTATCTTTTTTCACACTTGCTTTACTGTGCTTGATGACATATCAAAGGTATGCAGGTATAAATGGGATAATTGCTTTTCATTTAATCACTTTTCAGGGGGCATACAGCACTTTTGCAATTGGTTGTAAGGGTACCAACAAATTTGTCCATGTTTTTTGTAAATTGATAGACCTTCACATGCTATGTGTTAACAGGAAATGGTTAAAATGGCTTTCCACATTGATAATGATATTATTTAATTAAACTATTTAATTATTGTTTAATTATGTAATGTCATTCCACAATTCGGTGGCAACCTAAATTATTATTAGTAATGTTAAAAATAATTTTTTGTCAACCAGCCCTGCAGGAGACTTCAGTCTATGTCAGGGCCAAACCATTTAACCTAACATGAGCGTCTCAGAGAAATAGAAAAATATGCACAATTCACAGAAACAGGCATTGGATAAAACCTAGGATGCTGTATGCATTTCTAACCAATAGGCCAACCTTTAAATGTGATGTATATATGCAAAAACATAGTTTTATGTGCAATGAAGAAATATCAATATTAAATTTATTATAAGACATTTAATTAATTTAGCACATAAGTAAACTATGGTACAATAAAACTTAAAATTTAAATCCTGCCTGGGTAATGGCTGTATGGAGTTTTCATCTTTTTTCCCCTGTGTCTGCATTCATTTTTTCCCAGTTAATTAATTGTATTTCTGTATACAAGGAAAACTTTGGAAGAATATTAGTGCCAAAATTAAATGCAATCCAATGTGTTAACTACATTGCAATGTAAAGCATATGCATGTGATGCATTTAATTTTAGCACAGTATCATTGTGACATAATTACAAATATATCAGACAAATGATTGTTTTTCATGGCATGTAATTATCGTGTCAGTTCAAAGTGTAATACAGAAGCAGATTGCTTTATAATTCATGTCCATAGATCACATGTCATAACTATATTTCATTTTGCTCAGCGACTGTTTTGAGTGTTTTGCTTTTCGTTTGAAGACCGTGCATTAATCATGCTAAAACTGGATGTAATCAAATTACCAATCAGAGTGAAAAGGTGGCGCAAGAGGCATCCAGGTCTAAATGATTCAAGCAGAAACTTTGTCAATGTGGAGTGATTAACCAAAGCGGTGAGAAGTAGGCTTTGTATGTTTGTCTTACCAAAAAAGTTTATTCTGTCATTAAGTTATCTGAATAATGTGTTCTATTTGCCTTTTATCCTATTGTTCCATTCTTCTACTCATAGTTCTAACCTATGCATCAAGAATAGCAATAGTTGGTGCTGTCATCCCAACTTCTAGTTACTTACAAACCGTATTTAGGAGAATATTGGGTTATGGACACTCCGGTTGATGATCTACAGTACATAATTGTAAGCTTCAGCTGTTCAAGACATTAGCTCTTGAATACATCCTAAAGATGTTAGTGTAGTAGTTTGAAATTTTTCTCCTGTTGCTGCTTCTATTATGCTGGACCTTTCAAGCAACTAGTCAACACAAAAGAGAATGAAATTGTCATTTACATCTCCAGCTTTTAGCTGTTAAGTAAGGTAGTGGCTCCCATACATTTTGAACTCCTTATTCACCATTTTTAGTGTAGGGTGAACACACTTGTGATTGGAATGCCTCTTATTCCAATTATTAACACTCCTTGTCCCACCTTTTGACACTGATTGGTCTTTTGATCACATAGAGTTTTGGCACAATTAATGCATAGTCTTGAATCGAAATGCAATACACTCGTGGAAAACCTCGAAGTGAAACACAATACGTTTGCTTTGCTTTTAGTAACGAGATGCAATCTACAGAAATAAATTGAAATGCAGTCTAATTTTGCTATTGTATTACCTGTCATAGTGAAAAGCAATTGATCATTTGGATGATGTGTTTTTCCTTAGGACATGATCAAGCCATGCATATGCATTGCATGGCAATGTAGTGAACACATTGGATTGCATTTAATTTCGGTACCAGCAATCTTTCATAGAAAAGAGTACACAGTTCCTAATAAAGTTTAATTAATTCTACTGTAAGACATTCAATGTATTCATCCTGTGAGCTAAAGTGATACTTTAATTATAAATCCTATCCTGGACACTGTCATCTGTATCTTCTTTCTATGTTTGTATGAGTTTTTCTTCAGTTAATCTGTTTTCCTTCCCACATCCTCAAAGGTGTGCATGTTAGGTTAATTATCTCCTATAAATTGGCCCTGTCTGAGTTATTGTGGGTGTATATATTATAACTATACACCCACCTATACACCTGCAATAGACTGATACCTCTTCCATGATTGTTTCCTGCTTTGAAGAAAAAATAAAAACAACAACTCCATGGTACCCTTCAGCTCAATAAATAAATTGAAAATGGGTGACTAATGGATGCTTACAATGCTAGTGTTTGAGGTTGTATTATTCCACTAATGACTGATTTTCAGTATCATAAGCAAAAGTGTTTTTTTTTTCAGTTAATGATTATATTTGGTTGAAAATGTAATTTCTAGACAAAACAAAAATGTTATTGCCAATCAAAACTTATAATGGAGACACATTCTGTACAGAATGAATTGCTTGATACCAACCAGTCTAGGTTCAAGAACAACCACTTGTCTGAGATGGCTCTACTTATGGTGGTCAACCAGCAATGACTTGCTAGAGCTACTTACATGTCATCGGTCCTGATCCTCCTAAATCTTTCTTCCAAATTTCACACGGTCAACCATGACATCCTTCTTGCCACCCTCTCTGACACTGGCTTCATCGGGAATGCTTTCAGACGGTTTGAGTCCTTCATCTTGGGCCCATCCTACAGTGTGTCCTGGCGAGGGGAGCTCTCAAAGGCACACCAGACATGCACAGGTGTACCCCAAGGGTTGGTGCTGGGTGCTCTACTTTTCTCTCTGTACACTACCTCACTGAGCTCCATCATCCAATCCCTATGATTTCTCTTATCAGTGCTTTGTGTATGATATATAGCTGTACCTGTTGTTCCCTCCAGAGGACAATAAAACGTTATCAACTAGAGTCTATGCATGTCTTTCTGATATTTCAAATTAGATGAAGGATAACCATCTGCACCTGGCAAAAAATGAGTTTCTTGTGATCCTGGCCAGCCACTCTGTTCAACTTCCCATCTCTGTACAGCTTGGTCACTGTTGCTAACACCCGTCAGATAAGTTCACAACCTTGGGGTGGTGATTGATGAGCAAATATCTTTTTCTGACCACATTTCTACTGTTTCTCATTCATGCAGGTTCACACTGTACAACATCCGCAAGATCAGAACTTATATGACAGAGTATGCCACACAACATCAGGTCCAGGCTTTGATCTTGCTGCGTCTAAACTACTGCAACTTGCTTCTGGCATGTGCTAACAAGCTGATGCAGATGGTCCAGAATACAGCAGGCCCATCTTGTATTTAAATAATCAAGACATGTCATTCCTCTCTTCAGGTCGCTACATTAGCTTCCTTTAGCAGCACACATTAAGTTCAAAAACCTTGATGCTTACCTACAGAGTAGTCAATGGATCAGCACCTAAGTATATAGAGACACTGGTGAGGTGCTATGCATCTTCTTGCCCACTCAGGTTTGCTAGCAAACAATGTCTGGTGATGCTGTCTCTGTGTGGTATCAAGTGTCAATGAACACTCTTTTCCTGTGTAGTTCCCACTTGGTGGAACAAGCTACCTATCTCCATCCATAGTGCTGACTCCCTCAATGTATTTAAGAAGCAACTGAAGACCCATCTGTTCTGTGAATATCTGTCTAATTGATAAACTAATCCTTTGCTCTGTGATCCTTTATATTGTTGGTTAATTTGTTATTTTAGTTTAATTGCTTCATTGATTATAATCTACTAGCTGAAGCCCGCTGTAGCATACGGCGGTGAAAGAATAGGAACGGAAAACGGTGAGAAAGGAATTCAGTATAACAAAGGCTTAGTACACCACGGTCGCAGTATAACGAAAATAGCAAGGAGCGAAACCAATGCCAATTGTGGAGAGAGTACCTTCCTGTAGCAGGCTACGGAAAACATAGACATATATAGATAGACGCCGGATTCACTGTGTTGCCTAGTTGACACGATAAGTCAACATGTTCGCCATATTGTGAGTGGTAAAAGTGCCATTTAAACTATTACAGGTAGATGTGGAAACCGGGTTTTCTGATGAAAAAGCAATAACATTTTAAACAGTATCATTTACGTAAAACAGATTTTGGCGAATCGTTTACATGCAATTATTTATATCCATTTATACACTAATAATGGCAATTATTACATAATAATAATAATGATAATTATTATTATTATTAAATAATTCCTCCCATATAATTAACATTTCTCGGACTGCTTTCTTCCATCTCCGAAACATTTCTAGACTTCGTCCTGTTCTTACGCAACACAGTACTAAAGTATTGGTTAATGCCCGAGTCACCTCACGTATAGATTACTGTAATGGTATTCTATCTGTCATCCCACAAAAACGTATCCATCGCTTACAATTTATTCAAAATTCTGGTGCCAGGATAATAACCTGCTGTTCTAAATCCACTGAACATATTACACCTATTCTCTCTCAACTTCACTGGCTTCCTGTTAACTACAGAATACAATACTAAATACCGCTCTTAACATTTAAAGCTCTCCACAACCTCACTGATCTTCCACAGACTAACACTCGTCTCATTCACTCTGATTCTCATCTGCAGCAGTACTTTCTGTACCACACATCAAACTCTGTGCTATGGGAGCTCGAGCGTCTCTCATAGTGCTCCTCAACTCGGGAATTCTCTTCTCTCTCATATACATCAGCTTGATTCAATAACACATTTTAAAACTACCTTCAAAACTTATCTTTTTAAATTGGCATACCAATTGTGAATTTTGCACTGTTACTGCCAGTTATCTTTGTTTATTTGCTAATTATTGCTGTTTGATCGAGAGAGATGGTGTACGCGGAAGTAGGATTAGAGATGGCATGTGGGGCTCTGTCGTGCGTATCCCATGGCCCAATCCCCTTAGTTAGAGTTGGTGGGTTGGGCTCTCTGTTTTGTGTGCGCTCTCTGTCTTGCTTGCGCTCACTGTCTTGCGCGCCCTTAGTGAATTACATATATAGATGATTGTAAATTATTAGTTATCACACCTTTTCACTTGTCAACTATTACACTCGTTGAACAAACAGGCCCTAACCTAATATAACTTGGTAATGTTTACCTATTTTGATAGTTGCTTTGAATAAAAACATCTGCCAAGCAAATAAATGTAAATGTAATATAAATATTTAGAAATACAGGTTTGATGCTCTAAATTCAGGCTATGTGATGATATGTAACATTTGTAAAATATATTTAGGTTTAGGTGGTTAGAAATAATTAGCATAATTAATTTTACAAACCCCATCTATATACATTATATATTCCAATGTATTACTGTAGATTCACACCAGGAGCTGTCTCAGTTTGCGGATTTACACTCTGGTAACTGCTGATGGTCAGCTATGAACTAATTGGTCTGAGCTAATAGGAAAACTCCCAGCCTTGGCCATGCATATACTGCTACTAAACATTGCAAGCAGATCACATCCTAGTTGAATTAGCTGAGCTGTAAAACTCGGCCCCCACCTTACTGTGCAACGCAATAATTAATGCAAAAAGTGGGGGACACCGCACAGGATAAAAAAAATAACGTATCCTACAGAAGTGTAATTCTTTTTTATTTCAATAGTTATAAGGTCAAGTGTGTATTAAGAACATAATACCGATACAAACTTTACAGCACAGTTAAAAATGACTGGCCAATAAAGTCACACATTATAAAGCAAACAGAGGAATGATGCACCTTTCCTAACATATCCATGAAACTGATGAACTTACACAGTCGTAGTCTGCATTATGTCTGCAGATGTTTGGCACAGACATTTCACTTTATCATTTATTGCAACATTCTGGCTCATATCTTTGCTTTCTGGTAATCAGTCCCCATCAAATCCCCTGAGCATTAAAGGCCAGTAATCTTTTATTTATGACAGATGGGTCAGACCTTACAAAGCACATAACAAGCTTGTACTTGTAAGAGTTGATCATTTTAGTAATTTTATATTGAAAGTGACATAAAATTAATTGAGTAACTGCCTATGGTGAAAAAACATGGAGCCTCCAGGAGGAAAAATAGCATACAGTGTAAATAATAAAGAGAATTCATGGATTTCAACAGCCAACTGGCTTTGTCAATTAACTGCAGAGTTGTAAAGCAAAGGTTCAACCATTTTCAGAGAGTTACATGTCAAAAGATTAAAACTAAACAATTTATTTATTTTTTTAATTTGATTGAATTTATTAAAATCAAATAACATTCCATACATATAAATCAAGTTTTGCAAAAAGCAAATCAACTACCCCTTCCCCCCAGTCTCCCAAAAAAATAAAACAATTTAAATTAGTAGAAAAGCCAGAGGGATCAATAACTTTTCATTAGAAGTGCATACTTTATTTAAAACATCTTTGTTGTGTTCATCATTTCTAATGTTCCCCATTTCTAATGATGGTAACCTTATTAACAGTATTACCAACTTGGTGTCGTATTTCAATTGATATATTTTTTTTTTTTTGCTCTTTTTAATGTGCTTTTTCACACATTGAAGGTAGCTTGAACTTACCTTCTATGGGAGAACCTAGGGCAAGAACCAACGCTGAATATGGTGCCAGTTCATCACAGGAGACACTAACAGAAGGAACTGCCAATCAACTTAACATGCACATTTAATGCAGGGGAGAAGGTACCTTATGATGCCAGAAAAAAATAATAAATGAAGTAAAAATTATGCAGTCACTCTTTTATAGTGTTAAAAAAATGATATGCTGCATAATAACATATGTCATTTAGGTCAAACATCTGCAATCAGGTGGAAATAGAGGAAAGTTAAAAATATATAGTATATATATATAAAGCTCTCTGCACCCTTCCTAAAATTTCAAATGCGCCATTAGAGCTTCTAAGTAATTTGGTTGCCATTTGGAGTTCTGTCATCACTGGTTTCAGTCAATACTGGTGTCAATTCTTTTCTCTGCTATAGTGTATGGCCATTTCTACAGTGAAGGAATGGACATGTTGGTGCTCTGGACAAGGAAAGCAATAAAATGATAAAAGGTTAGTAGCAGAAGCTAGATATAATTATCGTACAAATCTACAAAAAAAGTGACAATTTGCCATATGTTTAACCAATACCAGTTGTTGTAACTTAAAGTAACATTCTGGAACCTACTTAACTGAATTTAAGTTAACTGGGGGCTAGATCCTATGTCAGCACCATCAAACATAAGACAGTAAAACAGTCACCAGTCCATTGCAGGGCCCACTTGCTCAAACTTACACGTCACATCTTTTATCATCACACAGACAATGACTGGGCACAGTTTTCAAACTCAAAATATGGATTCCTGATATGGAAGCAATACTCCTTACATTACCCCTGTGGCTCTAAAACTTTCACTATTTTTTTCATAGATTTAAAATTCTCCTTAAGGAATCAGTCATAGTACACTGGATAACGCTGATTTCTTGTGATGCTAGAAGACTTGTAAAGCTACAAGACTGCGTTTGAATCCCTGACTGGTTTCTGGGTAAAGCTGTGGCATCTGGATTCAAGGTAAGCGGGGCATTGCCCTCCCAATTCCAGGCAGATGATATTGTTGTAATAGGCAGTGTTATTGTCTCAATAATTTAACATATTGTTAAAATGTTTATAGCAAACGTGAGATTTTTTTGGTGCCTGCCACTGCAAACCTGATTTTGAGTTGCTTGGGCAGGTTCTTGTATCCTTCACTGTTCCAGGCTTACCTTTGAGTGTATATGCAGTCTGAACCTTTCAGTTCCACCTTGGGACCAGTAACTCTTGACACATATTGGATGATCTTTTGTGACACAATTTTAAATCATCTGTGAACTTGTACATCTTCATATTTTAAGAGTAGTCATCACCATTATAATAAATTACATAGATTATTTATGAACAATGTGGTTTAGCACTATGCCCATTGAACAAAAATTGGAAATTTATGAATAATAAATATCTGGATTAGGTCCCCCTCACTTCTTGAGAGTGGAGGGTCAGTCAGAAGTGTTACAGTTACAGCATGTGTTTAATTGCACTACAGTGGAGTAGAGTTACACCTCAGATAAAATTTTTGTGTATGCATATAGAACATCACAAAAGTATCATAGATACATATAGAACATCACAAGTACATGGCCACTATTGCTTTTTGTTCTGTTTAAGGGACCCTAGCACACACAGGTTTCCAATAATTTCTATCCAACTTTATCGATATCTACTGTGTTTTCTGATACCAGTCTGGAAGGTTACAAGTATCCATAGCCTGTCCTTATAGCATTGAGGATAAGACAAGAACTAGCTCTTCATGGCATGCATACTTTCGACAATACTGGTCAATTAGCTCGACATGCTCTTCTTTGCGATGTAAGGTGAACAACCAGGAATTGTGCACTTGGAAAACCTGCACACTCCAGAGAGCCAGCTTCCTGTAACCGTGAGGAAGAAGTGCAAAACACTGTGCCACCGTGCTGCCTCTACATCAGAAAACCTCATTAGATAACACTCCATGCAGCGCCATAAGTGGTCGACTAATGGGATTACAATTTGCCCAGATATGGCTTTTACTTTCATACTTAGCCACTATGCAGCCATAAAAGTTAATGCAAATTGGAAAAAAATAAAAGAAACTGTGCAGAATATCACTGGCAATTATGGCCTCTGCATCTCACAGAATTTGCAAAAGAAATCCCATCTGAGTTCCTATATAATTATCTTAGAATTTCTGCCACTCATTTTAAAGTACCATCACCACAGCAGTCTAACTCAATGTTTCTTTCATTTCCACAACTCTGATCTCTGTCTAGCATTAACACAATCATACCTGCAGGTGTCTAATGAGTTCTGCATAATGCTCAAGCCCCATTTTCTGTTCGCAAGGTTAAGGCCCTCAGAGCATTAATTATCTTTATTTTCATGTAAATGGAGTCTCTTTGACTGTTGTAGATAATGACTCATCTGAGACTAGGAGAGGGTATAGATGCTTTGGGTCATGCATTGCTTGCCTTCCAGTCCTATGGGAATCCTGAAAAAATCCTTGTATGAAGAGAAGCATCTTGTGAGATTTCATATGCACTTCTCTTTTTGTCTCCTACTGAAAAACCACTGAGCAGCCCTAATTGTTTGTTCTGAGTGGCCTCAAACCTCTATGTCCTGGAGCAACAGAAAAAAAGCTGAGCTGAACCTTTTTTACTCTTATCTTGAAGAACAAACAAACCTTTATTACATTGTACAATTTAAGTCACTTTTAAATTATTCATTTAAAAAAAATCAATGAAAAGCAGCACTTTTGCAGGGACACCAAACACCTTTAGGCAGACTGTGTTCTTTAATTAAACAAAAAAAATTTCAATACTTGGAGACTTTAGGATCTAAAGGAACTTGTTTACCTTTCAGAGTATTTAAGTAATGGGGTTAGTTGAGTCTTTGAAATTCAGTTACGTGTTAACAAAGGTGACACATGCACACAGAAAAAAGTGTACATCATTACATCCTCTATCTCAGGGACACACTGAAAAATTTCTGCTGACATGTCTTCAAACTGATATCTGCTATATGAGAATGAAACTGCAAAATGTGCAACTTGAGGCAGAATAATAATGATGAATAGAAGCCAAAATAGCAATTACCATATAGTCTTCAGTACAAAATGTGTATAATAATAATAATAATAATAATAATAATAATAACCTTAGGATCCATGGATTTAGAAGCTGAGTAATCCAAAATTAAAAACAGCATGACTGATGAATAGAGCACCAACCTCTGTAACAGCTATCCTGCACCTCCCATTACATACACCAAGTCCTCGCAAAATGTGGCGATCTTGAGTTGTTTGTTATATTCACCTATGGAGATGAACATCACTTAATTGCAGAAAATCACGAAATATTCTCAAACTTACTTAATCCAATTCAAGAAGCCTAATTGGGGTACATGGCAGAAACCAACCTTGGAACAGGTCTTTGGTCCTTTTCGTATCCACACCCATATCCACTGTCACATATGAAG
Source organism: Polypterus senegalus (assembly GCF_016835505.1). Classification (NCBI taxonomy): domain Eukaryota; kingdom Metazoa; phylum Chordata; class Cladistia; order Polypteriformes; family Polypteridae; genus Polypterus; species Polypterus senegalus. The sequence goes on along the minus strand of NC_053163.1, from coordinate 101,750,866 downwards.
CAAATTAAAAGTTGACAATTAACATGCACCTAATAAAAAAAAAAAAACACTTAATAACCATAGTCATCATTATTATTATCACCTTTAAATTTTTATCATACCTGAAAGTAACCATTTGTTAATATTGTTATTACTGTTTTTGAATATTTTAGTGGTAAGAGTGAAGATTGATGCCCAGCCTTCCTCCAGGGACCATGTTGCTATAGCCTCTTGGTTTTGTGGATTCACTCTATACTGTATCCTAAAGATCAGACCATATCTAACAGAGTATGCAGAACAAGTCTTGGACTAGGCTTTTGTCTTGTCACTTTTGAGCTATTGCAACATGTCTCTTCTCTTTTCAGATCACTACATTGGCTTCCTGTAATGGGACATATTAAGTTTAAATCCTTGATGCTTGCCTACAGAGTAGTGAATGGATCAGCATCTCTCTCTCTCTATATATATACATGTGGAGACACTTATGAGGTCCCCTGCTCCTTTTTGACCACTCAGGTCTGCTGATGAGTGATATCTAGTGGTGGCATCAAATATCTTTCCAAACTCTTTTCAAGTGCATCTCCTAGCTGGTGGAACAAGGTGCTTGCCTCCACTCAAAATTCTGACTACTTCCATATGTTTAAGAAGCGTTTGAAGACACTCTTGTTTGGTGAATTCATGTCTAACTTACAGGCTTGATAACCTAGGTATTATGTATAACAGGATTAGATATATGTGAATTTTTGAGCTGTCCTCGTTTATTTCTAATGAAAACAAAAAGGGCTGCCTTATAACACTTAAGCTATTTAGGTGGCATTATAAGAATATTGTGAGCAGACTGTAGAGCTCCAGTCCTCAGATTGCTTGAACCAGAAGTAATTCCTACCTTTTGGGTGGTCTCGCTTTCATGGCCCAGGGACTGAAAGGGCAGACAGAGTGAGTTACCCTCAATGGGAAGTTTCTCTGCACTGTGGAGGAAAAAGAAAACATGACAGTTAGTGGCAGTGCTCCCTCTTGGCTTGGAGTTGTAGGACATACCTGTGAATAACTCGGAGTGTAACCTTCTAAGTGCATGCATGATATTTGCTTGCATTTTGTTCTGAGAGCTTAACTTGTGGAGATCAATTTTGTAACTTATAACACTTGCTTTCAAAAAGTCCCATAGGCTGATGTTTTTTCGATTATGTTGAACTCTTTGCATAAAAGCGTCTGATAAGCAAATAAATCTAATATTAATTATTGCCATCATAATTATGAGTATCAACATAGCAATCAATACAAATCAATAATTATCATTTGTGGAAAAAGTGGGGGGCAGCCCAGTGGCACAGTATGGAGACCTGGGTTCACTTCCCGGGTCCTTCCTGCTTGGAGTTTGGTATGTTCTCCCCTTGTCTGTGTGGGTTTCCTCTGGGTGATCCAATTTCCTCCCACAGTCCAAAGACATGCAGGTTAGGTGCATTGGCGATCCTCAATTGTCATTACTGTGTGCTTGGTGTGTGGGTTTGTGTGTGTGTGTGTATGCCCTGTGGTGGGCTGGCGCCCTGCCTGGGGATTTGTTCCTGCCTTGCGCCCTGTGTTGGCTGGGATTAGCTCCAGCGGACTCCCCATTACCCTGTGTTAGGATATAGCGGGTTGGATAATGACTGACTGGAAAAAGTGGGTTAGTGGATTTTATTAAACAAAATAAACATGACTGAGGAATTAGCATGGAAAATTACATAAATGTGCTGTTGTCCTAGGTCCACCCTATACAGCTACTTTTTCTCTACCCTTCCTCCTGCTAAATAAATCTCCACACTAAACTCTTCGCCCCTTCTCAGCATCGCTTCAGGTAAAACCATAAAATTACTTGTTGGTTTAGGGACACCCCTACAATATGTTACTAATGGCTAGTAGGAGAGCTGGTAATTTCAGCTTCTTAGTTTTCTGGTATAGTGTGCATGTCATGATCTGAGTTGTATTTAAATTTTTGTAGTCATTCCTTGGCCTTTAAAAATAACTAGGTCATTGTTTGCAATGTTTGGAAGGCCAAGGAACACAGTGGGTTCGTTTATTTTTTATTTTGACGTAAAAAAAAAATGTTTTGTTTGTGAGATGGGTGATGCAGTTTTGTGAATTCTGTTTGGTCTGGTTGCCAAGTGGTTGTTTGGCGAGGTCAACTGGAAGTGTGTAGTGCATGACATCACTAAGTTGAGTTATGATTGGTTTATTTGTTTATTTTTTGTGCATATTTGAAATCTCCTTTTTCTTTTCTGTATATCTAAAAGTAGGTTTTTGAGGTCACAGAGTTAAACTCAGTTGCTGCTTTCTTTCTAAATGTTTATTCTATAATGTTTATATTTATTTTCTTCTGCGTTTTGGAAGTCATTTTGAATTTTGTTCTTCTGCCATTTTATCGAGTTTTGCAATGGAATTGATAGTCAATTGACCTGGAAGCATCTGGATTTTACATCCAATGTCAATGATAAAAAGTTCTTCCCTAACACTTTTCTTCTTAACGGAGTTTGTGGAAAAATAGCAAAAGAATAGCAAATTCTATTTAGTTTATTTAGTTAGTGTTCCAGGTAAACAACGTCTGATCTACATATCTTTAACTATGATTTTCCATTTTCATCATTGTGTTTATTTGACTTCACAGTAATTAATCTTTTCTTGTACTTCTGGCTCACTTCTCATCTTCTAGTCATTTATTTAAAAATTTCTCTGTGATGTCAGAACAGGTCCAACGTACAAAATTCAGCCTTGTTCATTTTCTGGGTGTTCAATTTGTAGAAAAAACAAAGAAAAACCATTATTCTTACTAGTGTTTCAATCTGATTTTGGAAAGGAATTTCTTTTGTTAATTGACTACAATTTTAATCTTATGTGTTAACTCTGGTTACATGAAAGTATTTTGTTTTTTGACTCCTCTGCTACGTTCTTTGAATTATGATTTTAGCGCTTGATTATTAGAATATCTACCTTTACCTGTTAATAAATCTACGATCTGTCTCCTGATTCCATTTTTATTTAAATGATGCTACTTTTGACAGGAGTCTGTACAGTGTGCCCTCTAGTGGCTCTTAGCTATTGTCACCTAATGTGTTGTTTTCACTCAGGTAACCCAGCCACTCCTCAGTCACCTGAATACAAGTGTAAGAATTGAATGCTTCATTCAGGCTACCCCTCTCTGCCTCATGCTCATGCTGGTGCCCCTACATATTGCCCTTTGGCACATTTGCTGGATGCACTTTTCCTGGTGATCAGTATGACTTTCTCTCACTTTTTTAACTTTGTCTTTAAGACTTATTAAGGATCTTTCTCCAATACTACTATGTACTTTATAATTAAACGCTAAGGTCTGTGTGTCCAGTTCCTCGAAAGAATGATTCGTCAGTTTGGCTTTGGTGATGCAACAAAAGAGAAAGTGTAAGTGTGAAATGCACAAGGTGGAGTGAGGATGCATGCTGGGAAAATCACCTACGAAGAATGAAAGTAGAAAAACAGACAGAAGGCGAGTAAGGCGTCTCAGAAATGATGACAGTTTCTGAGAAACAGACTTTACAGAAATGTGCTTGAGAAGCACATGCAAACACAAAAGAAAGGAGCTGGAAGTATTCATATGACAACAGAACGCAAACATTTTTAAATTATTCTATTACCTGTCATCGACAGGTACCATGCTAGTAGGCATTTAAATTGTTATCCTTATCTTAACTTTAATTAATTAAAACACACTTAAATTGTATCAGTTTTCCCTGATTTCAAAAACATGCTTGTTAGGGTACTGGGTTATTTGGCCTGGTGGGAGTAAATATAGAAATAACAGAGAATGTGCCTGCAATGGAGTGATGTCCCTCCAGGGTTGGTTCCTGGCTGCTGCTGTTGGAATAGGCCTTGGCAACGAAAGACCATATAATTGGATTAAGATGGTTCAGAAATGAATATATATATATATATATATAGTGGCACGTGGCTGGGGGTGGTACCCAGCCGGGACGCCCAGAAGGACGACCACTCTGGCTGCTTTGGGGACCACGAGTAGAGAGCATTGACGCTCAGCCATGTAGGGGCCCGTGGTCACCACCAGGGGCCGCCCCAATGCCTGGATAGCCTTGGACCTCAGGACTTCTGCCACACCCGGAAGTGCTGGGGGGAAGAGGAGCAGGGACACCCGGTGTGCTTCCGAGGATGCGGCTGGCACTTCCGCCACACTGGGGCGTGTCAGTGAAAGATTGCCGGGAAACACCTGGAGCACATCCGGATGATTATAAAAGGGGCCGCCTCCCTTCATACAATGGCTGGAGTCGGGTGAGGAGAAGGACAGAGCTTGGTGGACAGGAGTGGAGGCGGCCTGAAGACTAAAGGCATTGAGGGTGAAGCCTGGACTTAGGGGAGTCTTGGGGGTTTTGTGTGTGCACTTAGTACTGTAAAAACTAGTTGTAAATAAACGTGTGGTGGTGCTTAAAAATGTCTACCTGTCTGTGTCCGGGGCCCGTTCCACAATATATATACATTTATAGCCATTCTAATTTGCAAAAGCATAGTTAATTAATTATGATGTTTAACATCTATCTATCTATCTATCTATCTATCTATCTATCTATCTATCTATCTATCTATCTATCTATCTATCTATCTATCTATCTATCTATCTATTGTAAAATGAGGCACAACGACGTGAAAGGGTTAGAGGCACCACCCTGGTAACCCATACAATTGAAGGTTCATAGAAAACAAAAGCATGCTAGTAAATAGCTTACATATACTGCCTTTTCATTTTCATTTATGATTCCTAATGTATCTCCAATGAAGACTTCACTCAGAGTTAAAGCTAACACATGTTTTGCAACTTTCCTGTGCTGAACAGAGTACCTACTCACCATTTAAAATGAGGACAGTTTCACATATTTGAGATGTTGATATATGTGAATTTCCCCTTGGGATTAATAAAATATCTATCTATCTATCTATCTATCTATCTATCTATCTATCTATCTATCTATCTATCTATCTATCTATCTATCTATTTAAAATGTGTTATCTTTGCAGTGACTCTGTCCCAAGCTAGGCCTGTGTATACAAGATATAACTGCTCTGAGTTAAAACTGACATTTATTTTATATGACATTTGTGATGGGCAGCAGGGGTGTGCTAACGTCTCAGCGGGCATAAACCCTATACAGGCAGTCCCCGGGTTACGTACGAGATAGGGACTGTAGGTTTGCATGTAAGTTGAAACAGGTACATTATTTTAATAAATGTTATTGTTGACCGACTGTAACCAAGTGCTCTGCCAATGAATGATGGAGTTTCACCCCTCTCTGACCTTTTTATTATTTCTACTTTATTTTCAATGATAATGTTTTTTCTCTTCTTTACTATATCACCAGCACTTGCATCAGATTTGTGTTTCAGAGAAGGGTGAAGACAAAAGGTTAGGATGAGCTCTTCTGCACAGCACTGTCCACACTATCACAGGAGGAAGGCATCCGTCAACATGTCTGATGTACTGACAAGAGACAACTTCCTGCTATGTGAGTAACAGTACAAGCAGGTTCGCTATTGAGAATGACTTGGGGCGGCAAGGGGGGGAATCATCACTCGCCCACCACACAGTAACCTCCTCTACAGTATGCTGCCTGCAGGGTCCGCCCACTGAGAACAAACACAGTGTGGCCAAAGGTGGGTAGTGAATCGCCCAACCCCAATCCAACAGGCAGCCATCCGAGGCACACTACAATGCTACCCCCACCACCCCGTTCACCCTCAATGGCCTCTGTCAGCGCTTGCAGCATTACCAGCCATGTGTGCTGGGCGGGCAGTGAAACAACCCCCTCCGCTCCTTCCAGCCTGTGTCCAGTCAGGAGCAGTAGCTGTGGCGGTGTAGTGGGCGGGCAGTGAACCATCGTCCTGCACACGAGTGATAGCTGTTGCCCCGGTGACTATGGACTACGGGTCACCGCTTGCCACCAGGAGCCACCGCTTGCAGCATCCCCAGGCCGAAGATGACAAAGAAGCAGTTGCTGAGGTGCATGCATCAAAGCTGTGGCCTCGTTCGTAAGTCGTAGGTCGGATGTCCGTAACCTGGGGACTACCTGTACTCTTACCTGGCAGGGAGGCCAGTTTACTGGATGGCTGGGGGAGATGGCTTCCCAAAAGTGAATGCTCCCCTGACACCAGATTGGACCAGATTGCCCATTCATGTGCCTGTGGGGCATGCTATGAGTTGCAGTCCCATAGGGCAGCTCTGCTAGTCTCTGTGTGTGCCAACAGGGGGAGCTGTAGGGGAAGGCTATCCCTATTTTCATTGGCTCCTGCCTGACCCAGGAGTACTTTCTCCTGAATGCGATAAGTACTCCGGGGTCTGGCATTAAAGGAGCCACCTCTGTCCACTCTGGGAGTCAGAGTCAGGAGAGAAATGAGACTAAGCTCAGCTCTGAGGAGTGATGGGAACAAAACTACCTTTATAGTTTGGACTGTGAAACAAAGAGACCTGTGTAAGGTATTTTTAAAAAAAAAACTTTGTTTACACCAAAACCGTATCTATAAAGTTGTGTCAAGGGTTTGGAAGCTGTGAAACATCCATCACTTTATAAGCTGATAAATGTAACCGTCAACATTCATTGTTTACATCTGAAATATATGGACATTAAATTAAACAGTCTGGGTCATACAGTTTGGTCAGAAGCAAAAATGTAACCAGCAACTTTGTAGTTCAGAGTCCAGTTTCTTATCCACTTTACTTCACCATGTGCATAAAAATGAGGTGGTCATTCATTTATACTCTGGACATGGACCTGTGATGATGTCCAGAGTATAACCCAGGGATTCTGCCCCATGTCAACTACAATCGATCCAGAGTTCCTGAAATTTAGCTAGTGGTGAATATTTACTCTGCAAATTTTCCTCCATCTCCGCCCACAGATGCTCATCCTGATTGAGATCATATGTCTAGGGAAACCACTGTCTTACGTCCTGGAGCCATTCCAGAGCTTTCCCTGTTTTGCAGCATAGAGAGTTTGCTTGCTTAAAAAGCCCATTTTTAGACTTGAACATTGCTACTGTGATTAACATGATTTTCAGGTACCATTGAAACATTGCATTCTCTGCATCTGTAAATCATAATCTCTTGTGTGTTTGTTATTTACAGTTACATTTATAAGCTTAGCAGATGCCTTTATCCACAGCGACTTACAAAGGAGATCAACATAACCCTGTAAGCATCACTTTGGGGACTGTTTGATAAACAAGTGTTACAGGACAAGGTTACAAAATTGATCACCACAAGTAAAAAGCTCGGAAACAAAATACAAGTTAATGTCTAGATTACAAAAGCTAACAGATAATATCAGTTAGACAGAAAAATCACTTAAATGGTTCTTAAACACAGTGAGGAAGTCAGCTATTTCAATGGAGGAGGGCAGCTTGTTCCACCAGCTAGGAGCTGCACAGGAAAAGAGTCTGGACTGAAATTTGCTATCACACATCACAAATGTTCAGCAGCTTTTTCAGCATACTTTTGCTGTTGCCAGCAGAGAGTTGCAGGAGTCCAGTTATGACAATACCAGAGCTTTGACTAGGAGTTCTGTTGCATAATCTGTCAGATATGGTCTGATCTTGCACATTTTTTACAGATTGAATTTGCAAGACTGAGAGACCATAGCAATATATTCCTTAAAGGAAAGCTGGACAGGAGCTGAATAGATGGACTGTCTGGGATAACAAGAAGGTCTGTCTTTGCCAGGTTAAGCTGGAGATGGTGTTCCATCATCCAGGTTCTAATATCAGTGAGGCATGCAGAGATCCTAGCTGATTCTGTCTTATTCCTGGAGGGAACGACAGGCATAGCTGTGTATTATCAGCATGGCAGTGATAAGAGCAACCATGGAAGTAAATGATAGGGCTTAGTGAGGAGGAGTATACGGAGAAGAAGAGGGGTCACAGTAGTCAATCTTGGATCACCTTTCTGCATGCCTGGTGCATCATTCACATCTCTCAAAACCAGGACGCATGGCTGGATCTGTCCAAGAGAAAGGACTCAGACCAACCAACGACAGTCCCAGTGATGGGTGATAAGGAGGATCTGCTGGTCAATTATGCCAAAGGCTGAGGAGAGATCTAACAGGATAAGCACAAATGACATGTTGATAACCCTGGCCTGCCATAACATATCAACAATGTGAGTAGAGCTATCTCAGTGGAGTGACCCTTCTTTAATCATGACTAAATAGAATCAAGCAGTATGTTCTATAGAAGAAAGGAAGAGACTTGATTAGAGACAGCACATTCCAGTGTTTTGGTGAGAAAGGAGAGGAGAAAGACAGGTCCGTAATTAATCACTTGAGATGGATCAGGACTGGGCATCTTGTGGAATGTAATTACCAGGACCTGTTTGAACAATGTGGAAAAAGTGCCTGGGCTGAGTGAGATGTTGATGAAATATGTGATTGCAGGAATGAGTGTGGGAAAAATAACCTGGAGAAGATGTGAGGGGGCATCGTCATATGAACAGGTAATGGGGCGATTAGTGAGGAAGTTGGAAACATCAGTGGTGGAGATAGGAAAGAAACAGGAGAATATTGAGGTGTGTTCAAGAGGAATCTGGCTGGCAGGGATGATGTGAATTGACTGCTGATGACAACCACGTTTTGCTGAAAAAAGGTTGCAAAGTCATCAGCGGTCAAGGACATTGAAGATGGAGGCAGTGAAGGGTTAAGGAGAAAGGTGAAAGCAGAGAATAAGGCATGAGTGTTGCTAATCCTATTTTGAAAGAAACCTACCTTTTGTCATGGCTTTTGGGCATCAGAGGCAACTTGGGCTCAAAGCAAGTGGTTGTAACCCCACACCTGGCTCAATTCCCATAACAAACTGTGAGCACAAATTATATTTAGTTTAAGCAAAATAATTTTCCCCACTTTAAATTTACAGTAAAGTCTGGAAAAAATACCAAGAAAAAATCAGGAAAGAGTGCTATGGATCCAGACATTGCAAGTGGTATGAAATATTTTAAAGTGATCTGTCAACACAGAAACAGTGCCACACATGGTTAAATTGTTAAAATGCTCACCTTTCAACCAAGCAGTCTGAGTTTGACTTCCATGCATTATGTTTATTTTTGTTTTCCACTAATCAAGCATTCCCTCACTATTTGTGTCATGGCCCCAGGTTGTCCTGTGTGGGACCATATTGAGTTATTTATTGAAATTTGAAGTTCTTTGCATTAGATAGAAAAACAATACAAGTGTAAATAAAGAATCTTTCCACTACTAACCATAGTTATATAGTAAACGAATCAAGTTTCAGGGTAAAACTGTTTGGTAATATTTAATTTGCATTTACTTTTCACCTTTTAACCCATCTACTTTCTCACTTAGCCAATGCTGGGGAACTCAGCTAGTAGTCATATAAAAGGAACCAAATTTCTGAAATCAAGGGGCTAACGAATTTGATACTTCTGCAATCAACTTGCACAGCTGACATAGCTGATTAGGAAGATCTGTCCATGCATTCATGGAGTTTTCCTATTATTCTAGTCCTCTCATTTATGTGTATTTGCCAGAGCCAAAATTTGACAGACTTACTGATACTTCAAAGTTCAGTCCTTGAGCTATATAGACCACTGTTACTGCAGTCTTTATGTTTTGCTGACAGGTGTGGGCTTCAGCTGGGTTAGTGCTGCCATCCTGAGTTGTGAATTCTGATATGCCTTTTTTGACATGACTCTCGTACTATTAGCTGACTGACAGTAATCCATCTGTTACACTGCAGAAATTATGTCATCCTTCTATTAATGGATTCCAACCCTAGGACCTCTGTTGTCTCAATATAGCCCATTCTCAATACACTTGTGACCCTGTTGTGAGTGAATATCCCAGCAGGGTTCCTGTCAGGGCATCTGGTACACTTGTTACTAGGCGCTATTCAATGTGAATTAAACTTTTAGTCTTGTTGTGCATGCTCATAACGTCCTCCACCTATTCTGCCCCAAATTACACACACATGCACATACTTAATGATTTGGTATCGAAATCCAGCTTTATTTTTCTCAGACGTGTGTGCATATGATGGTATCATTATTGAACTCTTGAGTATATTGCAATGATGTCTATCCCTAAAAAAATGACAATTAAGTCTGTTATACCCAATGAAGTGGTAAGTGCTGTGTGAAACTATTTTGTGGAAATTTTGGTGAAAGGAGTACTTGAGAAAATGGAAGCAACTTGAGGTAAATCAGGGGTTCAAATGCTGTCAAGGAAAACAAAGAAGAAGGGATACAGATTCACAAACATCAATGAAAGAGACACAAAGAGAAGTAAAAGAGAATGGTTATCTTACGTCCATCTTCAGGCTGAACTCTAATGACGACAATATTAATGATGAAGAGGATTTGGATGATGCTGATGCAACTTTTCAATATAATTACTGAAAACTCCCCAGACTCGGGTATGAATTTGTACATTTAACATCAAATGAATAATGATATCAATGGTCAGGAAGCTTTCTGGTATGTAATAATATAAACCTTTCAGTCTGTGTAAAACATTGACTGTCTTAGAGGATTCAAAAGTTCACTTTAGGCACCTGAAGCGCCTTAGGTATGGCGTCACTCACGTTCGTCAAAATCAACGTAATTCAAGGAGTAACCCTCTTCATGTGAAGGACTTTCCCTTGGCTCACAGGAGGGATCCTGACAGTCGCTACTACGAATTTTGCAGTAGTTCTGCTCTTAATATCCTCCCTTTGGTATTCTTAGTCTGTCTACGACTTTGAGACAGGTGACAGCTGCGGTGCCTAGGACCCCCGGAGGCCCCGCCTAGTGCGAGCTGTGCGCGTGTTTCGAGTCTGCTACTCGGAGTCCGGGCATTCTCCATTCAGACACATGAACGCGCGCTCGCTCTCGCTGCCCTTTCCCTCTCTCTCTTTCTCTCTCTCTCTCTCTCTCGCTCCGCGTGTTTGAGTGCGCGCCTGTGTGTCGGCGCGGCTGAACACGTACAGTACGCTTGATACAGTGAGCAGATCCTCAGTGCGGGCTGCCTGTGCGGACTGCATGATAGCAGGCATGGACCTATTCGAGTTTGACTTCTTTAGGGACTGGGACCTGGAGCAACAATGGTAGGTTTCAACACATTTTATACCCGCTTTATTTATGGTGCCTTTGTTATTTTCGGTACCTCTTCCTTCTCAGTGTTAGACTTAGTGGCAACATTTAGAGAGCTCACTGCTGGCATTGTGAGACACTGGTGTGACAGGCAGGGCTGTAGGATGCGGGACGGATTTACATGCTGGCAGTTGATTTTTGGGGTGCGCACCCGCTGCTTTTGGTGGACTGTCTTTTGTTTACTGATTGAATATTATTGTAGCGTTTCCACCCCCCGTTACAATATATTTGTTCCTGGAGAAAAGAGCTTTGTGAACCAAGAGAGACACCTAGTGCTTCCTAGCTTTGACAGATTAAGTTCATAGCTGATGCTTTGATATGCTGGTGGACATGTGTGAAAATCAACCGGGTGACTTGACTGATTAATTACATTTTTTTGGTCTGTTAAAGATATAAAGGTAAAAGTCCTTCATGCGTGGCTTTGCTTTGTGCTCACACACGGTGCGGGAGTGTCTAGGTCCGCACAGCCCTGCAGCGTGGCATCTTTTCAGCGCCCGGCTCAGCAAATGCGACAGCTCGCAACTTCTGTTTCCGTGATTTCTGGAGGTATCGCCTGGCCACGTCATTCGGTTCAAAAACGGTGGCACTAGTCGTTGCTAGCCCCTGCGTGATCTGCACAGTCAGTGCCCAGTGGATCTCCTGGTGAGAACCGATGAAACTCTTTCATAAAAGCTCGTGGTCTACTGAGAGAACGTGGCAAAACAAATTTGTGATGCACACCAGCTAAACAGCACCTGTGGCACAATAACACGAAAAATAAAGAGATCCACTAAAACTGTATCACATTTGCACTAAGCAATGTGATGACACTGTTTATTACATTTTTGCTTTGTTCTTTTAATCGCTGCCTGATCGTGGCTGTAATTATTACTGTGGCTTACACTGATAATGCTGTTATTTTCATTAATTTTAATTGCTGTTGTTTCTGTCATGAAGTCCTGCAGTTATTTGCCATGATTACTGTTGTATTTATTATGCTTTTCTTGCTTTTGTTATTTATTTCTTTGCTTAAAATTATTGAGTCAATGTTTGTAAATGGGAATGGAATCTGTCAGTCTTATTATGTATTGTTTTAGTTCTACAACTATCATCACAGAAATGATACATTATAATTATTCAATTTATTGTTGCTACAGGAATATCTGCTCCATTTTTATTGTTGCTTATAATAAGCATTTTGCTACTTCAAATACTTTTCTTGATGGAGATCTATTTGGACTTTCCATATTGTCACATTTGATTGTTTATGCAAGAGTATCCCATGGGCCATCAGTGCCACTTATTCTAAAATAAGTTTAGACAACATTTTGTAAATTCAGGTAGACAAATAGATGAATGTTAAAATAAAGAATATTTTCAAATTCAGCTTAATTTTCAAAGAAACCACCGAGAAGAATGATAAAATAAAGTTTAAGCATTCACTAGGATCGTGTTCAAAACTGGTTGCTTTTCTTGAAACTGTTTTTTTTTTAATATATATATATCTCAGAATGTATTTTTTCATATACATTTTGATGAAGAGGTGCATTCTGCAGTACCTTGCTGACTTTCAATGGTTAAGTATGCGTGGTGTTGTGCTATTAAAATTTTTCTTTTGAAAGTCACTGTTAGTGAATATAGAGCCCCCTGGTGGAAGTAGATGGCATTTTTCAAACGATAAAATTTGCACCAAGTCAACCTATGCTTTAAGTAGCAACTTGCTCATCATCTCAAAATCAGTGAACACTCCTTTAGATGTGATATGTATTATTTACTGATTTCTTTGGGCAAAGATCATTAAGAAATCAGCCAGATTGCATGCTTGTGTAATTCAGTTTCTACAACTAATTTGAAGAGAAAAAATGGATTAATTATTGTGAATTAAATTGCTTTCCGTGTCAGTTAGTGCACAATTTGAGCATTTAAAGCAAATCAGATTTTTCTAGGTTTAGCAGACTTTTAGGGAAAAGAAAGGAAATTCTTGAAGGATGTGTGCTGAACAATATAAAAAGAACATAAAAGTAAGAAGAATGCATGCAGTATGACGTTGCTGGAAAATATTTGTGTCAATAAAAAAAAAAACTGAAAGTTGAAATGGTCTTCATAATATTTACATTGCTGGTCATAAAGTCGGGTCTGTTTGCTTTTTACACAGGTCTCTTGTTGTTTAGCTGCTTTTCTCTTACTTGGGTTTACTAGTTTAATCAATAGTTGCCTTTTTTATACAGCGGTTCTTTGGAGTAGAGTTTCATATTGCATAGCCAGCAAACTGTCACTCTGCTGGAAAGGCTTAAACACTGTATGAACGCATGTATTAATAGAGAGTTCAAAGGTCTCATTGTGTAGACATCAAGCCTGAGAGCTTGCCATCTGCATGCCAGGCAGCTTCTATTAGTACATCTCATTCAGTCATATACTCTTCATCTCAATCTGATTTTTCATTTGTTCATGACAACCAACACACATGTTCACATACACACACACACACACGGACACAAACACACCTTACTGTCTTATTTAGGTGAACCAAAACAGAGTGGCACAAGTGCACAGAGAAACACTTCTGCGCTTTATGCAATTCAAGGGTATTTGTCACTCATTCTTGTTTCTAATTCCTACCTCCAGCCCTTTCCAGATTCCAAAAGAAATTCAATGTGGTATAAGTGACTTTTCTCATAGAATAAAGACATATTTCTGTTTCATAAAAGTGACACAGTACACTTATTTTTACTTTTTATTTGTGTTTGCTATGCTTCTGGCACATTTGGACATTTTATCACTATACCAATGAATATTGGCATCCTGTCTAGGGTTGGTTTGAAGTGGATTAGTGGGATAGGAAGATGGACTGATGGATGACCATGAAACGATAAACCTGTCTTACCAAGACAAAGTCCTGCTTTCACTTTCTTTTGCGCTTAACATTCATATGGTTTAGCCAATAAAAACAAGATGACATCCACGTGCGCACATCTGTACATGGACATACACCTAGCCAGATGGACAGGGCCACTTTTTATGCTGTAATTTTTGTTGAGAATTGAGTGATTGTTGAGGATCATTTTGTGTTGTATCATTTCTGACTTACCGTACAGTCCATTGCAACCTTTGGCTCTTTGCTTCGTAAAAAGTTTAATTTGTTATTTGTATAATAGATGTGTAAAGTAACCCCCCTCAGTGCAGGTCAGCTATAGAACCCACAAAAAGTGTGAAATGCTTTTTTCATGCCGTTATTGATACCAGTTTCTTTTGTTTATTCTGTTTTTGTGAAGCATACTGCAAGTGAAAGACTTAAAACATCTCTGGCAAGAAAGACAATACCAGATGAATGCGCTGTAATTTCTTGCTCTGCTAGTTTAGTTATGATTAAGAATTTCACCCTTATGAGTGTAATTCATAACATTAAAAGTTTTACAGAAAGCTAACATTCCATTCTAAAATCCTTGCTGGCTATAATTCAGTCATTTTTAATTGGCATTGTTGCGTCATGGATCCAGCATCTTGGATTTGAGTCTCATGACCAGCTTTGTTTTGGTGTAGTTTACATCTTCTCCCTGTTTCAGTGTGTTTTTTTTCTCCTGGTACTCCATCTTTCTTCCCTCATCCTCTGAGCCATGCAACTTAGTTTGCCTGATGATTATAAATGGACTGTCTGTGAGTGTTACATGCAAGAGCCCTTTAGTAGACTTGTACCCTTCTCCAGCAATGGGTCTATGTACCTAGTACTGCTGGGATAGGCTCCAGCAAATAAGAAGATACCCATCTAGTTTTCAACCAACTTCTTCCAGTACTCCAGCCTCCACTTTAATTCTTGGGTAGAGTGCCCTTTGTAGAAAGTTGGTACAGTGTGATCAAGATGTGCTTTCTTGGGATTCTTTGGAGAAGTCCTGCCCAAACACACTAAATCTATGATATTTCCTGTTTTATTCAAATTATTGTTGGGACAGATTTCGGCTCACTTAAATCCAGATTAGAAAGATAGCTGAGAAAATGGATAGGTGGTTGGATAAATTGGACAATATTAAATGCCCTTTATGCATGTCTGCCAATATGACACACCATCATACTGTCTTATAAATAATGTATAATATATCTTAATCTTAGAGCCACTGACCTAAAGTATGTGGTGAGCCATGATATCAGCAACTCAGCTTGCTCACTTGTCTCTCAATTTCACCGACAACTTATGACATTTATTATTATGGTCATAGAATGTTTCTAAGACAAACAATATGAAGCAAACCAACAGTTTGGATAATCTTCCAAACAATTAACTGAATTATTTTCAGCAGTCTGTTTCCTTTCTTACCCCAGACATGCTATGTTATTAACTTTTAAAATATTTTAATATACTCAGACCTGTTTAATCAAATTTAAGGTCTCTTGAAACCAGAGCCAGTCTTGGCAGTTTTGAGTGCAAGGCAGGAGCCAGTCTTAGTTAGCGTACAAACCATGCTGGGGCTCACTTGTGCCCACATTCACAGAGGGTCTATTTGGTATCGCCAATAATCACCTTAATCTCCATGTTTTTGGGGATGTGGAAGAAAAATAAGAAGACAATGCAAAACGATGAGAGAAGATTGTATAAACTACTCATGGGCAAAGAAATTCAAACCAAGTTTGCTGAACCCGGGAGGCAGCAAAACTAACTCACTACCATGCCATCTTCCCTTGAAATTAGTAGTATTTAAAAACATAAGTCATTCTGAAATTTACTGCTGTTAAATGAAAAGAATTTCTCCATAAAACAATGTAGAGCCAGTTGCGTGTGAAGTCCTTATGTAATTAGCAAACAGATTGTATCCAATGAGGCTGCTTTGTCTTTGCTTTGGATTGGTTTTCCTTTGCATTGGCAGTCTGAAAAATCAACATTCAACTTTGATAGATACTGTTTTAGTTAAATAAATATTGTGAGGTTTGCAGATACATTTTGCAATTTATATTTCTGCATTCGGGAATGCAGATATTTCAGGTTACAGGCAAGTCATTATCAGATAGCCTTTGTGCCTGCAGACAGTAGTAGGTATTAGTGTCACAATTTAAAATGGTTTGTTCACAGCAGTGCATTCATTTAACGTGGAGGAGACTGTGTTGTAGTGAAAACTGACATTTTGCTAATTCTAGAGATAACCATCACATAGCACCTTTTCTGTTCAGAACTGGTCCTTGTTGCAATACACAGATTCACATTAAAATGAAGATTGAATATTGTACTGTAATTAATGCATCCTTTAAGTGCAAATTAACTGTTTTTCTGTGTATTTCCAGGTAATTTGCTGAACAATAAGCCATTTAATGATTTTATTAGATTTCACTGTGTAAGGCTATTGCAGCTTGTGGAAGGCCCATCCTGTCTATCCAAAATGTTATTATGTAGTCTGAGAAAGTGTACAGTTTTCTTGGGGTCATATAATATAAAGCAGTTTGTACTGTAACAGGAGAGGAACCACCATGGCATTTTTGTACATTTAGAATTAGCATCAATGAGGCTAGCTGTATCGGGGCAACATTACCAGGGACTTTGTGTAGGTTAGCCACAGCATAGCCCCTGATCACCAAAAAACATGTATACAATTATTAGACAGCATTACACATGTTTTTTTCACACATTTTGAAGTGAAATTTGTTTCATTTAGTTTAAATGTAGTGAATATTTAAAATAAAAGTTTTGCATGAAGTGTAGCCACACCTACACCTGAAAAGGGGGTGTCTAGTGATAAAGAGGGAGAGATCAATGTAGAAATAAATATATAAAACAAAATCTTATATACTTTACTGAGTCCTGCAACCATAGGACATGAACTACTGTCTCTCAAGTAGGGTGGCTTATTTTCTTTTACATCTTTCTAGTACCATCAAAGTACT
Source organism: Polypterus senegalus (assembly GCF_016835505.1). Lineage (NCBI taxonomy): Eukaryota > Metazoa > Chordata > Cladistia > Polypteriformes > Polypteridae > Polypterus > Polypterus senegalus. The sequence goes on along the minus strand of NC_053163.1, from coordinate 101,733,900 downwards.
TTTCCTTCTTACTGCTCGCATTTCTTTTTCTCTTTGTTTTTCTCTTTTGTAGAACTATAGCCTATTTCTTCCACCAATCAGCCTTTGCCCTGATCCTGCTGTCAGGAATTGGCCAGAGTTTATTGCCAACCTTTTTTACTTGCGTGCAGTTTGTTCCTGGCTCCTCCTAAGAGTCATTCTGATGCATCCAGGGTGAGGGGTAGTGTGTGTGTGTGTGTGCAGGAGGAATTAAAAGGGAGAGCTCTAATTTTGACATTGCTTGAACAATGTATGCCTTTGTGACAGCTGTTTTTGTTGTACTTTTGGATCAGAATTTTTGTTTTGTGTATGTTTTGCCATATTTGAATTTTCACTTGCTTTATTCACTCTATGGAGTAAAAAAATACCTTAGTTTTACTTTTTTGTCATACCTATTGTCATGTTGAGTTCACACTGTCAGTTGTGCAGTGCTGTACTACATGGGCTTTGGGCTTTAATCCTGACTTAATTGTGCATCATACATCTTTAAAACCTTTCATTGGTGTAGTCCATAATCAATTAAGGTATCAGGAGCACTTCTCCTTGGCCACTGCACACTTGAGCCATTTCAATATCCTCTTAAAGAGCCTGCTTTCGTAGCCAGTTTCCTGTCTGTCCATTTCTGTAAAGGAACAACGGTGTTGCTTCATAGCAATTGCGTGAAATAGTATTGACCTCCTTGTAGCCTTGTCTGTCTTGCTTTTAATTGGATAACTGGCCCCAGTGTCTCCAGATGGGTACACTTTGTTGACACCAAGAGGTCTAAAGGGGCCTTGTCCTCTATGGAGATGGTCAGGCACCCAACAATCTGCTATTCTCCATAATCTTAGACTTCTACTGTACTTTTATGAATTCTCTGTAATGCTGCCAATGCCTGTCACACATTTGGGGCTCCAGACAGAATCTCCCATACCCTTCACTGTAGAGACTGTGTGTGAGACTTTGCCATCTTGGTGTTCTTTTTGCCTTTGAACCCCTTCAATGTATATAAATACATGACCATGTTTTAATGGTTAATGATTTCATGTTTTGTATTAGAAAAAATGTTGATGCACGAGAAAAAAACACACAATCATTTATCCTCATACTTATATGCCTAATATGTGCCAACTGGATTTTCTTCTAGTTTGGAATACACCGAGGTTAGAGCTATCCTGTTAGTGATTTAACGTGCAGCTCCACTTGGGACTAACTGTGTGATTAAAACAATATAACTGATATTTTATATTCCAAGAGCTCTGTAATCTCACTAGAGAGAACCCCCAATGTTTAAAAATTAAATGTTTTTGTATGTTTACATGTATGTATGCAGTACAAAGTTCTCATTTAATATTATTTAAAATAATAATGTTTAATATTGATTTGAAAAGGGACTTAGTGTCAGAAACCAAATCTTGATGGTGTATTAGACTGTTACAGGATAAGCTCACGCACCAGCTCATAGAAGTTAAGTTTACAATTATCAGTTTACTTAACATGCCATTGTCTGGTGAAGATACAGCAGTTATACATAAAAAGCTTTATACTTTTACAAACATAAAGACATTTTGAATTGCACTCAGAAAAGCAACCAGTGACATACTTTGTTGTTAAGGTGTACACTGGAAACATGCATATAAACAATATGTAAAGAATAATAAAAGATAAACTAGGGCATTGATACATTAAGCAAAAAACATATTACCGGAAAAAAACTTCACATTTTTATACCTTTTTAAGTGGTTTGTATTATTCCTTTTTAGTAGAAACACAAAGTGCTCGTATTCAGTATCTTGGTATTACAAATTTAAAGCATCCAATGGTATAGTAAGCAGTTTTAGACTCTTCCAAGCACTGGTATTTCTACACTAGATTCCTCATACACTTCCTAGGACAATTTGTTATGTGGCCTTGAATTGTGTCAACATGCTGCAGAATCCAAAAGGGTTATTAACTGACTCGACGTATGCCTGCAACAGACTCCGTTCCTCTCAACTGCGTTATTATGTTGTGGATGGTCCATTTACTTTATGCAGACTTAATGCTGGAGAAACATAGAGATGGTACAAAAGAACAGCAAGGAAAATGGAAATCTTAGTGCATTTATTAAATATAATAACTTTTAACTTAAATTTCATTTATATGTTTGTCATATTTTAACTTTAATTCATTTATTTGTTGCTTTTGTGGTTTGTTTTTGCAGTTGTTACTTTAAATAACAAGTAACTGTAATGAATTCATTCTTGTGCCAGCGTTCTGAGGACACAGCCAGTGAGACCATAAAAACAGTTTTAAGGAGACCAGGTCTTTTAGCCCAACTTACAGTAGCTCATTGTTTCCTGTTCAATTTACTATACAGAATAAAAAAATTGTATAACAATACACAACATACACAAACTTACATTTAGCCACTGTAAACAAAATGAGACCGACAAGCCACATTTTTCCTTTGTATGCATACCTTCAACTGACCATTCATTCTTATTTTTGGGGTGGAAAAGATAAGCAATATGTCGGTTTGAGTGCTTCTGACAGAAACCTGCTTTTAGGAACATGAAAAAGACTCACTTATAAATCCTGCGAGCTTACTGCTGTGTGCATGACTCTACAGAGCTCTTGTCCAACATCACAGCACAATATAATAGTGCAGTAATTGGGGTGAATATTATCAGTTAATAATAATAACAAGTTAGAAAATGTATCCTTGGCCCAACATTTAGTTGTATTCAATGACTTAGCTGATTTTATAGTTGAAGCATTTTAGTTTTTTTTTTAATTAGAGTCATTTGTCACATTTTTGTTTATCAAATATTCTTTTAACAATGAGTCATATTCAAAAATAACAGCGATAACAGAATACAGTTACATGCGTTAGTGGACCACATTATATACACACGTTTTAACAGTACTTTACTATGTCACGTGTTACAAACGTAGCCCAAATAGGCTTGTGGTGGCTCAACAGCCTTCATAGACAGCAGAGTCCAATTCAAGAGATGTAAAAATGGCCTTATTAATGTCCAGTTGTTAGTTATTGGTTTTGGAGGGTCTGTGAGTTCAGATTTCTGAAACATGTTTGAAAAAAATCTCTGTTTTAAACATTCAAGGTAAAATTGTTAGGTGCTTTGGATCAGAATGGGTAAATGATGGTATCAGAGAAATACTGAATCTATGTTTTGCAAATCATGCAGCCTTGTTTTTATTATTTTTAAAGTAAATACTGAGCACATATTTGTTCATTCTGCGCTTACAGAGCTATACTTAACATAATTACTTTCCTCTAACATTCATTTCCTGATTAGTTTTATTTATTTTCTTTTAATTTTTATTGTCAATTTACCTTAGGTAGCATGACAAGTGAAGTGGTGCACTAGCAGCTTAAGCTCATGTGTCTCTCTCCGGGTATTTGACTAACATGTACTGGGGACCTGTTTTGCTGTCAGGAGTGTGTTTCAGATGAATAAAATTGGAAGATATACAAAATACTCCAGTTAAAGTGACTACTGTCAAGGTATATTTGAAACAGCAAACCAATCGGTAATTAAAGTTGCACATAAAGTTTCTTCGTTTAAAGGTTGATAAGTTTACAAATTCATAAGTGCTTTTCAATGGCAGATTTTGAATTTTCAGAAATTTGTACAGCATACTCTGTTTGAAATATCTTAACAAAAACTGAACTTCTTCAACAAATTTCCTTGAAGAATAAGAGTGCCAAATTTCAACAAAATCAATTCACTGGGAGCCAAGCTGTTTAATACAGACAGATAGATGGAAGTATAGGCACGCAGACATACTGTGCATGGCAACCGCAGTAGGTGCTTTTTGCATTATATGTGTACAGATCAAAAAAATGTAACTGCAGTAGACATGGAATTTTCACAACATGCATGTATTCTGTAGTAGCACATTTTTGAATACCACTCTCAGAACTCTGAGTTTACTGTCCTGGCTCTTACAATCGCATTATGAGCTTTCATTACCTTCATTCTTTTTCACCTAGTAGCATACAGACAATTTTTTTGCTCCCTCTGAAAACTGTGTGGTTGTGTATAATAAGTATTAAGTAAGTATGTAACAAAACACTTCAAATGTCACAGTATGTCACTGTTCAAAGGGAAACTCCATAAATTTAGTACTGAATTCATGCTGAAACATGAAAAATGATGTTTTTCCAAGTAACTCTAATAAAGAAATAGAAAAATACACAAAAACTGCATATTATATACATGGAGATATCAGTTTGTAAAATTTAAAAAATTTAATTCTTGAACTAAAAGCAGCTAAATTTCCTGAATAAAAAAACCGACGTGTAAAGCCTTGTGATGTTGCTTTAGGATAAAGAACTGCCCATACAGATGTGAATGTTGGGTGTGCCGTACTGCTCCCAGTATCAGTCTTAAGCACCCATTGCTGTAGCCTGATAAGAGTTTAAGTTGATATCTAGCTAAAACATGTATAGACAAAATTCTTTTTTAACCTTTTAAGAGTCTTGGATCTGATATCTTCCACACAAAGGAGGTTTTTAACAGTTTTCATTGAGAGGTAAACTCCAATCACCCACCTTAGCTGATGTAGTGGTAACGCTGCGTTTTTGTGCACTCTAGTCTCGCATTGTGTGATTGACATTGGATCCCTAGGTTGTAGTAAATGAGATATGTCTCATCTGCTGACAAACTAAATACACATGAAGAATTATTGTTTAGCTGTGAGGAAATGTATTAATGAGCTTACCAATCAAGTTTGCATTCCGATATGATTCCTTTTAACCATAAAGTCTGCATTATAAGCATAATACACTTTATTGCACTTACTTTGTCAAGTATGACAAAGTCTTTAAGTCAACAATGTGTTAAAACATAACATCATGTATGATTTTTGTCTTCAGTTGCTTAAGATGATCTACATGATTTATCTGTGTTTCTTTTTTAGCTACTATTCCAGCAGGAAAATCTTGAAGTAATAATAATTTCAAGTATCATTTTAAACAGTAGCTCAACTAATTCGCTCAGGAACATGTTTGAATGATCATGGTATTGCCCAAAAGGACATCCTACTAATTTTCCTACAGGACTTATTTAATGTTTCAAATTTCCTCTTTAGGAAGAAAGTTGAATACCCAACAAAACCCACTCAGACATTGGAAGAACATGCAGGCTGCATACAGTGGTCAGACCAGGACTGCAACCCATGTCCTAGTAACACCATCCTTTTTATTGGAATGTCTAAATCAAAATTTAAATATAAATTTGAGTACATTCTTAAGCACCATTTGATAAATGCTAGAATATTTTTCAAATGGTAAATCTCAATAATAATTGAAGACTTTTACTGTATGTGGCAATAATAGCAGGAGAGTAAATGTTTAGAGATTATAATTGTGGTGGTAAAAAAATCTGATTTCTCCAACACGTGACTTTTCTTACATAAAGCTGTGATTTTAGCAGTAAAATACTGCAGGTCAATGCGAGCAAAAAGCTCAAAATCATTATCTCTGCAGAGCAAAATCTACTGGAGCGAAAATCAATAGGCTTCTAGCATTTTACAATGTTAATAACTGTGCCAAGTTTCATTCGGATTGAGTGATTCATTTTTGAGTTATTGTGTCCACAGACTCACATCCTGAGACAAAGACACACACACACACAGACAGACACAGACTTCATTCATATATTGGTGAAATTATGTTCAGGGGTGTCTTAAATACGTAATGTGAAACACTCGGCAATACCTTCTCTATATTTATATCCATGGTATATGGAGATAAAGCAAAAAAGAAAATACAATCTTTTGTTGTCGTTTCAAATGAGGTAATTTTGAGACATTTTTTTCTCAGCTAATGTTCAGAAAGTAGCCGAGTTCAGTAGACATCCAGCATATACTGTATGATAGCCATACAGCAGAGGGACATTAAGCAGAAGGTTTACACTTGTATTGGTGGATTTTGAAGAATTAGTGTAGTTGCTGTAAAAACACAATTTGAAATTTAAAGTTTTTCCCCCAACCAAGTGTTTATATAAACTGTAAATCTAACAGAGTGATGATAATGCAACCTTAAGTTTAATTCTGTTTTGATCACAAAATTACATTCTACACTATGTGCACATCATTCTGAAATCCTGTTTTGAAACTAGCAACTCAACATTAGAAATAACACAGTGTACATATGCCAACTAGGCATGGTGACGCAATGGTAGCGCTGCTGCCTCGCAGTTAGGAGACCCGGGTTCGCTTCCCGGGTCCTCCCTGCGTGGAGTTTGCATGTTCTCCCGTGTCTGCGTGGGTTTCCTCCGGGCGCTCCGGTTTCCTCCCACAATCCAAAGACATGCAGGTTAGGTGGATTGGCGATTCTAAATTGGCCCTAGTGTGTGCTTGGTGTGTGGGTGTGTTTGTGTGTGTCCTGCGGTGGGTTGGCACCCTGCCCAGGATTGGTTCCTGCCTTGTGCTCTGTGTTGGCTGGGATTGGCTCCAGCAGACCCCCGTGACCCTGTATTCGGATTCAGCGGGTTAGAAAATGGATGGATGGATGGACATATGCCAACTATATATATATATATATATATATATATATATATATATATATATATATATATACATACAGTATACGTACAGTAATACATATACATAAAAGCAATATTTTCTGGAATACATTTTTTCAAAAGTTTATAATTTTTAATGAGAGAGATTTTACAGTTATTGTTCCTAATAAAGGATAGAAAATCCTGAGACTGTTTCAGCTTGTGACTTTTTTGTTATGTAAGATGAGTGTAATATTATTCTTAAACTATAAAATGAATTACAAAGCTTTCTATGTCATAACAATTTTTTGATGTACATTTGTTTTGATTTTTCTGGTGAGCAACATAATAGCATGGTGATTAGTACTGCTCCCAGTCTGAATCATGGCCTGGTCACTGTCTGTGTGGGCTCATTTTCTTCTGGTGCTTTCATAGGTTTTTCTTTCACACTTAAAAGATGTAAAGTTTAGGTTAGATTAGTTCAGGTTAATTAACAATACTAAATTGTCTGGTATGACTGAGAATTGATTTGTGTCCTATGATGAACTGGCATCCTGTACACCTGTGATATTTACCCTGCACCAAATGCTGTTGGGAAAAGCTCCGGGTGTCTGAGTAAGCAGGTTCTGCAATGGACGGATAACTGTCCTGAGAGAGTATACACTTCCCATAGCAATGTAATTATCAGCACTTAAATAACATTTTTTAACATCTCATCTCATGTTCCCATCCTCTTTTCCTGGTGAGGGTCTTGATGGCAGTAGGCCAAGCAGGTCATCTCAGACTTCCTTGTCCCGAGCTATATGTTTCAACTCTTCCTCAGGAACTCCCAGGCATTCCCAAACCAGTTGAGAGATGTAATCTTCAGTTCTCTGCCCAGTGAGACTTGAACTGAGAAGCTCTAGGGGGATTCACCCTGGGGTCATTTTTACAATTTGCCCAAACCACCTCAGCTGGCTCCTTGCGATCCTGTGGAACAACACCTCTACTCTGAAATTTTTGCTGAGTTTCTCACTCAGAGAAATCTCACTTTTGCTGTGGATACTTCCAATGTCCTTCTTACAGTCTTTACCCACAGCTCATCACCATAGGTGAGGACAAGGATGGAGATCAACAGGTAAACCGAGAGCTTTGTTTTTAGACTCGGCTCCTGCTTCACCACCACAGACCAGTACAGTGTAAACAGAATAGCTACTGCTATTCTCAAAATCTCAAATGAAATATTGAACATGAAAAACAATTCATCTTTGGCATCAGTTTAATTAAAATGTGAGGTTGGATATTTCTGGCAAACAAAACTTATTTTCAGTGATATTTTTAATGAGTTTGTCAGAAGAAGGCATGATAAGCTTTCTTTTTGTGTGTTTACTTTTCCTAAATTAAGTTTTTCCCTGTCTTACAACTGTTTATCTACACTTCAGTGTTGTAGATACTGTACCAAGTGCAATTTGACTGCAGTGAGACATGTATGGTGGCATAGTGTTTAAACTAGAAATGATTTTAAGGGGGTTGGTGTATCCTGAGTTGGCAGTGTATTGGCACATTCTATCCATGCATGTTTTAAGAAGGATTCTTATGCTGGTTATCTAGCACATGTTTGCAGCTTTTTACAACACCTAAACTGCATATAATAACAAAACAACCCATGATGATGGTGACCTGTAGCTAGTCAGGGTGAGTGCTAGCTTTAACGACACTGTAAAGTAGTACTTAAGTTACCACATAAGGTGATGAATCCAACAGAGGAAAGAGAAGGAAGTGAAGACATTACATGGACTTCCATTTACTCATTCATTTTCAAAGTTCAGGGTCACAGTGCCATTTTGATACATGTAATCAGTATTGTGAAGAATGTAAGTTGCTCACTTTTTTGGCTGGTTGGCTGGCTGGCTGCTGCCATTGATACCTAATCATGTGTTTGAAAAGCGCTTTCATGAAGAGTTGATTCAATATCTTCAAGTCAAATACTAAGTAGTTAATTTCATTGGAAGTGCAAAGCAATTTTACTGAAATTTTTATAAACATGCCAATGTTATAAAAATTCCCACACACGCCAATTACTTTTTCTCAATGCATGTTCTACCGAGACTGTTCATTAAAATATTTGTACACACTTCCATGAGACTGCAAATCAGAGTTAAATCAGAGTTAAACGATAAACATACTATGACAGCAAACCAAATGCTTTTCAAGGCAAAGAAGTGAATTGTTTTTCAATGATCAAGTTTATCAACTGATCTTAACCCAGCTGGACATGCATTTCACTTGCTGAAGACAAAACTGAAGGCAGAAAGTCCAACAAACAAGCAGCACCTGAAGACAGCTGCAGTAAAGGCCTGGCCCAGCATCAGTAGGGTGGAAACCCAGTACTTGGAGAAGACCTTGGGTTCCAGACTTCAGGCAGCCATCGACTGTAGGCAATTTTCAACCAAGTGCTGAAAGTGATTGTTATATTCTTGATTATGTTAGTTTGTCCAAATACTATTGAGCCCCTGAAAATGGGGTGACCATGTTTAAAAATGGCCGTCTTTATTAAATGGCTCATACAATGTTTTTGTTAAGTGCTTTAAATTAAATCTGCACGACTACACTTCAATCACATCTTGATTGCTTCATTTCAAATCCATTGTGCTGGTATACAGAGCCAAAATTATGAAAATCGTATCACTGTCCAAATACTTATGGACCAAACTGAAGTGTAATTAAAATTTTAAATCCTTTGCCAAAGGCTTTTTCGTTTCTTTACAGCTACGCTACACTGTGTTTAATGAATTGGTCAAGAGAATATTTTTAGATTTGACATACTGTATTTACTTCCCAAAGATTTCTCTTACTGCATAGTATATATAACCAGCCCACACAGGAATGTGTTTGCTTGTCAGCATAAAGACATAAGAAGTTAATAGCTCTTCTCAAACCATCTGCACTGAATGCTCTCTGTATATCAAAAAGGAAAAAAAAAGTTGCAAACATGCAATTTTGAAATACACTTCAAATAATGGTTTTCTATATTTGAATTTAATCATAAATGGCTTAACTATAACTGTTAAACTTAATCAAATGTAATTTAATAGCTGATTGAGAGTAAAATGCTATGTTTGAATTAAAGCTAAGGCAGTGCACTTTTGTTTAAAATTTGCTTGTATCATATGGCTTTGATTTTTTTTTTGTGTGTAATTGATGTAGTAGAAGTACTTTGCATCAGTGTACTGAAATACATTTTTACTCCATATTTAAATAAGCCTTAGCAGCAGCAGCAGCAGAATCTAGTTGTTATTGTTAAACTTATCAGATGGCAAAATCATACTGCCATAGTTTTGTTTATAAGGAAATGCCTAGATGATGAATAAATTCTGTTACCGTATTTTGCTATGTTAAATAGACTTAGTGGACCTCAAAGATGCCTTATTACATGGCTGATGAGCATCAAGATCTTCTAGCAAGCTATTGCCAATTTCGTATATCAACCTTTTACATATAAAAAATTCCTTGTGTTACAATTTTTACAAATGTTGCATTGTCATTGCTATGTAATAATTCACCTCATTATAGCTAGATATGCTTTTAAGAGCTTTTAAATTATTAGATTAATATAACAGACCAAAAACTAGAGCGTGATCACAACAGATCACTGTAAATAGAACTGCTTATCTGTATTCCGACATCTCCATGGCATTATCCCTTTAAACAAGCATATTTTATGATTATTTGGTAAAAAACTTGATAAACCATTGTCCTTTATATAATTTTTTCATAATGTGATTTAGAATGATGTTCAAGTTTCTGTTTATTCTTATTGGATTGATAAATTACATTACAATAAATGAATTACAAGTCAGTTGACATATAATGCTATATCTTAACCAGATCAAATCTTCACATCACATCTCCTCTCCTACCCATCTAGGGAGCAAAAAATCAGGAGATTTACTATGAAATAATCACTCACAGATGTTGAGGTATTCTAGATGTTAGAAGAGGTTTATCATACTTAATCAATTTAGGACAACTTTAATAAATATCTAGCAGTTTCTAAAGATGTTTTGGACAGTTCTCCATGAGATAAATTTGATTTTTATCTAAATTTCATTTTCCTATTGTGTGATGTCAGGTAGTTTAGTTTCTTCCTTTTGAGAAGATAAAGGGATGTGGTAGCAATGTAGGGTAATATACTATGGTAAATTGTTCAATAAGTAGTGATGTCTCATCAGGTGTTATTCTAAACAGACCTTAAACAGTATTAAGATCATTATGAATCCTAAACTGCCTGGTAAATAAGCATACGGCTTATTAAATGAGGTCTGAGTGTGGGGCATTCCCAAAACATGGCTGGTATCTGAGAACTGAATTCAGAGCTAGAGTCTTGACAAGAGTACATTTTGGATGATCTGAGTTGAGAAGTATTCTGATCAAAGGAGGAGAAAAGAAGGAATAAAAAAGGACCTGAGATGAATTGTACTTTCAGAAATGGGTCATATACCAAAAAGATGTTAACTCAAATACCAAAGCAAAAATGAGAACTCTAAGTCATAGTCAAAGGGCAAAGCTTGTGATTTTACAACCCAGAATTCAAAAGGAAATGCACAAAAAGCTCTTTGCATTTTCCTTAATCATGGATTGTAAATGACCCGTTGTACCTGTATTTAAGGTGTTATTTCAATGACATCAGACACAGTGACATTCAAAAACGCACCTCCTGGGAACCAAGCAGCATCCTGACAATGGGACTCATAACATGGTGGCAATGGCGTTGCAGTAGTGCGAAAATAATAACAAAATAAAAAGTACTAATTTCCAGAAGCAATAAATAATAAAAAAATGAATATCCAGAGATATTCCTTGATCTAAAAGAAACTCTGAGCACATGTATATATACCTTTTGCAGAAAAACTTATCATACCTATAAAGTGTAATGTTTATAACAAGGGAAATATGTGCAGTGTCCCGTTTTATGCTTAATTAAGCAATGCTATTTGCAAATTGGTAAGGAGTGTATTTTTTCATATGTCTGTTTTTTTATGTTGTCATTACATACAGTATACTGTACATATTTGGAGTTCATGCAGTGTCACTCAGAAATTTATGGGAACTGTGACACGAGTGGTACATTCACTTTACCATGTAGAGTTAATACCCTGCAGAATTTGTTGCCGAAACTGCATTTACCATGGTGACATCTTGATGCAATATGTTTCTGTTAGTGTTAAAAAAGTATAAGAAAAAAGATTTTTACCACTTAAAAGAGAAAGTAAAAAAAATTATAATCTCTGTAGTACTAAATGAATGGTGATTTTTTAAACCTTTAATATAAAACATATTCTAGGATAAGAGAGAGCAGTTTGCAAAAACCAGTAGCTTCTCTTTCCTTTCTCCATCCTCCTCGATAACGATGGCTGCATCTGCTTTCTCATCACTTCTTCTATAAGCATGCAGTATGCACAATCACTGAGCAAGCTAGAGTGCCACATTTCACATTCCAAAATACTTCACTAGCATGAAGGTACTGTAGTTTTATTTACAAGCGATTGTGCCTTTAATAACTTTGTTTCCATTATTACAGTAAATGCAAATCGGTTTTAGTATCTGTATTACGAACTTACTTACACGAGTAGGATTAAGTCTACGAGAGGGAAGATGGACATTTTTTTAAGTATACTGCAAAAAATCTGCTGTGTTAAAGGCTTAAGTGTGATGACTGACTGAATTGGTGCTTAAATTTATCTGGAGAAGTATTGAGAAATAAGCTTACAGGTTGTGCACCCTACTAATTGTTTCAGCCACTGTGATATATTGTGGGAGTATAGGAATCTGGATCAGATGCTATTTGTCACTTATTCCCTTGTAGTATTTATTTGAAGAAGATCTTTGTTCACACTTCTCCCAATAAATCAAGTCTATTTAAAGGAGGAGTACAGCTCTACCAAGGATGCATCTTGTCTTCTCTTCATTCTGCTGTTTTAACAGAATATCAAGGAGAACAGATATTTGAAAGTGTTCATTTTGTAGACCTGATGACGAAACATTTTCTGTTTTTGGTTTATTTTATCTTCTTGTCCTCATTCATGTGTAATCTGCAGTATTTATTTAAGCAATTAGTAACTAATTGTGCGGTGGCACTACAAAATCCAAGGTCATTTCTCCTTTTTAGAAATACGCAACTTTCCCCCTGCAGGCCAGAACTGAGCAATTGTCCACCGTGGAAGAGTTTAAGTACTTTAGGATTTTGTTCACTAGTAAAGGGAGAGACATTTGTTCAGTGTTGGGGTTGTAATAAACAGTGGTTGCAAAGTGGGCAATAAATACTTGGCCAAATCTCTTAAATTACTGATCACTTGTGTTTAAGTATTATGGCCCAGTGGATTCTGACTAGTTGTATGAGCTTAACTAATGGTGTGCATCTCAACAAATCATTTAACCTGCCTGTGCTCCAGTTGTTGAGAATCAATATAAGAATGTATACAATATCTCTATATTTGTAAAACTCTTTGGGGGTGGTATTTAGTATAGAAAAAGTGCAAATTGAAACAAATGTTTTTTGTATGTTTGTATGTGCATGAGATCACAGATGCATGCAGTTAAAGAAACATTCCTGCAACAGAATTATGTGTGTGTTGTCCATGACAGAGCAATTCTGACTTGGAGGACCTTAGAGTATGGGTTTTATCCACTCGACCTAGTCAACCAAGGATGAGTTCATTTGGACCATTTGAGGATTTCCCTGTACTTCATGTGGTGTATTTGGCACAACCCTATGGGAATTGGTCTAGGAATAGCCTCAAGGCATACGATAGTGATTACATTTATCATATTGTAAGTGTGAGTACATGGCAGTTCCCCACAAGGTGCTGAAGACTTAAGAATTTGAGCATCTGATATATCCTGTGTAAGAGAATCAAAGCATAACGATAAAGAGTTGAGGTACCAACCCAGTAATCCCATATAATTGGATTGTAGCAAAATTATAAAAACAAGTAAATAAATGTTCAGAGGTTTTTTTGGGCATGAGTTTAGGACAGAACTGACAAAGATGACAGAGCTTCCGGTTGTCTGTCCTGCCAGCAGGAAGAGGCGGGTCCAGGTGGACAGTCACCAGAAGTGACGTCAGAGATGTTTTAGGCTTGAATCATCTGATTTGCAGAGGGAAGAAGAGAGAAAGGAGTTAAGACACAGCCTCAGCCCCTGGTGTGGTGATAGAATTACAGTCACTAGTGCCGTTCGGCTGTCCTCTATGCATACACTGCCAGAGATCTTTCAGTTATTTCCATTTGAGCCTGCCAAATATCGTTTGGGCAGTTTTAAAGAAAATGCCTGAAATTACAGTATGTAACTTCTTTCTGTAACTGTGATTTTGAAATCAGAGAGTAGATATATATGAAATCATATTAATATCAATAAAACTTACAAAGAGAATTTTGTTAAAGATACTTGACTAAAAGTGCTGTCAATTTGCGGAGTGAAGTTCTGACAAGACAATCACTTCAAGATGTGATTCTTGTTAATCACAAACATTTCTTTAATTTAATGTTTTTTTACTATTATCTAAGACCATTTGGAAGTTTACCAGTGTCTTGGCAAAGATTTTAATAAATTTCGCTGAACTGCCATAGACTGAATGAAAACCAGTTCATTGCTTCTGCTAAATGGACTTTAACATTTCTGGCGTGCTTGCCCTTCTCTTGCCATAATATGTGAAAACAGGATTACATATGCAAGGCTCTAGGTCAGTGGAGAAATTTGGTATAGAACAAGAAATATGCTTTGCCATTTTGTAATAGCAGTAAATTGAATGCTGAAATAATGCATTAGCTTTGTTTTAAAGCATTCAGTACTAGAGAAGGCGAGGTTACACTTGAGCGAGCAGCATTCCTTAGAATAATTACTGGGGATTTTCATATAGACTTAATGTAATACATATTTTGATCTTGCTTTCCTCTACTGAGATCAAATCCTGCTTGTAGTCTGAAGTTAAATGTTTACAAAAGCTTTAAGAGCACTTCTTTATATAGGATTTTACACGCACATAGGTTTCTGAAACAATCCTTAAGCAATTCTTTATTTTAATGTGTAGGTTTCAGATTTTGTATTTGTGGTAGGCAAACAAAAATATGTTTTTCATGTAATATATTTCATTTTCTGTTACTACAATAATTGCCAAGTGGCAAGATGGCACAGTGTTTGGCAATGGTGCCTCATGGATCCTAGGTTTGAATCCTTTGCACGGTCACCCATATCCACATGGGCTGTCTGGGTAATTTGGTTGTCGGTTCCAAATATTCCTCATATAGGAGTGTGTGTGATTTGATGTTACAATGGACTGACTCCCCATCCCTGTTGATTAATGCATTGTCCCTGATGCTGCTGGGATAGACTCTAGGCCCTTGAGACCATAAACAGGATGGAGCAGATCTGAAATGGTTATGACATGTTAAAATAATTACCTTTCCGTATACATCACTTTACAATTTTCAGATGTCGTTTTTTATTTGTAAACATTCACTTTTTTATTTAGAAAAGCAATTCTTTAAGTTTCTTGAGGTTGTCATGGTTTGGATAGGTGGTAAAGTTGTTTGAATCATCATAGCAAAATAAAAAATAACTTAATGCACGGAAACAATTGCAAATTGTATCATGATGGCAATGATGATGGTTACTGCTACCTGCACGGAACTCAAAGAACAAGGGTTTAATTCGTATTACACTGTCTTTCTTTGTGGAGTAAGCTTGTTCTCCCTGTGTTACAGTGTTTTATTTTTTGGTCCTTAAGTTTCCTCTTTCATTCTGAAGATGTAAGCCTAAAATTTACTGCATGCGGATGAGTGTATCCTGTAATTGACTGCTGTTCATTCCAGTGCTAAATCCTACTTGGGTTGGCTCCAGTTCCTCACAGTCCTGTAAAAAAAAATACAAGCACATAAAATAAATCATTAGTTGAATTAATATTTCATTAATGGCTATAACCATCTCTTGTATTTCAGAGCTTACATCAGACATTTTTATTGGGATTTAGGATCAAAAAAGCTGTGACTGTCATACATAATCCCCATTTGTCTCCTTTGTTTTTTGGAATATTACATGTTATGTTTATTGCTTTGCGTAACACTTTGTCACATTGCTCATCAATTAATTTGCTACATGCAAAGTGGGAAACTCACTAACATTTTAATGGAGTTGATAGTAAAAAGAAATTGAAAAAAAAATCTTTTTATGTAGAAAGTGGCAGGAAAGATTGTCGTGGAAATTCACATGACTAGCTGTCAGTGCTTTCTTCTGCTTTATTCCAAAAGGTCAAATTTTTTGATAGCCCATGAAATATTAGTAAGATAATGTATTAAAATCCGGCACCCTGCTTAGTATCTGCAATCACAAATTATTTGTAAATTTGGCTTGAGCTGGTCTCTGGTATCGGGTGCCTGATGATCTCAGATTAACCCCTAGCAGAATTCGGAGTGTTTAACAAGAAGCGGCTGTCATACTGAGCTCTTTTTGTCCAAACTGTTTTTTTTCCAAACTTGTGTGTAGAGGGTTTCTTACTGATTTCCATGGGGTGGAGAGAATTGCAATCTCATTTGCTCGTGCTGTCTAAAGATAACGATGCCAGGCAACCTGCTGGCTTTTCATTGCCAGCCACCTTGATTTATTGCCAGTTGCTGTGACACTGGTGCTATTTCTCAGCTATTGGCGCAAAGCAGAGGCTAACTGTGCCAAATTCTGTGCCCCTAAGGCTTATTTTGCATACAGCCAAAATAACCAAATGCTGCTGAATCGAGAGGTGATACCTTTACAGTTTTCTGCCCTTCACTGCTCTGTTTTGCAAATAGGGTCATTTGGCATAACAGATGTTGCTACCCATGTGAAGTAGCTAGAGAAGTGGTTTACTGACCACCTGGACAGATGATTAAGTGCTGTGTTATTCACTCCTAGATGCCAAAAAACAGTTTACTGCTTAGATTTTTAAAAATATTTTTCTTTTGGGCATATTTTGGAAGAGAGTTGACAAGAGAAAAAAATTTAGTGGTGGTGGTGCATTTCAGAACTTTAATTTTAATGCTTGTCTGTGATGTAGTTGTTGAAACACTTCTGGATCACACACAAAATATTTACTTTAGTATATGAGGATTTCATAACAGCATACAGACAGCTTTAAGAAGTACTATATGATGTCTGGAGGATCAAGCAGCATTCAATCGACAAGTGAACTTATATATAAAACAAAACAATAAAAACACTCAAATGATATTCACATTTAGATCTCAATTCAATCATAGGACTCAGATTTGACAACTTCTCTCTGTATATTTGAAATGTGGCAGAATGCAACTTCCCTCACTGATCTGCCAGCTTACATACTTTTAGCTTTTCAAGATCTGTATGACAAACAATTTACAGCTTGGAAGAAATGAAACAAACTGCTTTCCTACTTTGTATTAATAATTCTGCCATGCATTAATTATTACAGGGATATGCATGGTGTCACTTAACACACGCATCACTCATCCTACATGCCCACAGTAGTCAGAAATTTAATGATGCAATTTCTTTGCTTGACATTTCCTTTATTTTGTTTTCAGTCCTTGGTTCAGCTCTTTTGAAATTTAAGTTGTAATGAGTGCCTGAAGTGTTTAGGGACACTGATTAAGATGCAGAATCTCCTTTTGATGGGAAACTCAGGATCGCTGTACTGTTAAGAATTGAGTTATAATATGTGATATCATGTTTTTATGAGGATTAGCTATGTACCCTAAAAGTGGATTAGCTGGGTTCAGAAATGAATGGATGGATGGATTCATATTTTATTAATATTGTGAAAAAGAAAATTATAGGCATAATCTCAGCTGTAACTTTTTCTGAAAATGAACAGAGCATTAATATAATATGGACTGTTTCACATTGGTTGAATTAATCCAAATAGGTAAAAGTTTCCTTTGCTTGAAGAAGCATGCATATTTTTTAAATTACAGGAAATAAAGAAAAAATCACAAGGGAATCGGTATAAGAATGAATGAAAGTGGAATATTCAAGATGATTTTTTGTACAAAATTATTATTATTCCATCATGCATATGTTTGATGTTGCACACTTTGACTGATTACAAATAACAGACAACTAAGAAAGGAAAGGCCTAAATGATGATCCAAAGGTGAGAGCAAAGTTTAGGTGTCTTTTCACTCTTTTCTTGTGAAACTGAAATAAAACATAAAAATAACTTTAAAGGCTGGCCTATCAAAACATAAAATATAAACAACACAAAAAAAAAGTTAAATAAACCAGAGGTGCCACTAGCAGCTATTAGTTTATTGATTGATATTTTGATTAATCAGTTAATCAGATATTTTAAAAAATATGTTTGTGCAAAAGGGCAAGCACTTTATGCAATAATGAAAACTTTTTTTCCTTGCAGCATGCTTTCTTAATAGCAATAGTACAAGTAAGCTCTAAAATTACATTTACCAAAAGAAGTGCATAGCAACAAGCCTTATTTTTAATTGTAAGGTTTAGATTTATACTTTGAACGCTTAAGTCAGCAAAACTCGACATCAAGACACAGAAGGCTGAAACCATTGTTGAGTGTCGACAAAAGTTGCCTAGAGTGTATTGTTTGATATTATCCGTTAAAAGGCAGTAGATAAACTGAGTGCCACACACTTCTTTACAGTGTGGCATGAAATAGCAGCTGTTGCTTTTGTTCTTTGCAAAGGAAGTTTTGCACTTTGTTGATGACTTGGATGCTGAATTCTAATTAATTATCACCAAGTGTAAATGAAAGAGTGACCGACATTATTCCAATGTTTTTTTGTTCAGAAAAAATGTGTATATCTATGCCTATGGCCCCTTATTGGGCAAGCTTATCTCAACAGATCTTGCAAGAAAGGGATTTCTTATCAGATGTGAAGCTGAAATTACTCCACACTTTTCAGTTCTTTGAATTTCGCCTCCCTGTGGTGTGTGCAACCTCTGCCTCTGCCAAATCTTAAAATGTGATTAACACCACTCTTGGTCAATAATTTCACATACATAATATATAACAAGACAATATTGTTTTACTAATCACTAACAAAATTTGTTGGTATTTATTTTCATCACCGATTATTGTTGATACCATCAATTATTTGTGGGCCCAGCCAAGGTACATCATGGAAAGACCAAATAATGCTGAAAGACCTGGACTTTGCCGATGATATTATCCTACTGGCAGAAAGTGATGAAGGCCTACAGAGGCTCACATTGGATCTAGAACAGAATGCTGAGAAAATTGGACTGGGAATCAGTACAAAGAAAACAAAAACAGTGAAGGTGGATAGTAACGGCAAATTGAAACACTGGACCACTTCACCTATCTAGGCAACACAGTGAGTAATGGTGATGACATTGAAGCTGATGTTAACTATAGAATTGGCAAGGCAGCGGCAGTGTTTCAAAAAATACACTCCGTCTGATCTGCCACCACTATTACCATTGACATGATAATCCAGCTCTACAACAATGTTGTTCTATCAACAGCCATCTCTGTCAGTGAAACATGGAAGAGTTACAGTCAGAACTGATGAGAAGCTGAATGTGTTCCACCAGAGATGCCTGAGGCAGATCTGGAAAATAAGCTGACGTGACCATATTACCAATGAAGAGGTCTAGTGAAGGGTAAAGGTATGTCCACTGTCTGAAAATGTTACAGAACGGCGAACGAGGAAGACTGGTCACATCCTGTGTCTTCCCGAATACCGCCATTCAAAGTCAACCATGTAATGGATTCCACTGGAAGGGATTCGAAAAAGAGGAAGGCTAAAGCTCATTTGGCGCAAAACATTCTACAATGACCTGAAACAAATCAACATCTCCTGGCAAGATGCTGAAGAGTAGTAGCTGATTGGAAAAGATGGTGTCAACCTGCTGCCCTGTGTGCCCAAAGACACAGGAGGACCTAAGTACTAAGTTGTAACAACTCTACAATAAACTATGGAACAGATGCACTTCATTTCCAAAGGCAGGCTAACCATACATGTATAAAATAGCAAAACTGCTTACTGTTCAAGTCATGCACAATTATAATCTTAAATCATATAAAATATGTGGCACAAGGAATGTCCTACTGAACAATAAATATAAACTTGCAAGTGAAACTTATCAAAGACTCAGTACAGACAGATTGGAAAGGATTAATTGTTTGCAAATGTGATTATTGTACATAATCAAGATGCCTGCTGAAAAAGTATCTGGCTATGGCTGGTGAATAAAAGCTAGACTACACTAAAGTGTTACCATTTGATAATTTTTAGTGCTAAATGTCAACTGGCTATATGTTTCAGAATACTTTGTAATTATAATTGAATAGTTTCCTTATATCTTTAACCAATGTGACCTGCAAGATCAGAATGCGGTACAATTACTTCCATACATTTTTTGCAAATGGAGCACAAGTGCTCCATCCATATTAAGCTTTAAGATGCATCAAAGAAATCTGTGTGCCCACTTCCTCTTTTAACCTTGGGTAATGATTCTTGTTGGTGTCTTAATGCTTTCTTTATGTGACATTGTTGGTCTAACTCATGTTACTCCATGAGAGGGGCAGAGGCTTGTCAAAACTATCTGAAATCTCAGTAAAGATGGCTTTTCCCCTGCCACGTCTGCCATTCCTTCATTGACATCTTTACATAGCTCCAGTTAATAATGGAGTGCTAATCACCATAGACCTAAAAAGTCTCTAGTAATTACATACTGAATGTAAATTTCAGCTTAAAGGAGAACAATCTATATGAGCGTGAGGAAATAGTGTTCAAACTGCGTCCATCTGTGCTGGGTAATAGACCTGCAAGAATGAATATGTAAACAAAGCAACTTAAGCAGAAATTGACTTTGAATAGGACATAGATGCTAGATAGTAATCATTAACAGGTGAATGACACCATTTACTTTGTCTGTGTTATTTTCAGTGTCTTTACATTTCTGAATGATTTGAAATGTGCTGTAGGGTTTGTTTGTTTGTGAGGCATCATACTTTGAGATTTCCTAGCTTAGCCAATAGTTACATTTATGTGTTTGTACCTTATGGATTTTGAAATTTAGAAGATCCCAGGCAAAACAGTACCGAGTTTTCTTAAACCAACCAAATTTTCACACCAGAGATGAAAAAATGCACAATGTGAAGTGTGTTTCAAAGGATGTGATTTTTAGTTGAGTTCTGTCACATTTTGTATCCTCAGTGTTAACTTTTTAAATGTAGCATGATAAATGCTTTTTCATAGCATCCATCCATTTTCTACCTATTCCAGCAGAAAAGTGAGTGCCAACACTAAATGGGGAACCGCTTCAATGAGGGGCATCCATACCGGCACCCACACACAGTCATATTGGAACAACATTTAAAGCCCTGTTTTACATATTTTTGTTAATAACCTAATTAATTTACACATGTTTCTTGTTGGGCAGAATATTCCTAATATCACAAAACACAACACATATCATCCGACATACAAGGAGAGGAATACATACACTCACTGTAGTGGGTGACTAATGCCACATAGTCTCCAGGAATTACTGTAAGATGCACCAAGACAGAAAAAATAACATGAGCCACAATCATAGTTAGTGCCAGGCAAAGGTCAGAACCAGAGATCAAACATATAGCGAGCGACCAAAGCAATAGGGCAAATCAAAAATGAAAGACTGTGTCAAAAAGAGATTTAAACCAAAAAGAACCTAGTGCTGGTTTATCCACAGAAGAACAATGTTGAATGGAGCCATAGTTACATTTATATTGTGAATCGTGAGGTGTAATGAATTTGATAATTGCTGTCACATGACCTGTCTAATGCTTCACATACAGAAACGATGGGACAAAATAAAATAATTGTATGGCGTTTTCAAATGAGTCCCAATTAACATGGAATCTTCAAAAATGAGTTGCAAATAACAAGTACCACCTAAATAACATGTACTATAACATACAGTATACTATGGATGGCAGAATATAGGCCTTGATGTTAATCATACAGTTCCTTCTGCTGCCAATTCTCTTGTGTTATTTTCAAACCCTTCTACAAATGGTTTGTTTGTGTAGTAAAGTGCTCATAATAAGCAGCACTACAGTAAATAATGACTGACTGATGCCTTCAGGGACACTGATTAGGCTGCAGAAAGAGATTCTGGTTTGCACTCCCTTTTCCTAGAAACTTTTATGAACTGAGTTATTATGAGTTGTCATAATATCAGTATATGTTTAACATTGCTGTCTTATAGCTTCAGAGCCCTAGGTTTGCTTGAATTCTGCTCTAGTGACTTCTGTGTGCACATTCTACATGTGTCCGTCCAGGTAACCTGCTAGCAGATTTCTTTGAGTTGTTATTCTAAACTGGCTCTTTGTGAACAATTGATGCATGTGCCCGGAGATGTTTTGTGTGTTCCACATTCAGAATTTGTACATGCCCAGCACTCATTGGTATAGGCTCCAGCTTTCCTGATACTAAACGTGATGAAGCTGTATGAGTGGATGAATGAATAATGTGATTTATTATATTTTTTATTATAGCTTGCAAAGAAGGGCAGTGGTTAGCACTGGTGCTTCATAGATTCCACTCTCCTGGTGTTACTCTCAAGTATGAATAACTCTGTGGAGTTTCCATGTTAACCCTGTATGAATGGCTATTATTCAGTGCATTCTGGTTTCTTCCTTCAGTCAGGTTAGGGAGACTGGTGGCCTAAAATAAGTCACACATAATTCTGTGTAAATATGTGCGTATGCCATACAATGGACTGCTGTTCTGTCCTGGGTTGGTACCTGCTTTGTACCAAAGTGCTACGTGAATAAACTCAGGTTTTCAGTGAACCTGGAATGGACTAAGTAGAACAAGAAAATGAATGGATAGATACTTGTATCATAAAGTGGCTTATTGGAACATTGCTTAACGTTGCCGCCTTATAGAGTCAGAGCATTCTGTTTGATTATCTGCACAGAAACTGCCTTTTGTGAGCTTGCTTGTTCTATGCCTTTAGATATGTCCTTTTTCCCCTTGATATTTTCAGACATTTCTCTTTGGTAAAATAGTGACTGTTAAATCTACTGTCAACTGTATAGGTGTCCCCGCTAGCGATGTTGGTTGTTTTTTGTCTGGTACCTATTGCTGGTGGGATAAGCTCCAGTCTTTATGACACTGAACCAAATTAAATGGGTTCTGTTTATGGATGGATGGATGATGAAAATCAAAGGGTCTCTCTGAGCAGCAACACTGAATGTTGCACTGTATGGACCTAAAATTAAAGAATGTTTGGTCTGAATACAGTATGACAGACCGCATCACAGTGGCTCTCTGCAATGAGTCCTTCAGATGAGTCAGTTTTGCCTGAGCAGGGACTAATGGTGTCTAGTTCCATTTTAAAGGCTTGCAATTAATGTCAGGTTTAGAGAAAAGCCTTAGGGTCACTAAGTAGTTTCTTGTTTTAGCAGCTTTAAAATATTTTCATGGTGTCTGTTCCTGAGCTTTTAGTATATCTAATTGACCATTTAAATGTTGCTTTATACAAGATCTGCCCCATTAAAATCTGCTTTTTATACATATCTGTGAGTTTTAAGTATATTAATAATGCCATGTTCTCACTATACACAGCTCCTACAGTAGGTGCTGCAGTATGTAAAAATATTGTAATCATCAGGCATGTCCCTGCTTAAATGATTTAAACAGCTTTGTTACTCACATCCATCATGGTTTAGTAAAAGTAATTTTCTCTATATCTGCTTTCAAACTGAATTTAAGCACAACTTAATTTAACTCAGTAATGGGTGAAGGCGTCATTATTTATTACATTAAATAAACCTTAATGGTGATCTATTTGCCTCTTCAGTGTGCAGCTCTATCATTAAAATTATAAGTCACAGCTTGAAATAGAAAAATTGTTTTTATCTTGGAACTTAATTCCAAGACAGATAATCATCAGAGTGATTGTGTTACTTATGTAGCTTTTTGGGATTTTTTTTTATTAAACATGTTAAATATGTAAGACTGAAATGCAAAATGTTATTAGTTGCATATATTTTAAACTGTAGATTTTGAATTATATGTGAGATAATATCAAAAGACTGCTAGGCTTTAGATTTTCATCTTGAGATGTTCTTATAAGGATGTTATATGAAAATTGTTACAATGCCTTCCTTTATCCTATTTCATCTGCTCATTCATTTGTCCAGTCCTGGGTTCCAGTTCATTGCAGTGCCCATTTATGCACCTTCACCCACACTCACACTCAACACTTTTGTTATAGGATGACTTAATGAATCATTTTCGATTACACAAGGAAATTGAAGTGCAAGTAAAAAAAAAAAATTCAGACAAAGGGAGAACATGCAAATTCCACACAGAGAATGACTGTGCATTGGATTCGAACCAAGGTCATTGAGAGATATTGAAATGTAAGTAGATGTTCAGCTTTATTTACTGATTTAAATACAGTATATTTTGAAGGTTTGCAATGGGAAACATTGTGTTGGACATGACTATCCATCCATCCATCCATTACTAATAAAAAAAATATTTTACTGCCTATGCAAAATGAAAGACTGTTTTATATCAAATATGGTTCAAGAGATACATATGTGAAGCAAAGATGAGAACTTAGAGTAATGCAAATGAATGTAGTAAGGTTTTAGGCCAAAATAATTTTCAATGCTACCAAATCCATTTAGGAATGGATTAGAACAGCAGGTTTGTTTTGTAAATGAGCATCATCGATAGTAAAAAAACTGATGAGAACATTACCAAATCTAAAAAAAAAAAATAAGTTTTAATCATAGATCTCCTTAATTGTGCTGTTATATTCTTATGCTTACCTCAATATCAATAGTAATGTGTGAAAGAATAAAATCTTAACACACCTTCAGCTATGTCATATTTCCAATAAATAGGCTGGCATCTCTTCTAGGGTTTTCTATCTTCACAAAGCTGAGTTGGACTAAACAGGTTTGAAAATCAATTAATGAAAATTAGCTGACATCTCAGAAATCATGTGTCCATTTTGCAATATGAGTATTGTCAAGATAAGAGACATATTCAAGGTCACACACAATGAGTCAGTGGGAGGTGTACATAGCTGATGTAGCCACTGCCTTTCGTCCATTTTGCTTAATTAATTATTTATAATACGAGCTATCATTTTTTATGGATGGGCAATGAAGATTGAGGGAAGATAACCACAGTATAGAACTCAATGAAAAGCAGCAGGTTTTTCTGCTGTCTTTTGCTGACATGCCCTGGTATGAAGATATCATGACAATAGAATGTCATTTTAAAATAGAGAGTGATTACATACAGTAGATGTGAGACTTATCCAAACTCAAGTAAATTGTGAATGCCCTCTGTCCCACAAAGCTTTATGTTGTCTCTAAAACTACAATTATTTGCATTGTTTAACACTTGAAACTTAAAAATAATGGGATTAGTGAGCAGGAATCGTCTGCTCGTATTCTATTATTTCTATTTTCCAGACAAATACATATTTGCATTTGAGTCACAGAAGCATTCAAGGTATAAATAATTCTGTGGAGGAGAAACAGCAAGGCCAAATATAAAAGTGCAGTGTTCAAAGATATTCTGAATACTACTGCACTTTTATTGTTCTTCCCACAAACCTCACTTTTCAGCAGGTACTGTATGAGTACTTAATACATAGCAATAAATAAACGATTGTTTAAATAAACATATTTTCTTATCTTTCTGAATTAAGGTATTGGTAATTATATACTTTACTTTCTTAATATTTTATTAAAAAGTAATTATATTTTTGAACTGTACACGGTATTAGTAACAGTTTAAAATTTCACAAACACAATAAACATGTAAAACTGATTGAACTCTTTAATGCACTCGAATATAAGAGTAGTCAGATTTTAACTAATTCTCTTTTGTCGTTGGATAGTGCAACTTTGTTAATTTAACATATATGTTTTTACTCCTTGATTTAAAAATGTATTATGTTACTTACTTGGAATTTTCATTGGAAGACATACAATATCTAAGATAGGTGATATTACAGAATGGGTGTTAAGCTTTTTTAACTTGTCTTCTTTTTTTAAATCTATTTATTTGTAAGAGTTGAAACACACCATCAGGGGTTCAGGAGAGATACATGTACATTTCAAATATTCTTTGCAGTCTTGTCATCATTCTGTTTGCTTTGGCTTAGTGAAGCTTAGTGAGATTTAGTTTATTAGTCTTTAGGGGTTAAGTCTTTCACTGTCCCAATTTTCACTAAATGGCCAATGATTGGAAAGCACAATGTAGCCCCAGTATGAGTCTTTTAATTTCAGAGTATGATTATCTGTTTCATTGATTCATTTCTTTGAGCACTGAAGCGTTTCCATTTTTGAAAGATTTAGTGTATTTATTTAAGGAGAGATGAGCTTTTGTACTCATTTAGAATCGTCAACAGAACACTGTTAAAGATGCCAAATGACTATAGTAAATCTATTTTAACTAGTGCCTGGTCTAGGTTTATATTTTTTAATGTCTGTTAAATATGATGGGCTGCAGTTTCTTTTATTTATAAAGTTCAAATGTACTGTGGTCAATAATGAATGGCTCCAGCTAGGTACTGTTGTCATGCATACATTCATTATGTCATCCCTCTTTAAGTTTACAGCATGGAAATAAAGTAATTTAAAATAACTGTTTTGATTTGGGTTATTCACTTCTAACTCTAGAAGGCACTCAATAATTAATAATACATGATGCAAAAGGTAAATAATAATCCACTTTAATAAAAGAATAAACGTCACTGTGTCTGCATATCTGCATTTCCATCCAGTTGCAATGTCTCTGTCTTTCCAAAAGATGGTGCAACACAGACGTTTGTAGCAATAAAAGACATTGCATTTGTCATTCCAGCAGATGGTGCATCGCAAACATTAACACTGCTTTTATGAGTCCATTACCAAATTGCATAAAACTGAGACATGTGCATTACATTTGTTATTCCAACAGATGCATTTTAATGCATTTTTTTTTACTACAAATGCATGATGTGCCATCTGTTGGAATGAAAAATGCAATCCATTTTATTACTACATGCATTACAAAATACATGGGAATTGATGGTGCATTTCAGACATTAATGCTGAGGTCTACATTGATTACTTAGAGTTTCAATCTTCCTTTAATGCGTAGCACAGGTAGTATATAATAAAAAAAAGATAAAGAAAATTTATTATCTGCCTGACAGTGCTCTTGGCAGCCTATATCCTTCAAAAAGAGGTTTGTGTAACATTTAGATCTGTATTAGGACTGTATTTGAGGTATAATTTTAATCATAACATAATGATTTGTAATTGACTGTTTACATCACCCTAATAGACACCCTTCAGCCTTTGTTCGAAAATATAGAAGATTTAATGCAACTTATAGATTCATCGTATGCTGTGACAGGATTCTGCTCAATAGCAAAAAAAAAGCAAAAAAAAATCAATAAATAAAATAAAATAAAACTAGACACAAAACATAAAGTTTAATAGTCTTCCTATCTATTGTGTTTATTATTACTTTACTCAATATTAAATGTACAAAAAGGGAGAGCCTAATAGATTTTATGTCATGTAGAGTCTTTATAGGCTGATTAATTTATTTATACTTATTAGTTAAATTATTTGCTTGAAAAATCAATGAACTTTATTACAAGAAAAGTAACTGACACATTTTTGTAATAGGTTTAGATAGTAGTTAAAATAAAACCTCATTTATCCTTAGTTAATTACATGATAGTGTTAATATATTTTGCATTTTGTTGCTGTGGCTTCTTCATTGGTTATGTATGTCAAGCCTTGTGTTGAGAGAGCATGTTTTTAATTCCAGATTCCTGCCAAAGTGAGGTTGTCATTAGAAATTATAATTGAATTACTCCAAGTGAATAAAATTCTGTGGCAAAGAAAATAATTGAAATCCATGAACAATTAATTTTAGGTGGAAAGCATGAAAGCCTGCAGTCTGGGGCCATCTTCTCATTGGAATAGATTCATTTGAATTTTCTAAAGTTATTAGCTTACTTTAATGTGCTTCCCAATTTAGCATATACAGAAACTTTAAAGGTCAGCACTTATGGCTGGCGTGTAAGATGAGCTGTGACCTCAACGGCAACTTACATGCTGCTTAAAATCCACTTGTCCTTTTGTGAAACTGTAGTTAAATTAATAAATGCATTTGAAAAAGGATTAAGTGCTAAACACTAAAGGCAATACAGGTTACTTCCAGTGAATGATATAAGTATTTCTCCTATTTCGGGGATCACAGTCTTGCTCACATACATTCATTTAGTAAATTGTTATGTTCAGCCAGCTTGTCATTGTTGACAAACTGGCTGACAGCAAAGTGACGGCAGCCTTTCCATACACACACACCCACACACCTTATTGGTATCAATATAAATCTGACTTTCCTTCTTCAAACTGTCAAACAAAGTGAGGTAAAAAAAAAACAGAGAGATGGATGATATCATGTGTCCCTCTTTAGCCAAACGATTTCTTTTCAGAAGCATGTATTACTATTGATCTGCTTTAAAAATAATGTAGTATGTTGATTTACTCATGTTATCCTTTGAAATTCAGTTACTGGGAATCATAAAAGTTAACGTGAAACAACGATTGCTGTTTTACCTCTGGCAATCTACCAGTAATTATGGTATTTTTAGTGATGGCTATGCTTTCTGCACTTTTATTTTCATTTTTTAACAGACTATTTATGATCTTGAGCTGAACAGGAAGATTGCTTATGGGCAAGAAGTCCACTCATGCTGATTTTCAGAATTAAGCATCCATGGCTCCACTTCTTGAAAAGACTTACTATTTATTAATGCATGATAAAGCTAGCTCCCAAAACCACAACTTCCAATCAAGCTAAGGCATTTCTCCTTTCCACTTTTCTGAGGTTTCTAATTAACCACTAAGGAAGCTTATTAGTGTTGCTTGTACTATTGTTTCTTTTTTTGTTTAGACTGATTTTGCATTTTTTGGTCACTGCAGTCCATTATTGTATATTGGGTAGAACATATCACAGGGGTATCATCCTCACAAAAATATTTAATGTAATAATAAAATATCCTATGTCATTTCAAAAAATTCAGATGCTGTGAGCATCACATGCATTGATCAATAAGATAAATAGAAATAATAAATTAAAATGAATAAAAAGATAACTAAATTTAAAAATGTGAACCAACCAGTGATAAAAGATATTCAAAAACAAATGAACAAAGTTTAAGACATATTCAGACTGAAATGTGAACATGAATGAGAACATCACCTAGGGCTGATTTTTGCCCCTTGTTGTAGACTTGGGCAATGGTGGTTCTATTTTCAAATTAAGGATAAGAAATGAATGAATGGATTATTGGACAAAATACACCTTGTTAATAAAAATATGACGCATATGATTCCCAAGGTTTACTAGGTTGCTACTCAAGCAGTGCTTCTGAAGTTTGATATTGTGCACATTATAACTGACTTTCACGCAGATATCACAATGCACATCTCCAATTGCATTATGCTTGTTCCAACATAACATCCATCCATTATCCAACCCGCTATATCCTAACTACAGGGTCACGGGGGTCTGCTGGAGCCAATCCCACCCAACACAGGGCGCAAGACAGGAAACAAACCCCAGGCAGGGCGCCAGCCCACCACAGGGTGCACACACACACACATACACACACAGACACACACACACACACACCAAAGACAATTTAGAATCGCCAAAGCACCTAACCTGCATGTCTTTGGACTGTGAAACCGGAGCACCCGGAGGAAATCCACGCAGACATGGGGAGAACATGCAAACTCCACGCAGGGAGGCCCCGGGAAGTGAATCCGGGTCTCTTACATGTAACTGCAAGGCGGCAGCGCTACCACTGTGCCACCAAGCTACCCGCCCAACATAACATTTGTTCATCAATTTATTTTTCCTTGACAGAGTAAAGAGACTGTTTTGGCATAAGGAAGGAACAATCCCTTGTTGCAAAACCAGTGTTTTCGAAGCTACACCAGAGCACACTGACAACATCTTACACTGGGCCAACTTAGAATCTCTAGTCAACTTCATATACACACAATTTAGATCTGAGAGATTCCTGAGTGACATTAAGCGAACATGCAGACTCCACAAAGACAGTGACTAGGTCAGTAAGCAAACCCAGATCACTGGAACTCCCATCCCAAGTTTTCACATTTTTTAACATAAAATGTACAGACAGGAGGATGCAATTTAGTCCTTCTACTGGTTTTAATTTCCCAGTTAGAATTTAAACAAATGTCAGCATGTCAATTCCAGTTAAAAAAGTTATTCCTGGATCTGTTCCTCGATGTGAAGCATTTACTGTTTTCAGTACTGAAATCAGCTCCCCTAAGTTTCCACTTGGGTCCTTAAGTATTTGTTTTACCTTTTGCCCGAAAGATATCTGCTGAATTATTATTAAGTTTTTATTTTGATTTTCTTCATAACCTACTGAGTCAGATCAGTCCATTTAGTTTACCTTTTTATGAATATGTGAACAATGTTAATGTTAAAAAATAACTAAATTGCAGTTAAAATCTTCACCAAAATGTACTGCAATATAATCATTTGCAGTCGGTAAAAAGAAAATAATCTTCTCACATAATCCATTACTTAATAGCAACATCTCTTTCACATCTTCTAAATACCATAATTGCTAAAGGTGAATTCAGAACACAAAAGTGCTGTATACTGAAGTGCATATTAATCTCTCATTGCTCTGTCTATTTTCTCACTCTGTACATTACCTTTCTTTCTCCCGCCCTCATTTACAGTCTTAATTTTCAAAGCCATATTTCACTGTCCTTGATTCTATTACACCCATCTCTTTTTGTACTGGAAAGCCATTATGAATGGTAATTGGTATTAATTAAAAAATGGCTAACTCTATTTAGGATTATTTAGGATCCTGTTCTTTGAAATCTGAAACATAAGGCATTATGTAGCAAAAACCATAAACAAGATTAGTTCAGCATGAAGTGATTTTGCTACTGTTTATTTTATAACTGACATGAATTAAGTGCACATCCAGTCAATTTTATTTTGCTCGTAATCTGCGTGTGCCAATACCCACAGAGGTGGATTACATACCACTCCCCTTATACCCCCCCATCCTCCTCGACTCCAAGAGCTATGAGAAGGAACAAATTATATGGAGCAAATCAACTACAGCTAAGAGAAAACAGATCGTCGGGCGGTGTGTGAATGAATCACTCCTCATTTGTTTGCACAAGCATTAGAGCAATGAAGGAAGATCTTGTTTATTTGGCAGCGGCTGCAATGCTTGGTTTACTAGTGCAATGCGAATAAGTGATTCATGGTTTGTTTAATATAAAATGTACTTCTCTGCCTTACCATTTAATGTGATGTATTATACTGAATATAATGCTATGATAATTTGTTTTTAATGTTTTTTGTGCTGTAAGATTGGAGATAGGCTTGTAGTATCAGGAAATATAGTATTCCTGTTTCAAGTAGTGAAAGAGGGTGAGGTGAAAAAAGAAGATAACCACCTTCTAAAAATTACAACTGTATTAATAAAAAGCTAGGTAAAAAATTAACAATTCACATTTTAATAAAGAGGGTAAACATATTAATAAAGAGGGTAAACATATTTTTCTATCTGTAAATACATCTTAACATGAATTAATTTCTACTTGCATATCTAAGCCATCCTGATCACATGATCCCCTGCATTTATTATTTCATTCCTTGAAGTTTTTGCATAAACTATGACAGAGTTAGTATTTTTATGAATACCCTTCCATTATCTTAACCTGATTTTTCAGTTTAGGGTTGGAAAGAGCAGGTGCCAATCCCAGCTACATTAATCACAAAGTAAGAACAAATAGTGGAATGGCATTAGTCAGCCTCATATACACATTCACGCTCATTGACCCCCTGTCGATTAATGTAAAAAAAAGTATATTTGGGATTTAGGAGGAGACATTATGAAACTTGTATATGTTACTCATAATGTATAGACTCATTTTAACTTAAAAAGGTCAATAATACACAAGCTGATCTATCAAACCATTCATTTTCTAATCTGTTTAACCATTTTATAGTTTTGGAGAGCTGCTGCCCATTCTTGAAACAGCTAAAGATGGCCCTGAATAGGTTTCAGGTTCATCATTGGAAACATGCATCCACACACCTTCTACCAGTAATACCAGTTCAATTCATAGCTCCCAGTTAACCTAGCATGCACATCTTTGAGGTGTGAAAGGAATACTCAGATTAAAATCTAGGTAGCCAAATGTGATGAGAGTAATACCTTTTAAAATGCCCTGCAATAAGTAAATGGCTTCCCATCCAGGGCTGGATCCTATCTTATTCCGGATCCTATCCATATCCCTGTAATAAAAAGATTGAAGTGATGGACGAAGCAAGAATTTTGCTTAGTGTATATTACTACCTTCCTGTAAACTGTACCCACAGATGTATGCAGTGTAAAGAAATATTTGCATAAACTCTTTTATCACTAGTGTAAGAAAACAGACAGACTAATGTTGTGTTGGGGCACCCCATATAATTGGATGAAAAACTGAAGAAAAAGCAACAAACCACTTTAGGTCTTTTCAGATACGGGTCAAAATAGTAACTGGAGCCAAGATGGTGACTTTGACCCTTAAGAGGAAGCCAGACTGGAAGAGGTGATGCCAGTTGGTTGGTGGTTATCCAACCTGAAGTAGAGAAAGGAGGAGCAGCATTAGGCACCACTGCCAACCTTCGAGTTGGGGTGGAATTACAAGTAGATGAGCCCTCAAGTTGTCTCCCAATCGCATTTGTGTGTGACGTGAGCAAGACATGGTTCTATGGACAGCATCTAGAATGTCAAGGGGTATTAGTTAATGTATAAAGACATTAAGATGTGTTAATTGCACATCTTGCTTAATGAAAAATGTTTGTATTTGATTTTTCACAATGCACTTTTCAATTCAAAATCTCTTTTCAGATTATTCATCTTGGATTTAGATAGGACATGTTGAGGTCAAATATCTTGATGATATCAGCCATTTTGGTTTGAAAGTTATTTTGGTTTCTTTGAAAAATAAACTAATTAGACATATTAGAATTTCCATTTGAAAAACTATGGGCAAGCTGGTAGTCTTCCTTTCACCTAGAATATAATAAGATAAAGTCCAAAAACACAAGCAGTCAGTATGGAGGAGTGGTTGTTGTAAGTGTTGCCACACATGAAAATCATTGATCATATTGTTACAAAATAAGTAGTATTAAATACCTGCAATAAGCATAACTGATAATACAAACATTAATTTTCAGAACTCATATATTCTGGTTCAGAGTCTTTTTCTGGGAACATCTGGTGGTCTGGATGGGGCGCCAGTCTCTCACATGTTAACACATGCACACAGGACCAGTTTAAAGTCAATGATTAACCTAATATGTAGGTCTTTAGAATTGAAGAAGATATTAAGAGTATGTAGAGAAAATCCCAAGTAGACATAAGTAGAACATACTAATTCCATGCTGGCAGGGACAGGCCTGGAGGTGTGAGGCTGTAGTACTACCCTTTGTGACAGTCTGTTAGTAGCCTTCAACTAAATAGAAGTACAATAATAAAAATTGTGTGCATTTTCTGGTTTTGAAGATAAATTCATAACACGGTAAACAATATGCACAAACTTTTATACCCTCATTTTTTTCACACCACCGTAAAAAGCTAGGTTTGTTATTTTCTTCTAGTTGCCATTTCAATCATAAACATAACCAAAAAAACATGCTGTTGTTATTATTTCTCAGAATTCTAAGAGCTTTTTCTCTACCCTGCCTGAAGGATTAGCATAACTGAACTGCAAACCAAATAATTATTATGGATGAACATGACAGTAATTCCTAGAAATCAATTCACTGATGATCTCTACAAGATAATATATCAATTAATCAAGTGTTATTTCTTCCTGTTAAATTTTATATAATGACCTATTGGGTTAGAGTTCCTTCTATAAAATTTAGCAGTTCAAAGGGGTATAAGTGGAAGAGATTTATTTTTGCTGTAATTCCCTGTACCAGCCGTATTTCAGATGCAGCCAATTTTTTATTTTTGTATTTAGAGTTAAGCTAATCGATGATTTGAACTCCTCACTTCTTGCAGTATTTTAAGATTAAAAGAGAGCTGCTGTTTGACCATAACAAGTTTTATGAAGTTCTTCATTACATAATAGCAGTGCTATTAGCAACCTAATAGGCAATGCGAACAAAACAGTTCATCCATTTATTATTTATAGAGCACCTTCCCCAGGCTTAAAGCATATTACAAGTACAAATCCTTAGTATGTCTGTTTCTCTCTGTCTTTTTATTTATGGGTTACTCCCATTGTGAGCTAAAATTAAAAGCTTTAGCCAGTACAGTGCACTTCCCATCTAAACTGCATTCCTAGGGTTTTAATAATTGTTGCAAACACCTCATTTTGCTCACAGTATGTGTTGAGGACAAGGTACATGTGTTGTTTTGGGATTTAGAGTATTTGCTGTAGCTTCAACAATGAACACATTTTAATATTTGATTGTGTCCAGCCCCTGCTGCTCTCAGTTAATGTTGTTAACGCTGCAGTGTACTGCTTTTCTAACAAATGTTTCTGGGAGGAAGTTTGCCTAGACATGAACTTATGGTAAAAAAACAATAGAACCAGTATGACATGTGCATTTATGTGTACATCTTCAGGAGTTTTATATGTGTGCAATCTATTTTCCATGTATAATGCATTCCAATATTTGGAATACTATTAGCTGTATTAAGTAAGGTATTAAGGGTTATAAGAATTTGTTTTCTTCTTCTGGTGTCTATACTCCATTTTTTTCCTCTATATACTTCAAGTACCTTATTCCAGGCTTGATTTTTCTCTCGACTGGTGTTACAGTTCATATCTAAAGACAAATGGAGGTTTTACTCTTTAGCTCCTATAGCTGTCAGGCTTATTATCTTTTGAAGGTTTATATGTTTAGCTCAACATAACTAGCAACGTTAAATTCAACTGTGACAACATTATTCACTGATTGGTAATTTTAAACCCACATTTTTATTGTACTTTTTAACAGGAAGAGACATTAAGAACAGATAACACTCTTTGCTACAAACAATAGAGTTTTGAAACAAATGTTAAATTTACCTTGATGGACTTTAGTGTAACCCGTGCCAAAATTGCATGAGCACAAAGTATAGGGAAACAATAATCAAATACTTCCCTGAATATGTACATTTGAAAAGGCAGTTTCCTACATCCAGCTCCATTTGGGACTAGCTGCTGATGATGGCTGGTCAGGCTATTGAAAAAATCAGACAAAGCAACTTTCCTAAATCCTAGAGGTCATCGAATCTGAAAAGGATTACTTGTTTCTTGCTGTTCATTTTAGCAGATAAGCAGGCTTTTTCCTTCTTTGTGACTTATGGAATTTATCAAAGTTCCTAAATTTCCTTATTACACACACACACACACACACACACACACACACACACATATATATATATATATATATATATATATATATATATATATATATATATATATATATATATATATATGCACACACACTTTGTTAAAAACACAGACTGCTTTATATGTGGGCAGTTGTAAGATCATATACTGTAGCTATTAATACTGGCACTGGCAGGGCTTTTTAATCACAATTTCCAAGATACTCAGATATTCATTTTTTATTAAAGCAAATGGAGACGAATAAATATTGGAAATCATTCTTTTCTCTTGTTGTCTGCTCTATCACTTTGTCTGGACAGACCCTATTTACCAGACTGGCACCAGTTATACTTTAATGTGACGTGTAACTCCTTACTGTTTTGTTCAGAATCAATAATACAAGGGTAATGGCAAGATGCCTCTGTACAGTTGCAGCTTATTGACAGATGAAAATATATTTACTACTGATATAATGGCAGGATCAATCAATTACAGTATTGATGGACCTTCCACTTTTAGAGGAATTAACATTTTGATAGAGTGTAAGTCTGACATGAGTAAAAGATGAAATGTCTCAATGCCTGTTCCTATTTTTGTGCTGAGTATGGAGCTCAGGTAGTCACTCAGGGACCATTAGAGCAACTATGTAGTTGAACTAGTATCAGATTATTATTATTATTATTATTATTATTATTATTATTATTATTATTATTATTATTATATTAAATGTGGGGGAAATATTACAGAGTGCAGTGCCATTACAATGGCAGTGGCATACATCTGCTGAAATGTATCATTTGCTTTAGTGTTTAATTACACTTAAGTCTTCTGCTATTTAAAACAAATGGCCATGAATTTGTGAATCACTTTATTGATTCATTTTACTCATTTAAAGTATTTCAGGGAAGATGAACCCCAGCTCCAAACCAATATAAACAAAGATTTCTAACATTAGACATCCTTAAAAACAAAAATAAATGTTAGCTCTAATATACTTTTTTCTTATCTGTTGAAGTCTGGCCTTTATTCTTTCTCTGAAGTGAAATATGCAGTATATATCACAAATCTTAATTTTAGAAATGTATTGCTTTCAGTGGTTTCTTTGCCTTAAATCATGTTATATTGTTTTAGTTTTTGCAAGCCTTTAGCTGTGGGTCCTGCCTGGATTTATAAGCAACTTATAATGCTATATTACCTTTAAGAAAAATGAGAATGTCAACACTCTGCATGAAGCTGAGACCTCCCTGCTGTGACAGTATCCCCTGCAGTTGAAAACACTCACTTACAGGGTACAAACGCACGAGAGACAGTTGTATGATTTGACCAGAAACGCAAGCATTAGAAATGTGCCTGCTTTCTCTCTTCACCAAGCTATAGGAGCAAAACAAGATCCATTTGTATATAATTCCTCCTCCTGTAATCTACCCCGATTTCTGAGTCAGTACAAGTTAAAGGTGTATTGATGTCTCAAGTACTTTTCCTGACATCCATGGCTTATGAGAGTTACAGTAACTTGCAGCTTGCTGCTCCCAGAAGCATTTTAGTATATCATGAAAACTGTTCCAGTACGATGATCAGTTTGTGCTTTGGTGGTCTCAATAGATTTGAAGACAAGACTGGATGCAGTGGCACATCTATAACTCAATGTTGTGATTCTCCATACTTGTTCAAGGATGTGACTCACTGAATTAAGTGTGTGTAAAACACTTAACCTGTGGTGATGTCACTTATCTAGTGATGTCTATGTTGTGTGGTGGCACCTTTCACCTTCACAGCAATATGCTGACGATGAATGACTAAGTGTGGTCAGTTTGACATGTTGTATCTCGGTTCTAGTTTTTCACTTAGATTTTCAGATACCCTGCTTTCGATGAACAATGTTTTTGTTTGCCTTTATATTCCATTTCAGTCATATGGTAATATCATGCAATACAATACAGCCCGCAATTTGTACCAGCAATATTTTGTATCATGAAATTGGTATAAGTGAATGTTTGTCTCTTGCCTGATCAAAGCATTATAATAATAATATCATGACGGAGCAGAACTCTAATAAGATCTCCTTCCCACTGTCCAAAAACCTCCAACCACCATACTGAAACAGATGAATTAAAAGATGTGAAATAGAAAGGGGTCAGGGAAGAGAACATTTATGATTATAAATGAGAAATTAAAACAAAATGTTATTCATAATCATCAATGCTTTTTTCCCAATGAACTTATGTCAAAAGAAATGTGGTTGATTCTTGCCACTGACCCCTTCATTAGTGTTAAGTTTACAAAAGTGAAACATCAATGCTGAAATAATAGCTGTTAGGGGAGCTTTTGTCTAGTGGCAACAATTAGTAGTTTAGTTGTAAGACTTCCCAAGAAGAAATGTTTCTTTTGAAAGGGAGATTTTGATGAGTTAGATGTATCCAATAGAAGATATAATTGAGGAGTGACTTGAAGGAGAATAATAGCAAGGAGGACATAAGAACCCTAACACTAAATCATAATTCAGATAGCAAAGGGCAGCCCCAAAACATATGTAGAAAAATATCTGAGAGTTCCATGGAGTTAAACTGACAGATGTAATAACGTTGAAAACTTTGTCACATTATTTGAATAATGTGCTGTACTGTAATTTCTCAGACAGTTGACTTTAAACACCAAGTATGCCTTTTTAATGCCCCCCTCTGACTCACTGTGTAGCCAAGAGAAGCCTCTTGATGGAAACAGTTGTCCCTTATCCTGATATTTAACTCCGTGAAAGTAAAGGTGTCAGCTAAATATATAGTAATATTCATCATCATTTTCACTCTGCTTATCCTGACTAAAATGTAGTAGATACATTTAAAGCTGGTCTGATCAGGTCACTCTAACCTAAGAAATGTCTTCTGATGTAGAGTTTCCATATGCTTGCAGGGCTGCTGGGAAATATAATCTATCTGGGGTCTACTTAACCAGAAAAAAATATTCTCATTGTAGACAATGTGTTTAATTAAGGGTACAACTTTATGACTATTATTGATTTTAAGGGTATCCTTTAGTTTTATATATAATTAACTCATATTTTATTATCCTTGAGTTGTGTTATTCTCATTATATATATATATATATTGTTTTTGTTGCCTGTCCATAAAACCAATATGTTAATTCTTCAAATGCACTTCAATCATTTGTAGTCATTATTATGAATGAGCAACATTAGACCTTAAGAAAGGAAATAATAAGTTCATAAACATCAGGCAGGATTTGGAGCCTTGACTAAAAATCAAAGTTGTGGACATGCTTTTCTGCCATTATTTAAACATCAGAAAATTACTATGTGATGGGTAATATTTAAAGAAAAGACTAATGTATTTTATTTTAGACAACACATTCTTGGAGTTAAATTATGTTTGATTGATTCACTTCCAATGCAAACGCAGTAGACCTTAGAAATATTGATTTACTTCTTCTCTTCTCTACTTGCCTGTGACTTGGTTAGGCTTTATTTTATTCTGGTGTTGGTTTTAATTCAGAGCGAAAACTAAACATATTCCCTAAAGATATGCTTAACTCTTTCAAGTACTCACTATTCCAAGAGTTGCAAAATAAATTAATGTTGTAAAGAAATATGCAAACTCAAAGTTAATTTCTATTACTATCAGATAATATATAAAAATGCTATATAGGTCACTAGTTGTATTAAATGTAACCCAGTTTCTATGGAAACCTGCCCAGACACTGATATAATGGAAACACAAAAGACAGGCACTCTTGTGTGGACTGCGTGAAAAATTCCTTGGATATAAATACTTGTACCCCTGTTAGGGTTAATAATTGCGCCACTAGGTGCATAGTTTCTTTTTCAAAGGCCTCTAATGGATGTAGAAAAGGTAATATGAACAAGAACTACAAAGGAGTGCCAGTGTATTCTGCTCACTTTCAAAGGGAAACAAAAAGAAAGACAACAGCCTATAAAGCTCATAAGTATTACACATTTAAGCTTTTAGTTTCAATAGTTTTATGCCATTGAGTTAAAAATATACCATTCATTTTGAAACTGTCATGTTTTATTTTTTTTCTCTCTCTCTTATTGCTCAGTGTGTGGATTGGCATTGCACTGTGCTGGTAGTGTGATAGGTTGCCTTTCTGAGAACAATGGTCTAACACTGTAGGCTTTTGTTTTGTTTTATACATGTTGGTTAAGGCTTTGTCATTACTACATTAGGATTAAAAAAATTAAATAAAGAATGGTCCGTGGATTTAAAAATAAACATTTATTATGCACCACTATGCCCCATCTAATATATACAGTACTTGTATTATAATTAATAAGGTCAAAGTGCCCAGTAGCTAGTATGGTTCTCTACTCTGCTTGTGTCTATTCCACATCTGTAATGACAAATAATGTTTTCTGATCTGATGATTGTCTCTGGCATAAGGGACATGTGGTCAAACCTGTAGGTCAGGAGTGTCCTTCTCTTCAATATAGTGGGAAAATGGCCTTTTAATGTACTGTACTGTACTGAATAACTAGATATAAGAATGCAGATTAAAATAGCATTAATACTCTGTGCTGCTAGTAAAAATGAATAAAATAAATCAGCAAATCTTGTGAAGATACAAAATTAATTTTATGTGAAATTATAATAGAAATAAGAATCATTCTGGTAATAATCACAACCCATGCCATGTTTACGTACATCGGGCAGAACAAAAATGAATACTCTTACATAACATCATCATCTGATATTTAAGTGACTAAGTGCCAGGCGATGACACAAGGCTTTCTGAAAAAGGTTGCCAGTGAGTCATCTTTTGCCACTTTTGTGCTGCAGAATCAATCTCTTCACAGAGTAAGACATCCACATACGCTTCAGTAGATCCCTGGCATGTTGATCTCTTGGATGCTGTGAATTTGCCACTTAAGCACGTTTTATTTATTCACTTAGAACAGATGCCTGTGAAGGATCCTTGGCCTTGTCCATTTGTTGTGTTAGAGACCAACTTTCAACGAGTGTTCTGTAAAGATCAAGGTAAATGTTTGTGCAGGCTGGTGTTAAGATGCTGGACTGCACACCATGATGTTGCTTCTTTGGTTACCAGGAATCACTAACTTTTAGACCCTCGGTCTATCCCCAAATGTGCCAGTGTAATATTTAATTTTGGATGACAGTACTTTGATTATATTATTTCCTACAACTGTATTTATTAAAAACTGTTAGATTGGTTCCTAGTGCAGGGTTTCAAAAAGGCATTGATAAAACTGATCTAAGCACAATTTGTTCAATTAAATAGATAGATAGATAGATAGATAGATAGATAGATAGATAGATAGATAGATAGATAGATAGATAGATAGATAGATAGATAGATACTTTATTAATCCCAAGGGGAAATTCACATAGTGAATCATGTACTCAAGGACACCAATAGATTTTAAGGGGTAGTGCATTTAATCTTCATACAAATGATTATGGGAATCTGGAACAAACTACACAGTCATGTAGTTAAAGCAACCTTTAAATTATCTGGATGATATAACAGAACTGCCTTGCTATTAGATGATCAAACAAGCTGGTAGGACTGAGTGGTCTCCTCTTGTTTGTCAAACTTCTTATATTCTAAAGTTCTAGATTTTTGGAAAAGTAACATTTTCTTCATGGGAAATTCAATGAAAAATTATTTTCAAAACTGTACACAAAGACAAAAGAGTGTTTAGTTTGTAAAACAAATCAAAGCTAAAGAACGTCTTTGTAGCTATATTGTAGCAGCAAAAATGAAGTAACTAATACAGAGCTGTGTGGCAGGTTAATTAGTTTACAGAGGGAGGCAGGATGGCATTGTGTGGACTTGAAATAGAAAATGTGAGATTGCAGGTTCTCATTCCACTACAGACTTGTTACATGCCCCTGTGCTTTTGTATCAGCATCTGTGGAAAGATCCTGAAGAGTTAAGCAGAAAAAGAGGAAAGTGCAGAGAAGGCAGATGTGTTTTAGTGCAAAGCAAAATGTTAACCTTTCTTTTTTTCCACAGTTTATTTAAAAAATACAAAGTGATATTAAACAAAAGACTTTTTTTATTATCTAGCTGTTTTTTTTTCTGATACCATCTGTGTTTGTCTTGTAGTAGTGCACTCTATCTATCTATCTTAGAAGATAAACATTAGCATGCATGTCTAAAGTAGTCATTTAGAAATATTAATTTTCCTTTAAAACACTTTATGTGGATTTCCTGTGTATCCTGTCAAATGCTACTTTCTTTCTGATGATTATTTGAAGTTTATTTTATTAGACAGAATGTTGACAAGAGACTTGACTCACACTCTCCTATCTCTCAGTTCCTTTCTTTGAGATTTAAGACACACTGCTCTTTTTCTGGGACAGAGGCTCAGCTGGAGGTCCCACTTCATGGAGATCAAATGGTCACAAAAATACCCGTGCTATGTACAGATGTCCATTCTACCCAACAGATACTGAATATTGAGTCAGGGTGAAATAACAGTGCATGTATTGAATATATTTTATTAATAAATGGGATTAGCTTAACATTAGCTTACTTATAAAAATTAAAGTATTAAATATTAATTATCTACAATAATATAAAATAACAGTTAGGCATTGTTAAGGGACATTTGTTGATAGAAGGATGCCAGAGGAAAAGGCATCTCCATTATAAAGAAGTGTGAAGTCCTACACTGGCAGTAATACTATTGTATTTTAGCCAGGGCTTCATGCCATGTCTAGGGTTCAAATTTCTTTTCATGTCCTTTTGTTCATTTTTGAGTTGTTCATTTATGTGTTATATGTTCGGATTCAGCGGGTTGGAAAATGGATGGATGAAGTTATATTTTTGTTAATTATCTGCATTGTCCTATATACCTATATTATGTCCTATGTGTTGTGGTTTTCCAAGAGGCAGAGCCTCCTGCCCATCACAGCAACCCACAGTGCCTTCCAGTTCATCTCGAATGCTGTAGAGAGCTGATGAATTTACTTGTGATTTTTTTACTCTGCTTTTGTGATTTACAGGATTTTTTGACATTTTGCCCTGTTTGTTTTGTTTACCAGTACTTGGATTCCTGTATTGGAACTTTGTTTGCATTACTGTAGGCTGTCTCATTGTTTTGTACAACTCTTTGCTTTTTCTACTACAAGGAGCTTCATTGTTGTTGAAGAGCATTTTTGAAAAATAAATCTTTTTATTTTATGTTTGGCCTTATATCCAGCCAAGGCATTTTCAAGTATTTTTGCAACTCTCTTGTATTTCTGGGCTCTCAGTTCAAAACAGATACTAGTTACCTTGGCATCAAGAACCAAGAGGGCGTAGAAGCAGGTTCCAGGTGTTTTTCCTTTGCAAGCAAGAACTATAAAGCAATAATAATTACTTTTTTATTGATCACATCAAATTTGGCTGTAAGGCAATGGTCATCTGTGTGTGTACCAACATACTAGATAAGGTGTAAATTATTGTGAATCTAATTTTTGTTTTTTGTTTTGTGACAGTTTTTTAAAGTTTTTGTTCCGTTTTACACTGATGCCCATTTCTGTAACTTTCTATAGTACTTAACTATATGCAGAGCTTTGTTAATGTTCTAAAGTTTCAAGTAACCTTTGAATAAGTTCGTTTGCAGTTCACTACACCTGTAACTCCATTTTGCACAAAATGCAAGAGTTATAGAACACAAAACAGATGTGAAAAATTAGAGTAATATTTTAAAAAAGGTGTTCAATGGAAAAAAAAATAGATGATGTGCTTGTCATCTTCAAGAGTTGATTCCAGTCACTGAATGTGGCATTATCATAGCCTTTTGAAGCATAATCATCATCTGGGCAGGTGAAGAAGGCCACTGTACCCATACCCTTCAAAACAAACAAAAACAAACTGTAGTCAGGATTAGGTTTATTCCTCCTGGTCTCTGAATATTAATGGAAAAGCGATTTAAGGAAAAAAGCTAAGCATACTTGTGAGAACCTGCAGGGTACCCCAAAACAGAAACCTCTAGGAGCCCCAGAGTAAGAGAATGAGGGTAGCATTCTGGGAGGAAACACTCAGCACCCAAGAATATTACAATATCAGAGACTCAGCAGATGCCAGAGTTGTCTCACTGTCTGCAAATAGTCAGATACCATTGATGGCCAGCAAGAATATATAAACCTTCCTGGTTAATGTGAGCCCTAGCTGAAGAAGCCAGTGGTAGGATCCTCATTTGAAGGCTAAAGTGAAAGAAGACAAGCAGAAGGTCAATGCTGTCCATCCACCCAATAACCAGTAGTACACAGTCATTGAAATAAAAGAATGGGACCCTTTTAAATATGATGGGTTTGTAGGAAGTTGCAGCAGGTCTCAAAGGAGTAGGAATGCCATAGGCCACTAGAGGGAGGTCTGGTCTGGTGTCTCTGTTGCCAAAAAAATAACTTCTTCACAGGTACATTTGAGTCAAGGCTTAGGAAGAGAACTGAAGTGAAATATAGTACAGAATCTGAGAAGGGAGACTGCTTTAATGTCATAGTAGGTGAACCATTTAGTTTAATTGTGTAATAGCTAGACCTATTAGATCACCATCCATCCATCCATCCATCCATCCATCCTCTTCTGCTTATCCGAGATCGGGTTGCGGGGGCAGCAGCTTGAGCAGAGATACCCAGACTTCCCTCTCCCAGGCCACTTCTTCTAGCTCTTCCAGGGGAATCCCAAGGCGTTCCCAGGCCAGACGAGAGACTCAGTCCCTCCAGTGTGTCCTGGGCCTTCCCCGGGGCCTCCTCCAGGTTACACGTGCCTGGAACACCTCACCAGGGAGGCGTCCAGGAGGCATCCTGATCAGATTCCCGAGCCACCTCATCTGACTCCTCTCTATGCAGAGGAGCAGCAGCTCTACTCTGAGCTCCTCCCAGATGACTGATCTTCTCACCCTAGCTTTAATGGAAAGCCCAGACACCCTGCGGAGG
The DNA here is from genome assembly GCF_016835505.1 of Polypterus senegalus. Lineage (NCBI taxonomy): Eukaryota > Metazoa > Chordata > Cladistia > Polypteriformes > Polypteridae > Polypterus > Polypterus senegalus. The sequence goes on along the minus strand of NC_053163.1, from coordinate 101,690,014 downwards.
AAACTCATTTCAGCCGCTTGTATTCGTGATCTTGTTCTTTCAGTTACTACCCACAGCTCATGACCATAAGTGAGGGTAGAAATGTAGATCGACTAGTAAATTGAGAGCTTTGCCTATGAGCTCCTTTTTCACCAGGACAGACTGATGTAGAGCCCGAATCACTGAGGATGCTGCACCGATCCGCCTGTCAATCTCACACTCCATTCTTCCCTCACTTATGAACAAGACCCCAGGATACTTGAACTCCTCCACTTGGGGCAGGATCTCGCTCCAAACCCTGATAGGGCACTCCACCCTTTTCTGGCTGAGGACCATGGTCTCGAATTTGGAGGTGCTGATTCTCATCCCAGCCTCTTCACACTCAGCTGTGAACTGATCCATAAAGAGAGCTGAAGATCACGGCCTGATGAAGCAAACAGGACAACATTATCTGCAAAAAGCAGTGACCCAATCCTGAGTCCACCAAACCAGACCCCCTCAATGCCCTGGCTGCGCCTAGACATTCTGTCCATAAAAGTTATGAACAGAATTGGTGACAAAGGGCAGCCCTGGCGGAGTCCAACTCTCACTGGAAACGGTTCGACTTACTGCCGGCAATGTGGACCAAGCTCTGACACCGATCATATAGGAACCAAACAGCCCTTATCAGGAGGTCCGGTACTCCATACTCTCAGAGCACCCCCCACAAGATTCCCCGAGGGACACGGTCGAACGCCTTTTCCAAGTCCACAATACACATGTAGACTGGTTTTGCAAACTCCCATGCACCCTCCAGGACCCTGCTAAGGGTGTAGAGCTGGTCCACTGTTCCGCGACCAGGATGAAAACCACACTGTTCCTCCTGAATCCGATGTTCAATTATCTGACAGACCCTCCTCTCCAGGACCCCCCGAGTAGACTTTTCCAGGGAGGCTGAGGAGTGTGATTCCTCTGTAGTTGGAACACACCCAACGGTCCCCCTTCTTAAAGAGGGGGACCACCCCCCCAGTCTGCCAGTCTAGAGGCACTGTCTCCGATGTCCATGTGATGTTGCAGAGGCATGTCATCAAAGACAGTCCTACAACATCCAGAGCCTTAAGGAACGCTGGGCGTATCTCATCCACCCCCGGGGCCCTGTCACCAAGGAGTTTTTTGACCACCTCGGTGACAGTCCCAGAGATGGGGGAGCTCACTTCCAAGTCCCCAGGCTCTGCTTCCTCATTGGAAGGCATGTTAATGGGATTGAGGAGGTCTTCGAAGTACTCCCCCCACTGACCCACAACGTCCCAAGTTGAGGTTAGCAGCGCACCATCCCCACCATATACAGTGTTGATACTGCACTGCTTCCCCCTCCTGAGACGCTGGATGGTGGACCAGAATCTCCTCGAAGCAGTCCGAAAGTCGTTCTCCATGGCCTCCCCAAACTCCCCCCACACCCAAAATTTTGCCTCAGCAACCACCAAAGCCACATTCCGCTTGGCCTGCCTGTACCTATCAGCTGCCTTCAGAGTCCCACAGGACAAAAGGGTCCTATAGGACTCCTTCTTCAGCTTGACAGCATCCTTCACCGCCGGTGTCCACCAAAGGGTTATGGGATTGCTGCCATGACATGTACAGACTACCTTACGGCCACAGCTCTGGTCAGCCGCCTCAACAATAGAGGCACGGAACATGGCCCATTCGGACTCATTGTCCCTCACCTCCCTCAGGACATGGTCGATGTTCTGCCGGAGGTGTGAGTTGAAGCTACTTCTGACAGGGGACTCTGCCAGATGTTCCCAGCAGACCCTCACAACATGTTTGGGCCTACCAGGCCTGACCAGCATCCTCCCCCATCATCGAAGCCAACTCACCACCAGGTGGTGATCAGTTGACAGATCCACAGGTCCGACGACACAACCACAAAGTCGATCATCGAAACTGAGGCCTAGGGTGTCCATATGAACATGCTTGAACATGGTGTTCATTATGGACAATCTGTGACGAGCACAGAAGTCCAATAACAAAACACCGCTCGGGTTCAGATCGGGGGGGCCATTCCTACCAACTTGCCCTTCCAGGTCTCACTGTCATTGCCCACGTGAACATTGAAGTCTCCCAGCAGAACGAGGGAGTCCCTAAAAGGTAGCAACAAAACACAGCTGTTTCCATCTCATGTTAACAGAATACTCTTTTATCATTAGAAGATAATGCGGTGCATGACCGAGTCAATGCAAACATCTTCTGTGAAAAAAAAAGTAATTTTTGACTGAAGTAACATGCAACTATGTTTAATAATGAATTTGTTGCAGTAATTGTGTGACTATATATGTGAGGTAGCAGTTAGTTGCATAATGTAATTGCCATAGTAAAGAATTTGAATTTAGCTTTTACTGGCCTGAAAAAGCTCAAATGATCACAGCAGTGTGCCCTAGGTGCGTATGTTTAATGCAAAACCTTGCTCTTTTTTAGATTTTTTTCTTGTGTTTTAGTCATATTCAGTATCCCACAGAGGGTTACAGAAACCACAAGAGAAGTGTGTATGGTGTTTATACAATAGTAAAAGTGATTGCTGTGTAAATTTAATATTAAAAAAAAATTGGTAAAACTATGCGCTATTGTGGGGCCAAACCCATAATTGGACCAAAAAGACCAAGAAAGTATAAAAATTGTGGTTTGTTTAAAAATATGACACAAATGGAAGGGAATGTGGTAAAGAGTAAACACAACACATATGTGAACCAAAAGAAAGCAAATAACCTGCTACTGCACAGGTACTGTATACCTAGACATTTTTTTACCAATGTAAGTGCCTAACATACCTATACATAATGTCTTACAATACACTCCTAAAAATAAGCTCTCATTATCTTTCTACCACCATCTCTAGTGTCTTTTCCCCTGCCAGTTGAGCTGTCGCCAATGTCCACTCTCCTTACTTCCAGCACAACCACTTTAAAATGAGCTTTTAAGCCCCACAACCATTGTTAACAGATGGTAAAAAAGGTTATATTTCCATAAGAAACTTGGGAAACATTTGCTTTTACCAGGCAACTGATCATTTTCACATGGTTGAATTTTTTTGTTCTTGAATTTCTTTTACTGTATGTATGTGTTTATATCAACTGTTGGTTTGAATTAAATTTTGCTGGTTAAACACAATCATAAATGTAGAATGGCTTGTAGAAACAAGTGTCAAAATTTATCTGGCAGACCACTACAGCAAAACACATGGTAAGTGCAGATAATTGATAAATTAAAATAAAATCTTTGCTCCCTTGATTACTGATTTCTAACATATTTAATTGTAATCTGATATACTGAATATGTTTTAAGTAGGTATGCTGTTATTTGCATTAAAATTCAGAGTTTCTAAAAAAATGGACAAATTTACTGACCTACAATTATTTTGCTAACCGTGGATTAACTTTAGAGAATGTATTTCATACTTTTCAACCTCACTCAGGTATATTTTATTAACAGATCAGTGGAGGCTGCTCTCTGTTTGGCCCTTGGAAAATTCCCCATGCCAGATAAAAAATAAAGCTCTTTCTTTAATGCAAACCCTAAGCTGGTGATGGAAATGTGTCATGAAGTCTTAGTCTGTATAACTTCATCTGCAGTTTGATGCTTGGCTTATTAGCATGGGTGGTTTAAATATTGAGGAAAGCCTTATCTTCAGTGATTCTGAGCTCTTGACTCCATCAAAACAACCCAATCATATGCAGTCACATTATGGGGAGTTTGCTTAGTTAAAGAAGGCTGTAATATGAATTTGCAAATGGTGTTTCACTGCACCCCGTTCTTGCACAGCCTCAAGACAAAAGAACTCGTCACAGATTTTCTGCAGGATAAGCACAGTAAACAGGTATTTGTGAATTCTGATCACAACATTGAGCACACAATCATTCAGGTAATCGTAACACTTACTTAAAATGTTAGCATCTGAAGTACAATTTAGTTGTGGTGATTCTCAACAAAGTGTGTTGTTTTGCGGTATATGACATGACCCCACATTTACTTATCGCAAAGATCAGACCATCAAGTTCAGAAATAGATTCTATATGTCTCGTATGATATAAACACCCTTCTAATCACCATTTAATATTCATCTTTACATTTGCAGTGCTTACTGCACATTGTCTTTGCACATGATAATACTAATACTACCACTACCACCACTACTACTACTCCCACATTATTGTGAAGCAAATTGAGTGCATTTTTCTGGGAAAACGTCTGCACAATTCCGGTTTGAGCTTTCCCAGTCAAGAGTATACAATGAAGTTCATGGAGAAATACCCAAAAAAATTAGCATAATTTGCTCTGTTTGAGACTGACATACTGTATTGTTTTCTTTTTTGTATGGTAAGAGACCTTGAACTAGAAATAATTCAAGCACAAGTCATTGAACTGATCAGAATGGCAATGCTAAACAATGTTTGGTCTTCACTCTCCTCTGGAATATGAAACAGATTACTGTCTTTGGCTGAGGGCGCTTAATTTGAAAAAGCCACTTAAGAAACCATTTGCGAAACCCTTCCATTTTGTTTAAAAGAAGCTGACAGATACACACCTCTACCTGGAAAAGTAGCCTGAGTGTAATGTCTCCACTTTAAAGAAGCGGAGAGTTCCAGTACCAAAACAAAAATGTACATGGAGAAAAATTGTTTTGCCAACCTTGTGCTGTCCAGCAAAAGCATGGCAGTACAACATTTTATACCACTTCTGCACTACCTCAGATTGCCCTGCTCTGTCAAAACCAGGTGCTGTGTGTTATTTGCAGGTTTATAACCTGTTATTGTGGTCTGTCGTTTTACAACTGAGAGCTGAGCAACACTAAATCAAATGTGTTTCTCCTTCAGTTTGGGCAGTTCATAGCCAATGTATTTTGTAGGCAAGTGAGTGACTCTGAGGCTCAAAATTTAAGCAATATTTAAATCTGTATTTCTGTATTAAAGATATTGAAATTATAAAGATACAGTATATTATAGAAGATGATGCAATAGGAAGGGATTGCAAAGGTCAAATATTAAACCAGACAGGCTAGACTTTGACAAGTGTTGATGTGGAGACTCAATGTGATTTGCTCTGTTTTCTAAAGGATGGCAAACTGTCACAAAGAGGTTCAATGTGGCGGCAAAAACCCAACTCTAGCCAGATGAAATTTGATAAATAATGCCACTGGAGGCTGTGCTTAGCATGCTATTAATTGTCCATGGTTGCTGATATATGATGTAAAATCATAATTATGAAGGAAACAGGCCTCTGTATCACGAAATACTACAGCATGGTTCCGTGGTTTTCTTTCCTTATCCAGCAATGCAGGTGCACCTCACCATTTCTACAGTGACTGACAAACAAACAACCTCAATGTGGAGTGGCCGTCATGTTTATTTGTACCTCTGCTTGTAGAGATAAACATCTGTGCTGTTAACTGTGTTTATGTATATGTTTCACTGTGGTCCTGGGGAATATTATTTCATATCACTGTATGCTGTGCAAGAATAAAGCCACTCGACTTAACTTGACTTTGGCGCTTTTGTAATTTTTCACCATTTCACTGTTCACATCAAGGGATAAAATAAAGTAGTTAAAAACATTTCCCTACACCACAGACAACCATTTACACTTGTCCTTACAGAGTGTCAGCTGGTCAGGACATTGGACTGTTATTCCGTCCAATCTTAAAATAAGTGGAATAGTGCTTCCATACTAGCTATATTTTTATGGTTAAATTGTGCCCAGCAGGAAGCACTGACACATTATTATGAAGATTTTTCTGTAAATGGTCAGAGGTCACATATAAGGCAGATACAGCACTTTGGCTATTATATGATTTCACTACTCAAATTCCCTTTTTGTTTAGTGTTCCTATATTGACTTTTTATCATTTACTGAATGAAGAAGCACCCTTCAAATTTTGCTTCAGATGCTCTTAAATGCTTAGACACATGCACATGTTTACAACTATAATACATTAACTGTAAAGTGCTAGACTATGCAACATACATAGGCGCATAAACTACATTAAACACACTTGAAAATATAGAGGTTTCAATTTACTTAACATAAACAAATCACAATCCATTATAACTGAAATATGGCCTGTTGACAACAGAGGAGAGAAAAACAAAAACCCCACAGCCAAAGACACAGTTCTCATGACCTAAACCAACTGGTTGTGCCAGCCCCTTCTTAAATATAACATAAGGAATGATTCATTTAGTTAAGCTTAATCTATTAGTTTGCTCATTTTTGGTCAGATTTATTATTTGAAACAGTTTACACTCCTGAAAATGTCTTCCTGTCTTCTTCAAGAAGCATTATACAAGGCAGAAATGCTTTCTGAAACTAACCCACATGTACTGTATCTTGATAATTATAAATTCTCTTCTTGCCTTGATGTTTGCAAAGCTTTCTGACATTTTGTGGTTATGAAACAAAATATCAAAATGCCATTCCATTGTTAAAAAATAGAATACTGCCAGTGTTCAAAAGTGACATGAAACAGACTTAAGATACACTTTAATGTTTTTAAAAAGTACTTGTTTGTCATCCTTAAGCTCTTTAGATAATTCTTCACTCTAGTGGGAATTGCTACTCTTTTATTGCCGTAGCAACCTTGCTTTAAAAATGGCAAGAAGGTTTTATGCAAAAAGCCTGTTAAATGAGAAAACGCAGGAATGATATGTGCTGTGCTCTCAAAGGTCAGCAAAACAGATTTGTGCTGTAGTGAAATTGACTCAGAGTAGAGGACTGTATCATTATCTAATCCAAATTGGTATGCACCATGTGCAAAATACTTAGAATATTGAGTTGTTTATTCCAACTACAGTACATCAGACATGTGAAGATGACCTATATCAAGATGAAAGGCACTGCTGTGATCAGTGATGTCAAAGATTCATCTTTGGCATATGATATACAAAACTTTTAAATGAGGAGCTCAATTTTTCCTTTAAATCTCATTACTGATTCCTTTGAAAACCATTAAGCATAAGACGTCTGAGCTGTGAATCATATTTACACTTTATTTTTCTAATGGACAGTGAAGATGAAATGACTCCCCTGAGCACAGCCATCATACATCATCAGTCCCACCCTAGATTATAAAGCAGCTGAACTGGCACAACTTTTCATTCGTTCTCATTTACCTTATGTGCTCACATATTACTTAGAATTTTAGATCAGTAAAATATTCTCTAATTAGGATATGAACAAATATTCAAGTGTATGCTGTACTTTGCAGTGAATACTACAGAGCCAGAAATAAAATAAAAACTACCAAGTATGTTTTCATTTCCCAGAAGGCTTTGGAATCAGGGACTGTGCAGTCTGCTGTTTGTGTGCCTCAGTTTTGACTATTGCCTCTTGTCAAATGAGCTCTTCTCTTGTTTGCTTTGTAAAGAGCCTTGTAACAGTGTGCTGGGTGAACTTTAGCACCCTAACCATTTCAAGTTTGGGTTTAAAGGCTGCAGTGATGCTTCTGTGGCTTTTGTATGCTATTTATTAAATAATACAAAATTTAAACAGAAGCTATGTTTTTACCAAAAGACTGGAAGAAAAAATAGTTTAATTGAATTAGTGTACATGAATTTGGAAATTTTAACACATTATATTACAATTTACATTTAGCTGGAGTCAGATTCGGAGTTCGGAGTACAGTTTTACCGACTCTGACTCTGGTAACCCAATACTTGTTTCTGACTCCAACTCCACAGCCTTGCTTATGTCACTGGAGAGCTGGGCTCAGATCATAGCTAGGTCAGAGTTTATGTACAGTTTGAATATTTTTTCATGTCCAAGAGAATTTTCCTGGGAATGTTTGATTTTCCTTTCATAGTTTGAAGAAGCAAATGGGTATTAGGAAGTGACATACTCAATGCTTTTAAAATTATGAAAAGAATTAGTACAGTAGATCTCAGCTGTCATTATAAATTCCTTAACAAGAACACAGGGACACGGTTGGAATCTGACTAAGGGCAAATCTTACACAAATGTTAAGAAACATTTTCTTCACGTAAAGAATCATAGACTCATGGAATAAGTTACCAAGTTGTTTGGTAAAGAGTAGGACTTTGGGGCCCATCAGATGTGAACCTCATGTTATTTTGGACCATCTGGACAAGCAGGATGGATGATTATTGCATTGAATGGTCTGTTCTTGCAACAATTGTTCTAATGTCCAAATTTTCTAATGTGAATATTAAATTAAGTGATTCTACATTAGCCTTGCATGAAGTGTGTGTTTGTAAGATGTTGCCATTTGGTGAAAATGGAGGTTCTTACAGTTGTGGAGGATGTCTTTTTGGTAAAGTGTTCAAATGAATGATCTTTAAAACCATTCTTTTATGTAAAACCTACATAATCTCAAATAAAAGCCACTATTTAAAATAACAACTTCACTTTTACCTTTTTACCTCACTGATTTTAGGTTTTGTAAATAGTAGGAATGTAACCTGAAATACAATCTAAGTATATTTTTAATAATCACATTTGATAAAAATGTGTACATTTTTTGTAGATTTTAAAATGAGTTATTGTAACTGTTCTCCTGCCAAAGTTGTTTCCATACAAATGCACAAACACAGACTTTTGCTATTTTTTAATATTCTGATATAACACATCTGGATATTCTACAGCATTATAAGTGGGATTAAAAACTTAAATTCTGTGTAATTTTTAGCAGAGCTTTGAGGACAATTATTAATAACCCAGTCAATTACTGGCATTACAAGTGACATTATATCCTGTCTGTGATAAACACAGATGTCTAGCATGAGCTTCATTCATTCATTGGTTGTATTTTTGCAGAAAAGGGTCTCTTTAAGGCAAAATTACATATCTCATCAGGTCTGTTATTCAGTCTTTTGGATAGCACCCACATTTATCACATTAGCAGTCCTACACAACAGATTTTAATGGTCTCATTATTATCTGTTCTCTTAATAATAAAGTAAACATGTTTTATCATCTCATTAAATAACTGCATGTAGCTGTCTTACTCTAAAAAAAGCTAGCAGTCAACAATTTGGCACATTTATTGAATTTTTTTTATGTTTTGTTTACTGTGCAAGGGTCAATGAGAATCATTGTAGAGACAAACACTTTCACCATAACTTTTTAAAGCAATTCTGTGTTTCCCTTTTTAAGTAAATGTAGCTAGTCAGCGTGAAAGATGGAGCCTATGAATCACCTTTCTTTCTCTGATAACTTATATTGATTTTAATGTGCATTCTGCCATCAGTCCTTGTGAAAGATTGATAGTGTGATGGAGTTTAACCTGTTTCTATTGTGATATGACAAAGATGAATACAACATCGCCTTCAAGCTCCCACCCGTTAAGTGAAGGTGTAAATGAAGCCGTTAGCAGCGTCCAGGCAAATAGTAAGCAATGAAGCTATGCTCTGCCACCCTTCTCTTCCCTTTCTTTAATACCTTTTACCAGTAATATTGTTGCTATCAAAAACACCATCAGACATCAAATCTGGTTTTCTAAAAACAAGAAGAAGGTGATTGGATTAAAGTGTGTCATACGGAGTATCTGCATTAACTGGTTAAGATCATGGTGAATGTGTTGACACTGACAGTTCAAGCATATTGCGAATTTAATCTTGGATCAAACACCCCCTCCACTCTACTTTACATACGGGTTTAGCTTTAAAGGGTTCTGTATACATGCCATATTATAAGACTGATTTCAATTGTCTTGTATTCATTGGCTTGGACCTAGGAGATATCTCTGTATTAGTATGTATGTAGTTTTATGGCCTCACAGATTTTGCTTGGAAGAATTCTTTTATTTTGATGGTGATGCAAGAGGACCCACTCAGTTTTGCATATATTTGTTTCGGGAGGAAGCTTTACTGAACTGATCCCCAGTGCAGGAATACAGAGAGATAATTCCGCAGATATATTCATAGTCTATTGTTACAACCTTTAGGTCTCCTGTTACAATTAATCTTTCAATTAAAATGATGCTTCCCAATACCTGGAAAATTTCACAAAAACACAAAATAAAATTATTTTTAAAGATATTTAAAAGATATTATGTAAACATTATCCTGTATTTTGATGCTGCAGTCAAGAAGTCGCATATTCAAGTTCTGAAAGACAATTACATTAAAATATACATTAAATTCTAAACTGTCATGTGAATGAATGTATTATGATTCTATATAACCAAATTCAAGGTTGTAGAGGCCAAATGTGATCAAGACAGTGTGGAGGCCAGATCTGATCATGACAGTTACAGGTGCAAGGCAAGAACCAGCCGTCAACAGGGTGTCAGTCCATTATAAGTCCCACTTGCCCACATGCTAACACTCATATGCACCATCCATTCTTCCATTTTCTACTGTTTATACAGACTGGGAGGCACTCTAAGCAAGAGCCAGATGTAATTCTTCCCTACCACTTCCACCATCTCTTCCGAGATACCAAGGTGCATCTAGTCCAACTGGGAGATACGATCTTTGCAACATGTCCTAGTTTATGCCTATGTCTCCTCCTGGTTGGAAATGCCTGAAACACCTGTACATGGAGGCATCTAGGAGGTTTCCAGACATGCTGCGATGGAAGCTCCGCTGCTTGTATCAATTCACACCCACATGGGGCCAATGGGAAATCATAAGCATACATGTCTTTAGAAATGTGGAAACAAAACTGGAGTGTCTGAAGCAAACCACAAAGACATATGGAGGGCTCCAAATGGACAACAGATTGGCACAGGATTCAAACAAAGGATACTTAATCTGTGAAGCAACAGCGTTAAACCCTGCACCATTGAGCTGCCCTGCAGTCATATAATGAAATTAAGTGTAAAAGTTAATTGTAAGGCAATTGTCTTCTTCTTCTTTTGGCTGCTTCTGTTAGGGGTTGCCACATTGGATCATCTTTTTCCAAATCTTCCTGTCCTCTGCATTTAGCTCCATTACATACAACACCTGCATGTCTTCTCTCACCACATCCATAAACCTTCTTAGGCTTCTTAGGCCTTCTTCTTTTCTTCTTACCTGGCAGCTTCATCCTTAACATCCTTCTCCCAATATACCCAGCATCTCTCCACTTCACATGTCAAAACCAATGCAGCCTCGTCTCCCTAACATTGTTTCACAACCGTCCAACATAATCTGACCCTTTAATGTACTCATTTCTAGTCCTGTCCAAACTTGTCACAAACCAATGCAAATCTTAACCTCTTTAACTCTGCCACCTCCAGCTCTGTTTGTTGGTCAGTGTTACTGTCTCCAACTTAAATAACAGAGCTGGTCACACTACTGTCTTATAGACCTTCCCTTTCACTCTTGCTGTCTGTCACAAACCAGTCCTAGCAATCTTCTCCATCCACTCTGCCTGCCTGCATTCTCTTCTTCACCTCTCTTCCACACTTCCCTTTACTTTTTACTATTGATGCCAACTATTTCAACACCTCCACCTTTGCCAACTCTACTCCCTGCATCCTCACCATTCCTCACCATTCCTCCGACTTCCCTCTTATTCATACACATGTATTTTGTCTTATTCCTCCTCAACCTGCTCTCTAATCTCGCTGCAGATCACAATGTCATCCGCAAACATTATAGACCATGAGAACTTTTGTCTAATCTATCTCATCTATTAACCTGTCCATCACCATTGCAAATAAGAAAGGGCTCAGAGCTGATCCCTAATGTAATCCCACCACTACATTGAATACATCCGTCACTTCTACTGCAGATCTCACCACTGTCACACTTCCCTCATACATATCCTGTATCATTCTGACATACTTCCCTGCCACTCATACAATACCACAACTCCTCTCTAGGCACCCTGTCATATGCTTTCTCTAAGTCTACAAAGACACAATGCAACTTCTTCTGGCCTTCTCTATACTTCTCCATCAACACCCTCAGAGCAAACATTACATTTGTAGTGCTCTTTCCACCTCCTCACTAATCATCGCCTCTCTTCTTAACCTAGCTTCCACTACTCCTTAACATAACTTTATTCTGTGGCTCATCAGTTTTATCCTTCTGTAATTACTTCAGTTTTGAACATCTCCCTTATTCTTAAAAACTGCTACCAGTACACTTCTCCATTCCTCAGGCATTCTCTCACTTTCCATGAATGCAGTAAAAAATCTGGTTAAAAATTCCTTTAACATCTGTCCTAAACACGTCCATGCCTCCACAGGATTCCTGATTTATTAACTCTCCATTATCCAACCTTCTCTCTCATTCTCTTCATTCATTAGCCTCTCAAAGTAGTCTTTCCATTTGCTCAGCACACCCTCCTTGCTTGTGAGTATGTTTCCATCTTTATGCTTTATTACCCTAACCTGCTGCACATCTTTCCCAGCTTGGTTCCACTGTCTAGCCAATCTGTAGAAATCCTTTTCTCCCTCCTTAGTGTCCAACCTCTCATACAACTTATCATATGCCTTTTCCTTAGCCTTCGCCACCTCTCTCTTCACCTTACACCTTATCTCTTTGTATTCCTTTTTTACTTTCTGCATCTCTCTGTCTATCCCACTTCTTCACCAGCTTCTTCCTCTGTATACTCTGCTGTACTTTCCCATTCCACCACCAGGTTTCCTTATCCTCCTTCTACTATCCAGATGTCACATCAAGTAACTTTCTAGTTGTAACCCTTCCTTCATCTGTTGTATTTGCCTAGCTATCTGGTAACTCTTCACTGTCACCCATTGCTTTTCTTACCTCCTCTCTAAATTCAACCTTACAGTCTTCCTTTTTCAACTTCCACCATTTGATTCTTGGCTTTGTCCGCACCCTCCTCCTTTTCTTCATATCCAACGTCATCCTACAGGCCACCATCCTATGCTGCCTAACTATGCTTTCCCCTGCCACTCCTACACAGGATATAATTTACCTGTGTGCATTTTCCTCCACTTTTGTATGTCACCCTGTGTTGCTCCCTCTTCTTAAAATACATATTCACCACAGCCATGTCCATCCTTTTGCGCAAAATCTACTACCATCTGACCTTCCTCTGACACAATACCTACTCATCACCTTCTCATCTCCTCTCTTCCCTTCAACAACATGTCCATTGGAATCTGCTGCAGTCACCACTTTCTCTCCCTTGGGTACACTCTCTACCACTTCATCCAGCTCACTCCAGAAATCTTCTTTCTTGTTCACCCAACTTGTGGGGCATATGCACTAACAACATTCATCATCACACCTCCAATTTCCAGCTTCATAATCATTACTCTGTACAACACTCTTTTCACTCTTTTCTCGATATACTGTTTCTTCAGGATAACCCCTATCCCATTTCTTGTCCTATCCACCTCATGGTAGACCAATTTGAATACACCTGGCCTTACTCCCCTTCCCTCTGGTCTCTTGCACGCACAACCTTCCTGCTTTCCATCATATCAGCTAACTCTCTCCCCTTACCAGTCATACTGCCAACATTCAAAGTTCTTGCCCTTACTTTCACTCTCTTTACCTTCTTCTTCTCCCTCCATCCATAGACATGACTTCCCCCTCTTCTCCTTTATTGGCCAACAATAGCCCAATTTCCACCAGCACTCTGTTGACTAATAGTACCTGTGGAGGCCGTTGATAACCCAGGCCTTGACTGAACTGGTATGTAAATCAGTATTGTTGTCCATATGTTGATTTTACACCAAATTTTATACCAGATGCTCTTCTTGATGTAATCGTCCATGTTTATCCGGGCTTGGGACCGGCATGAAGTAACACACTGGTTTGCCAATCCCCTGTGGCTGGGTTAATTTTAAGGCAGTTCTGGTTGCTGCTAATCAAAATAATACATAGCAAGGCTGGGATATACCTTGCATTTAATTCTGTCATTATTTTCCTGCCACAATATGTAAAATTGCATTATCAGCATTATTGTGAATATGCAAATTTTTACAATATTGCTCTACGGCACAGAGGAATTTTCCAGATATAACAAGTGCCATTTAAATAAGTTTCAGTAATGGGCTTTCTTTCCCACTGCAGCTGTCCTTATTGTTTATGTTTAAATCAAGTCATGGGGTCAGCTGTAACAAAAATTAAATGTTGTAATGTTGTAATAACAGTACAGTTTATAAAAAGAAAAATCATCTCCTTGTCAAATAGTCAAATGGCACATTGAGCCTAATATAACACTTTACCACTGGGTATTTTAATTCTGTTCAAGCTCTGTACATTTTTAAATCAAGTGCAGTCTTACTCTGGGCTTGTTGGTCATGGGTCAGACTACGTAAGTTTAGTTTTATGTTTTCCTTTCTCCACAAATGTTACATTTCAGTGCATGTTTGAGACATTGGACATTACTTTCACAGAGCAAGAGTCTGACAGAACTGAAAGCCCTCGTGGGCTTGGTGAAACTGATTCTTTAACATTACATGACCTCCTGTATATGGACATGGACTGAATTTAAAACAGCTAACATTCACTAAACCTCAATTTTTATGCAAATTATTCACAAAGATAGCTCTAAAGTAGAGCAGCAACAGTAGAGATGTGTTATCCATTTGAACTTATGTCTGAAATGTGAAAATGTGTACCAGCCATTTCTTTGAGTGACTGAAGTGACATGGCACTCGATGACTTCAACAGTATTCGATGTGATGGGAGATTAGTGATGCTATCATTTAATAAATTGTTAGCAACATTGTGCCAATCTACAATGTGAAGAAGGATGAGATTAAATGACTGATGAAAACTATTTATTTAAGGTATATTTTATGTGGCCAGACATATTTTGCCAAGATTTCAGTTGTGCTTCTTGTTCTTTTCTGCCACTACTGATTTATGCTCCAGTAGAACTGCAGAACCATATGTAAGATTAATGGGAATTAGCAGCATGGCTGGTTGTGCCTCCAGAATGTGTGGTTCTCCATACATCAATGGACAGAGGTGTGAAGGATTCTACAAATTTATAGAATGCCACAGAGGAACAGCTTGACTGTATGACCATGGGCAAGCCTTGCATTGAAGCTTAATTAAAGAAGAAGGCTTGTCTCTTATGGGCAGGCCGTACTTCATCAATGGTATTATTATTATTATTTTGTTGTTGTTATTATTATTTGTAGTAGTAGTAGCAGCTTGTCTATTTATATTTTATATATATTTATATTATAATTTTAGCTAGTATTACAGTTTTTATAATAAAGTAGTTTTAAATTAGATCAAGATATGTATTAATTTTTTATTTTATTATTGCTCCTATTTGTATATTTTTGTATTCTTGTCTTTTTTTAGTTAGAATTAATCATGAGAGATGTCAGGATTTTAAAGGGTAAAGCTATGCAGTGATGTAGTGGGCACAGTGAAGAACACATTGGCAGACACTTAGGCTGACCTCAAGCTTCCTCCCACAATCTTATCACTGACTCACCAGCTAGGTGTAGCTCAAGATAGAGAAAGATCAAAAGAATTCTTCGACAGGAGGGAGGCCATTCCACAGTTTATGGGAGATGACAAGAAAACCTGATGTCTACTCCCATCTTGAGTGATATAGAAATGTTGGAGCCTGTTAGTAAAGCAGTAGAGCCCAAACTGGAGAACTTCGACATTTGTGGTCTGCTGGTGCAGGATGAAGACACTGGGCTTACAAAGAATATAATAGGCACTTTTGTAAGCCATCTCAATGCTATGATAAGGAACTTAACAACTTCTTGATCTGTTTTGCAAATGTGCTACCTCAGCAGTGAAAACTTTGCAGTCATTATTACATTTTTATTTTTTCTGACTATAGAGATGACAGAGGATCAGATAAACACTGGGAAAGAAGAGCTGGAAAGATTTTGCAGGTTATTTCAATAAACTGCCTAATCCAGCAAAGCACACAAATTTACTTGATACTTCCAGAGTCAGACATCAATCCGCTTTAGTAGTAGAAAGCTTGAAAAAAGTACTCTTGGATTCCTACATGGCTACCTCTAGCAGTTTTACTACTTTGCAACCTGTCATAAGGCTGCACTAAAATCTATCTTGGTTGGCAGATTTGTAGTACTGGCACACAGTCCAGGTTTCTGTAGAATGAAGTATGATAGGACATAATCTGCCAAACTGCTGATTAACATTTAAAAGTGTATGCGCAATGTTTTCCTGTGTACAATTTCAAGTGTTAATTTGACACTGGCAATTTTTTCTGTAGTGTTATGTATATTAATATGCAGCAATGTTTTTTCAAATTTGATCTTATTCACAATAAAACATTTATATTAAATAATGAATGGTTGTCTGCTGAACTGCATGCTTTTTAAGACGTGTATATTATTTCTTGCAAGCCACAGATAAATCAGAAAGTGAAATTTAGAGTTGTTGTACTTGAGCTGTGGAGCCCAGTCCAATGGCCAATCCAAATACAAATTTAGTGAAAGCAATGGATTTCAACTCCTGTTCATTCAGTGCATTTAAACAACTTTTTTCCTTACTGGGAAAAACAGTAAGCATTAAAACAATTATAAGAGACAGTATGTGTCTAAATGCCACAGTTCTTCTTAGTTCTCATGGTAATATTTGAGTGTTGTAACAATAGCGCCTTCTTGTGCCCGACCTGACACAGACTCACACGGAGGCACATATAAAAATAACACAAACAGTATATTTTCTTCACCCGTGGGGCACGTCTTCCCTGTGAACCCCACAGGCATAACACAGTCCCATAGTAAGCCCAAAACCCAAGTAAACCAAAACACGCCCTTTTGGCACCACCACTCCTCCCTTGAAGCTTCGTCCTCACCTCATGTGGAGGACTCCATCTCCCATGGTGCCCTGCGGGAAACTGTGGCACCATTGTCAGCCAGGGAGGCTGCTACCAAGCGTCCCAGGGGAGGTATTTAGTGCTCCATGGTTGCTCCTCTGGAACATGTGTAGAAGGGGCGTCCCAGCCGGACCTGGGACCCAGCCGCCTGCCAAAGTGTTTAATGCAGGTACACAGAATATCTTAATTGAATACAATATAACAGCTGTTTTCGGGTGAAAGAAAGACAGCAAAGTCCTGAGAAATGTTGGGGTGCCAACAAGTTTCCTTGTTTATTTCCAACATGAAAATAAACAAAACAAGTGTAAGGTGACGCAATTTCTAAACAAAAAAAAAGTAATAGCTTCCTTGGCTCTTCTATTAAAGAGACACTGGAGCTCTGTACTCTATCCTAGCCCTGGTCCAAATGAAACACTAGCTTGTGGGACTGTCTGGCTTTTATGGTCATTGGACCGGAAGGGGCGGAGTTAGTTGCCTCCAATGGACATCCGCTCAGTGCTGAGGTGATAAAAATAGACACCATTAGTGACAGCGCCCCACTCTTGAGGATGGTGAGATAATGCTTACCTTTGACAAGCTAGGAGGGTGATCCTCAGATGCGAATACATGATAAAACCTATCAAAGAAAAAGTTCTGCCAATCTGCACTTAAAAATACATATTTTGTTACACCAATGTGGTTTATTTGGTATTCTATACACGTATACACTATATCAACACTGAACATTTGTTAGAACGTAAACTATTTACTTTTAATGTTTAAATGATTAAATGCCCCAAATATTTTTAACAGCCTATGTAATCATTTAATTATTAGTAAAGGTTTTTATGTATTCATCAGTATTAGGTGTTGGTTTAATCAACAGCAGGGTTAAAAACTTGTTTACTACTAAACATTTTTTTTCTCTTAATTTCCTTCTAAGCTATTTTAAATTTTACACTTTATTTTTTATGTTCTAAAAGATATGTTCTATGTCTCCACTAGCTAAGTATGGAATGCAGAGCTGGAAACAGTTTGTTTTATGCCAAGTGATCTCTTCTAATGCAGGATGTTTGCCACTATGGGATTGGCAGCTGCATTCTTTAAATTGTGGCTATGATGTAATAAATGATGCACTTTTGAAAGTCACATTTTAGATTGGACAAGTGGAAAGATAAATTAATAAACAGTATTCATTTTCAACAGGATTGTGCAGAATTTTCCAGGGCAGATGGCTGTACTGAATACATTTTTGCTTTGTCTTTTTAATCAGAGCATAGCAGAGCTGTGCCCTCAGTGGGCTAGCAGTGAGAGATGCATTAGCTAACACATTTCTGTTTTTAGCACAGCAGTTTTACTGTGCTTGGAGGCAATAATAGGTTTAATCATTCTGTTATTTTATAAGTTTGTTACTTTAATAACCTTAGGGTTTAATATATTTCCTTATAGATGTAAGTATCCAATGAAAAATTGCAGATCATGTGACTATTATATGTCTTGTTTTCTTTTTTTAAAGGGGTGTCTTTCACAATACTTTTTTGCAAGAGTATTGTGTCACTTCCAAATATTTTTTGTGTGTCACTGGATTGTTAGGAAGAACATATCTTATTAAGAACTATCTAATGTATAATACATAACTTTTGTTTTTCAAATTGACTGGATATGTTTTTAAAAATGTAGCAAAAAAATAATTTTTTTTCTTCCTATACATGAAATTTAGTTTTCTTGATATGTAATAAAAGACTTAAAATGCTGTTCAATTTTATCTAAACTGGCTGGGCTCTTTCTTTTATACTTATTGGCAGTGCATTATGAGATGGATAGCTGTATGTCAATTATAAGAAGCGGCACAACGTTCTACTGTTGAGTAAAATATTTAGAGAGCTGATGGAAGATCTAACTTTTTCTTTAAAAAGACAATGTCTCATTTTCCAGTGTAGACAAGAAAGGGGTTCTTGAGCTATACTTGAACCAGGAAAAAAGTCAAGGCTGTAAAAATAAATACAAATAAAGTTGTTTTGCACAATGTAAATGTAAGTAAGGTTTACACAACAGCAAGAGAGCATAAAGTGCATAATAAACAAAGCAACATACACACAAACACCAGTACCACTCTGGGCCTTCCTAAAACAGTTAAATACCCCAGGCTTCATTCTTAACACCACCTATACCTTATTTCACATTCTAACCAGAATTATATCTGGGTCAAGGACATACTTAAATCTGGAAAAGGGATGACAGTTTAGAACTACATCTAGTACTTCCCAGTGTTTCTGTATCCCTGGATGTACCATTAAGGAGTGGAGACTCCATGATAGCTCATTTGGTGCCTCAGTTTAAGGGATGGCATGATGCTTCTGGGACTGTGCATGATTAAGAGTAATTACTATTTGTGGCATTCCCTTCTACGTCTACTTCTTTCGGTCAGTAAAGCGTCAACTGCTGATCACCTTGTCCTCTACAAATATTCTCTCAGGTAAATTCTTCTTTTGACCTGTTCCTGGGGCCCCAGTCTAGTACATACAGATACACAAGTCCTTGCTGTGCAGCACCACCTATTGCCTGCTGCTCCATCTCTGACCTGTCACCCCAGTACGTTAGTTGTGAACTTAAGACTTAAGGGAATGCATTACAAGTGGCTTTCCATTAAACAGTGAAATCAATAACTGAAACCTACAACCCTCAAACTTCAGTTTCAGGACTAACTCTGTTCACTTTGTTGATTCTAGTATCTGGGATCTTTCCAAGGTTAGAGTATGCTGAAGCTAAAAAAATAAAATAAATGTATTTTTCTATACTGACTTATGTTGACATTATGAAGTATGAACTGCCATTATAAAAAGGCACAAGTGACCAGGTGAATCATGGCCCTGATTGATCCATTTTGGTCAAATTTTACTGATATCGAATTTCTGGTAATTTTTGAAGGGTGTTCTGTGTTGCAAAATATCAGGTATAGAATCGTGGTTATTTTGGAATCTTCCAGAAATTTAGCTGCAATTATGTTTGTCTTTTTTGCAAACCTACCTACTTATCTATCTATCTATCTATCTATCTATCTATCTATCTATCTATCTATCTATCTATCTATCTATTGAAGGATATCATATCAATTGCTACTACATCTAGAAACTGATCAATTTCCACGCTGAGTAATCTTTACATGTGCATTTGTAATTCTCTGTTTTTAATATGTTGTCCAGCATTGTTTATGTGCTTTGAATTCATAAATACTTGTGCTTTGCAAGTGACTAAAGTGTTTTTCAAATTTTTATTTTCATTAATTTGTTAAAACACATATTGTGGCTGTTAAAGACCCTGGTGAATTGCATTCTTTCTTTGTCATTGCAATGTTTACTTAATAACTATCATATTTTAAATGAATTCCTAGGTTATTAAAATCGATTGACTCCAAAATGATTTAAAATTAGTTTGTCTTTTATTAAGAAATTCTACCACTGTGTCATTTATTGGAATTTCAATTAAAAATTAAGAATTGCCTATACTCAAATTTCTGTAAAGCATGAAAATAATTCCCTCTTCTTTTTTTTTTAATTTTAATTTTGTTTCATATAAAAATGCATTGATTAAGTTTCAGTGTCTTACTGAAGAATTGCTATGGGGAGTTTTAGTTTACACAGTATTACATTGCTTTAAGAAACATAAAATCACTGTGCAACATTTGTTTCTTCTGAAAGGAATGGTAGAGAAAGTACAATATTCTAGTGAGATCTGTGTGAAGCCATTAAACTAACAGAATTGTTAGTGTTCAGTTCGTGGTGTTCAGGTCAGGCAATGTTGCTGAAATTAATACAATACAAAAAACGGACTCTACTATAAACAAGTTTCCTGTAGCCGTTGCGGCTTGGTGGTTTACAGCCAACTACTGATCCTGAACAAGATAACCAGTTTATGTGCACTCATGAAACTTTCAGACTTTCATTTGCTCTGTAAGCCAACATTCTGACAATATCAGAGGTACAACAAGTAAGCCCTTTGATTGTAGGTTAGCCAGTATGCCATTTCTCAAAGCCTTCTTCTCCTCTTTATATGCTGATTCCCTTTGAAAGTGAGGTGTTATAAGAAGGTAGATGGCTACAAGATACCTAAAGTGGTGACGTAGAGAGACCAGGTCTGCACCTTGGAAATTCTGGGCCCCAGGCAGCTGACAGAGTTCGGGCCCCTTTCGTGTTTCAAATATGTGCGTATATTTTAAAACTCAAAAAAGGGCGGGCCCCTATCTAGCTCGGGCCCCTGACAAGTGTCATGGTTGTCCCCCCCCTAGGTGCGGGCCTGGAGAGACAGAGGTTGGGAGCATGCACTGAGAGCGTGTTGCCGCACCCAGCACACGACAAACCACCTGGATTGGGAAGTAGTAAATGCTGAAATTGAAGATCTATACTGCCACAACACAAATTCCATATAGCAAATTTAGTTGCCAGCAGCTGTAAATCCAGTGCAGTAAAAAGGTTGCAAAAAGGCCTGTGACCAAGCAAGAAGGAACTAGGTTAAAAGCCAATGTAGCAGCAATGCTGTAAACCCTAAAGCGTGAGCAGCAGTCAAAAAGCTACCAAATAACAACTCCAAAGAATAAAAGATGTCACCAAATTTCAAAAGGACGGGTCAAAATACAGAAAACTGGAGTAGCCCTAGAACCCAGGACATTAAAGGACTCAACAACTAAGGAAGAAGGCTAGGTAGATTCTCTTTACACAAATAAACAAATATCCCTGTGTGAGTTTATCTAAACATGGAATAGACTTGAGAAATCCCTATTTGGGAATTATTATTTATTTTGTTATTAGCTATGTCTCTTGCTATGTGTACAAGATCTGAAGAATTAAAACATTACATATTAAAAATAAGCTTAAATAAATTTCCACTAATGTTCTCAGAAAGGTTCAAATCAAGAATTTTTGTACTGTATCTTGTAGTACAATCTCAGATAGCAATTTATCACAAGTCATAGAACAAGCTAGAGATAACTGTTTTAGTGTAATTAAATAAAAAATAATCATTTATATATAAGCAGTATTAGTTTTTGAATTTAAGTCAATGAACTTAAAGATGCTATTTTACGGATTTACAGCAAATGCTGCATCCAGATTGTTCAGTAAAGCATGCCCTTGATCTCTTGTATAATATCCTATTTTCTGTCAAAATGAACGTGCCAGATGCGCAGTAGAATTATCACACCCGTTAAAAACAAACTTTTGTAAAATCATGCACCATTCTTGATCGTAATTTCCACATTCAATTTTCAAACCAAAATCTTCAAAGAAACCTCATGAACAGAGAACTATGGCATGGTGGTGCTGTGGTTAGTGGTTAGCTCATTTGCTGTCTTTGTGAAGTGTGTGTGTTCTCCCTGTAGCTGTTTAGGCTTTCCCCCTGGATTTCCTTCCACACTCCAAAGACATGCTGGTGAGCTTCATTGTGTACTTTAAAGTAGCTACTGTATTTTGGGTGAGTACACCCTGTGATGAGTTAGTACCCTGGCACTGGCCAGTTCAGCATTGTACCCCTTCCTTCTTCCTGAAGTAGGCTTTTCCAAGTCCAAGTGTGTAATTACAAGTTATATTCTGACAGATATATTTAGAAATCAAAAGGAAAACACTAGCATATTGTATTGTGTAAACATGCATTGAGAAATGAAGCATGCTGCAAACTGTGTTATATATGGAAGTTTATCAATAAACCTATCAATAAAATATGAAAACTTGAAAATAAAAGCAATGAAAAGTCACTTCTGTATAATACCACTTTATCAATAAAAATGAAAAAATAAAAATAAAAGCAAACATCTGTGTTAATACCACTTTATTAATAAAAAAGGAAAATAAAAGCAATGAAAAGTTAACTTTTGTCTCATCTATTTTCAGTGTATGTTACTGAATTCATATGCTTCCAATTTTATTTTTATTTATTTGTTTATTGATTAATTTGCTGTATTATTTATCTTGTGAATACATATTCTTGCTGCTATATGCTCCTGAATTTCACCATGAGATTAACAACATTTATCTAATCTAATCTAATCTAATCTAATGTAATCTAATCTAATGTTTAGTTTTCCGGAGAATTATTCTTTATTGTAGTCTTAGTAATTAACTGTCATATCAATAAAAATAATCACAGAAATAAATTAAAAGGCTGACAAGAAGAAGAAGAAAAATTAGCAATAGTTGTTTTTAAAAGCATAAATTATTCCCTCACTGTCTTATAAAAAATACATTTCCAGTTTTGTATGTGCCTTTGTGTGCCTGCTGTCAGAGATTGAAATTATTCACTATTTTTTATGATTATGTTTTATTTTGTACTATATTTTTGCTGCAATTTTATTTGTTTTGTCATTAATTTATGTGTGAATATTTGATACTAGTATTAGTATAATTAAAAAACATATGCTAAACATCTTGCATAAAACATCCTATGTAACAGGACTTTTTTAAAGCTTTAGTTATTTAAGGAGTTGGCTGTATTTGCTTTGAAAACTGATAAATGTTTAATCTTCATCACTATATAGTTTGATTAAATTTCTCTTCCAGTACACTCAAGAAGCTCCACTTTCCTGCCATTGTAAGGCTAAAGCTGTAATTCTAATTTGGCATGTGATGCTTTTTAAAATTCTCCACTAACCTAGTTCAGTTCCAACAATTATGTACACCACACAGCAGCAGTATCAAGAAAAACAGTGTGAAATGTAGCATCCAGGCTTTACAAAGTCATATGTTAACGTGATATACTAAGACCCTGAGGGAGCTTTGTCAACTAGATTAATGGGGTGAATGGAGGTGTGTCAGCTCTTGCAGGGTTTCTAAGATACAGATTCATATTTTTAAACAAGTCTTGGATTTGGATGGAACTCATTTATGTGAAATCCTGACTCGGCTATATACTGCATCATTTGAGATTTATGATTTTTTTTTCTATGGTGCAGTTGGGATTAGTTAACCTAGGGCTTGGCAAATTTTTGTGCCAGTTTTTGATGGTGTCTACAGATTTCATATTGTTAATGTACGATGCCGAGTTGTTTAACAAAAGAGGCAGATTGCATTTAAGATTGGAACATCGAAACCCAAGTTTAATAAGCGCAAAAGATGCTTGCCTGAATCTGACTGCCACAAGATAGATTCTGTAATGCTCGCCTGAAGTACCATGCATTTCGTAACACCTGACTGGGGCCTATGCCTATTTTGTGCAGCTTATTTGGAATTAGCTCCAAGGAAAATGTGACCCAATATTGGAGTAAAGGCAGTGCCTAGCAAGATACAGAGCATTTGCAAAAAGCAGATGTGTGCTTTTTATGGATTGACACTTATCTGAATCACGTTGGGTTTGAACATGGTACTGGAAGCAGCCCGCTTGCAAATGAGTTCTTTATTTGTAAAATTGGCATACTCCTTATTTAACTTTGTTTGTCTGCATTTATTGTTTTTTGGCATAGAATAGTGAAATGTTGACTTGTTTAAAATGTGCTTTGCAATAGTGTTTACCATAATAAACAGAACACATTTTTGCTCTAGATTTTATTCAGTTATTTTTGATCGTTATTTCCAAACAATAATTCATTTTAATATTTCTCTTTGTTTCCTGGGTAGAATTTTGTGTTGGTGATTGCTGCAAAATGCAGCATTGTAAAATAAGGATTGACCTTTGCAAAGTACAATTTTAAAGTTCAACCCATGTAACATCTATTAATAATATTGCTCATAAAGTCTTGATTTTTAAATGTACACTCTATAAAAGGTAATATATAAAAGTTGTGATTGTAATGTTTCTTTTGTTTGCTTTTTGGCATTATATAAATGAATGAACTAATTGTGTTTATCACGATTTTTCTTTTTGGTGTCATTCACTATGAACACTGCTATTGTAAATAAAGATTAATGATCATATTGATCTTTTTTACCCTGTGCCTTTTGTTTGCACCAACTCTGAAAGTCAAAGTATAATTTAGATCGTTTTTCTTTTCCTAAGTATTCATCTTTTTGAAAATCTGCAGTATAAATTACAAAATATATTATCCAACCATTACCAACCCGCTGAATCCGAACACAGGGTCACAGGGGTCTGCTGGAGCCAATCCCAGCCAACACAGGGCACAAGGCAGGAACTAATCCTGGGCAGGGTGCCAACCCACCGCAGACAAAATATATTATCTTGTATCTAATTTTTAAACCTTTTTAATCATTATTCATGGTTGTAGAGCAGAAGTCTATTAAGTTAGCCAACCTCAAACAGGGTGACTATTGTTGTGGAAAATACTCAGTGAATAAAGAAGAGTCTTGAGCCAACATTATATATAATCTCCAACTATGGCCATCCTTTTATTTAAACCTATAGGTGGAGCATCACATACTCTTGTTAATTCAGCATGGCAGACTGAAGAAATCTAATGGAAAGCTTGCTTCAACCAGTTATGCTGATTTACATGTAATAATGACAAAGAATTGCAAACAAATCGATCAGCATATAGATAAATGGTATCATTCATAAACCTATCTCTGTTATTATCTAAAGTGTCAAAATACCATTAATAGTTGTGGCTAATACCTGGTTAAAAAGAAAAAGATTTCTTGTATGTAAACTGTTATCAGAGAAACAAATATGAAGTTAAATGTTATACATGATCTTCTATTCTAATTTGAATGTGTTGGTACCAATGCCAACATACCCTAGTTAAACAGGCAGACAGTTTCAAGTACATTTTTCTTTTACACAGTCCAATGCAGGACACACTCATGTGTACACACATACACTATTTCATATGAGAAGGATTTAGAGCCACTAGTTAACATCATCTGCTTGTCTTTTCTATTCCTGAAAATAAATAATAGTACAGGGTTTAGAGATGTGATCATCTGATCTTGCGTGCCTGCTAAATATTCTTACATAAAAGGGCATATCATTTGTTCAATCTGATGTTTACAAAATTCAAAGAATGCTTTGAAATACAAATCTGTTTGCCTTTTCAAAGCTAATACTTTACAAGATACAGTATTGGTTGAAGAGTAAAATAGACATTTACATTTTTCTGCTTTATTTTCATGAACAACGTGGGTAATTCATACAAATAGCATATAGTGTAATATGTGTGCAATCCAGGGGTGATGTAAATCTCACTCTGGCTATCATTGAGTCATTGAATCATTGGAATCGAGACCTCTTCCTGTACTGCTTTATGACTTAATTACAGAGTTTGTACAAATTTTCTTTATGTTATTCATTAGTGGTGGGATACAAACCTAAATATCCCACTGTATATTTTTAAGTACATAAATTTTATCTTTATATATTGTGAGAGATAGAGGGCGCTATCGTTCTCTTGAACCCTAAGACAATACATCAGACACCAGGTAAAAGTCCAATAAGTTGACTTTTTATTAATTAACAGTGCTCAAAGCACCCTCCTCTCCACAATACTCATACAAATAATTCTCCAATACAATAAACAATAATCTTCCACCACTCCCAGATGCGTTGTCACCCTTCCACTCAGCTCAGCTCGACGTCTGGGATTTCCCATCGTCCATGTGACTTCCTATCATTTCCTGGTTAGATAAAAAATCCTCTTTTTCATCCCGGAAGTACGTCATTTCCCCTGTCGCTGTAACTAAGATGTACTTCCGATTTATAGGGCACATATGATTCTCTGGGCCTCCCTGCAGCGTCCTCTAGGGGCCCCTGTGGTATCTAGCAGGTTTGTGGATAAAACCTCCAAAGTCCAGAATTCCCTGCTGGCATTCGGGACACCTCCATGCTGCAGGGAGAGCTCCACCTGGTGGCCTGGGGGTATTGGGGGTTTACAGCTGGATGACAAATTGGACTGGACTGCCAATACTGATGCTCTATGTAAGAAAGGTCAGAGCAGACTATACTTTCTGAAAAGGTTGGCATCCTTCAACATCTGCAGTAAGATGCTGCAGATGTTCTACCAGACGGTTGTGGCGAGTGCCCTCTTCTACGCGGTGGTGTGTTGGGGTGGCAGCATAAAGATGAAAGACGCCTCACGCCTGGACAAATTTGTTAAGAAGGCAGGCTGTATTGTAGGAGTAAAGTTGGACAGTTTAACATCTGTGGCAGAGCGACGGGCATTAAGCAAACTCCTGTCAATCATGAAGAATCCACTGCATCCACTGAACAGGATCATCTCCAGGCAGAGGAGTAGCTTCAGTGACAGACTTTTGTCACTGTCTTGCTCCACTGACAGACTGAGGAGATCGTTCCTCCCCCACACTATGCGACTCTTCAGTTCCACCCAGGGGAGTAAATGCTAACATTAATTTTATTTTTATTTTTTTCATTTTTTCATTTTTATTACTATTTAATTTAATATTGTTTCTTTGTATCAGTATACTGCTGCTGGATTATGTGAATTTCCCCTTGGGATTAATAAAGTATCTATCTATCTATTGGCCGGGATGACTGGCCGACCATATTCCAGTATATATATATATATATATATATATATATATATATATATATATATATATATATATATATATATATATATATATACAGTGTTCTCCCTAGCATCTTTTACCCGGGCACTCCGCTCAGCTAATTTAGTTGAGTGCCCGGCTGTCATCTCGTATGACATTGTGAGATGTCAGCCACAGATCTGCAGGCACAGGCACATCTAATGATCTGCAGAGATGGCAAGGGACGAGCGGGCGGGTGGGTAAATACTGCTAAAGCTAATAGCGGATGTAGAGCCGGAGCAGAGTTCACAAGCAAAGAGTATGGGGAGGTGGGGTTTCGAGAGCGGGCTGTACATGGTAATAGCGGGGGTGTAGCAGCTTAATACAGTAGCAAGGAGTATGGAGAGGTGGGCGGGTGAGAGGGGGCTGTACATGCTAATAGCGGAAGCGGAGCGGCAGTCCACAAGCAAAGAGGATGTGGAGGTGGGTGGGCAAGAGGAGGTCTGATAAAATAAAAAATCTAGTGAAACCATCCTGTCAGATATCAGAAAAAAGGCGTCAGGAACTGATATCTCTGTTCTCGGCGTCAGCGCAGTCTGCGAAGTGCGGCTGAGTGTACAGCAGCTCTCTTCTTGTAAAGTACATAGCAAACCAGTATATACACATACAGTTGTTTAAGCATTAGGTGTGTTCTGTGTGCAAAAATCCTTGTAGCACTCACTGTGGTTCCTGTTTAAAGTGACCCCATCTGCTGTTCTTATATTTGCTCATATTTGGACCTGCGTTCATATTGCAAAAAGTGTGCAGAAACCCTGGCAGCACACACTGTGTCCTGAGCAAAAGTTTTGTCACTGAATTGCTGAGGGTTTTGTACGGAAGCGTATTAGGGCCACGGTGAAGAAAAAAAAAATGTCGAGAATAAAGTTGAGATGTTGACTTTATTCTCGACATTTCCACTTTAATCTTGATGCTTATGATGAGCATAAAGTTGACATGTTGCTACATAATTTATGACGGGGGTTTGAGAAAATCTAGTAAATTAAACATTCATTTTAAGATGAAGTTTAGTTTATGATCTACTTTAATGACAAACTACGAGAATAAAGTCAACATGTCGAATTTAATCTTGAGATAAATGGCGATATACTAGCTGTATAAACCCATGCTGTAGGAAGCCCAGGGTCCTAGAAACTATTAAAATTGTCATAAAAAATTGAAATGTAGAGATGTCAGGTAATTGAAAGGAACTACTCTGGACATCTTTGTCCTAGGTTTCATTTTGCCGACATGCTCGCCTTTGCTTGTGTATTAGATAGATCTCCTCAGTCTGTCAGTGGAGCAGTCTATCGCTGAAGCTGCTCCTCTGTGTGGAGATGATACTATTCAGTGGATGCAGTCGATTCTCTATGATTGACAAGAGCCTGCTCAGCGCCTGTTGCTCTGCCACAGATTAGGGGCAGGAGGGAAAGGAAAAGGGATATTATTCTGCCGATGTGCTTGTCTCACTTGCATAAGAATTTCTCTCTTTTCTCGGCGGTTTTACTTTGTCAACAGAGTTGCTTTCTTCTTCCGACTCATTAACTTAGGGTCGCTTTGCCGGCTCTTTCAGCTTCATGCCGTAGCCTCGCACTTTCAGGCTGGACAGATCTTATATATATGTATATCTTATATACTGTATATATATATATATGTATATATATATATATATATATATATATATATATATATACTGTATATATATATATGTAGAGAGAGGGAGAGAGAGAGGTAGAGAGAGAATGATTTCTATTAATTATCATGAGTGCTTGTTTTTCTCTCATAGTGTCTCTTGTACAAGTGTAATCTGCATATGAGACACACATTTATTGTTCCACTGACAAGTATGAAATTGCAGTTTTTCTGGTGTATAAAGTGAATCAAAAACTTGTTATTCCATGTATCATTTTTTTTCTTTCTATCACATTCCTGTTTAAAGATAGAAATTCTGTACTTATAAAAACACTATTCAGTGCCACTACTGAATAACTTAATGAAAATTTGTCAAACTCTGTAATCAAGTTATAAAGCAGTACAGAAGGAAATCTTGAATCCAATGAAAAGCAATCACTTATCTTCTACTGTAGAGGGTCTGTTAGAACCAGTATAGCAGACAGCTTGCCCAGCTGGGATGCCTATATAATGGAAAGATCGGGACATTATCTCACCTGGAATACTAGAGGGTAGCCCCACATGGTTGCTGTGGCTCCAGGGATTCCCACAGGGCATCCTGGGAGTTGGAGTTCACTGCAGCCCTGTTGGGTTCCATGGATGCTGCCAGAGGAAGCTGTGGGATTGGCAGAGCCCTTCAAAGCAGGTATGCTGCCACACCCTGAAGTGCCACCAGAAGAAGGTCATTTGGAGCTCTATAAAAGGAGCCAGCTGTCACTACTGTAGGAGCCAGAGTCAGGTGGAAGAGGATGAAGCTTGCCTGGAGGAGTGGAGGTGGAAGGAAAGTAAGAGAGAAGAGAAAGCGTGCTTTTGTGCCATATTGTGCTTGGGACCGTGCTGTATAGGTACGAAATCGGAGGAAAACGTTTGCCACAAGAAAAAGATAAAATAGAGAACTTGTGTCCAGTGTATACTTGGGTCAGGTTTGGGTGGTTAAAACATCCTCTGCAGGCCACACCAGAGTGAGGTCTACGTCACCCCTGGAAAAATCACATATTACACTATATGGCATATGTATGAATTACCCATATTTTTCATGAAAATAAAGCAGAAAAATGTGAATGCCTGTTTTACTTCTCAACCATGTACTGTAATAAACAAGTTTGTCAAATGAATGTGTGAATGTCAATACTACATTTTTTGCTGTCGGTGTATTTTAAATTTATAAAGACATGAACAAAAACAAAAACACTTCTGTCGATAAAGTTAAAAAACGATTTGTCACTTCTATTATTGTGTCTTCAAAATTTGTGCTCAGTCAATAATATGCAGTCACTTTTCAATACTGTATCTTGTAAAGTATTAGCTTTGAAAAGGCAAACAGATTTGTATTTCAAAGCATTCTTTGAATTTTGGAAACATCAGATTGAACAAATGATATGTCCTTTTATGCAAAAATATTTAGCAGGTACGCAAGATCAGATTATTACATCTCTAAACCCTGTACTATCATTTATTTTCAGGAATACAAAAAAATAGTGAGCTGCCTAAGGTCTTTGACATGGCTGTCAAGACAACCCACAGAATCATTTCATTAAGAGCTGAAGCAGCTTTATTGAGTCTGCTTCATTTTTACCACAGTTTTATGAATTACTACTTCCATATGTACAATATATTATTGTGATTTGTTTGGAACAAGCATGACTGGATAGCAGGAGCCACTTATGATACATTGCTGCAGAAGATGTAAACATTATAATCAGAAAAAATTCTGTAGTAATGCCAGCGTACCACAAAATGACATGTTTTGCTTTTCATTTCTTTTTTGCCCTTCAAATGAGATTTACTTTATTTGAAGTTTTGTTTTTATTATAATTACTATAGTTTTGTTTACACTGTAAGTTGACTGATATATCAAACAAATATCAATATATTACAGTATTTGTTATACAAACAATGTCTTAAAGTTAGCTTATACCCATGCAGTCCACTATTAAGTGACAATGATTGTACACTTTCATTCTAATAAGTTAAATGAGACTCCATGTATGTTTTGTTTAACTTTTAATTTCCCTTATATATACTAGTGTATAAGTCGGGACATGAAACCCGAAAAATTGATCATTTAATCCGACCCCAATTTATACGCCCATTCAAAAATACAACACTTACATTTTTTTTTTTTGCATCTTCTTGCTTCCTCCAATCTCGCACCAGTTTCTCAGACATATCAAATTTTGTTGCAGCAGCGCAGTTACCAATTTCTTTTGCAACTTCAATGACTTTTAATTTAAAACCAGCTTCATATTTTTTTCTGATCGAACGCTCCAACGTAGATATGGGATGCTTTTACGATAAAGGTGTATGAGTGTGTGAGATAAAAAAAAACAAACAAAGATCAGTGCAAACGTTGCTTCAGAATAGTTTGGGTATTACCATGTGGTCACATAGGCATAATACATAGAAAAAAAGGCAGTGTGCTCCGTGGTTACTCTCTCAGGTGGGTGTTAGCATATCATAATCCCTTGTACCAATAGCGTGAGTTTTCCGCATTTGACTTATACGACCAACATTATAAAATACTGGAAATTGCATGGTAAAATCAAGCCCTGACTTATACGTGGGAGAACTTAATTGCGAGTATATACAGTATGTACAATATTGATTTCTTCTGTATTATATAGTTCAAATTCCAGTCCAGACACTACCAGTGTGCAGTCTGCATGCTCTTTCCATGTATTCATAGCTTTTGTACAGATACAGCATCTTGGTGTCTAGCCATGCCTCATTGACCTCATTGGCTGCTTTGAGTGAATGTGGATGTGTGAGTGAGTATACCTTGCAGTAGTTTAGAGCCATGGCAGGTGTATCTTCTTGTTACCCTGTACAGGGTGATCATGAAATGGATAGTAGAAGTGGCATATACAATTTACTCTATATGCCGTGTATCAAATGTATAGGCATTTGCATATATATTTTTATTTGTGGCATTTGAGTATGCTCCCTGTGTCTATGTATGTTGTTTGGCAAACAAGCTTTCTACTATGACCTAATTATATGAATGTTTGGTTACACTGAGTCTCTAAATTAACTTGATGTCCATCTCATTCCAGGTAAATCCCAGACTTGTGCACAAGTGTGAGGCTTTATCCCCCTGCGACTCCATATTGGTTAGATGAGTAGTACTGTAAATCTACATACATTAGATAAAGATGCATATGCAACATTTGAGTTCACATGCTCAGAAATTGGATATAGTGTTAGTGAAAGACTGTGTGGACGTACATATGCAAAGGGAACAAGCAGATAAAGGTTATCCTGATGGGAAGAAATTGAAGGTTCGAGACATAGTTTTGGCTGTATAGCCTTCATCAAGTGTGTGAAAGAAAACATAAGAAACAGGTAACACATATAGAAGTGGAAGGAGAGACCTAAAGAGATGGCAGAGGTGCAACAAGATGAAGAAAGACAATAAAAATTCAGGCTGTCATGTAGTGCTGGTGAGATGGGTGTTCCAAGTCTGAAAATTATTATGATGCTGCTTTGTTTTTAATTTTTCATAGCCTTTGTTTGAGTTTTGTCTTATCTTTTTATGTCTGTCAGAGGTTTTTGACTATGAAGATTCCAAATATTGGGTTTACTTTTGTATAAAAACTTTATTCCACTTTGTTAACATCATTTTGCCCCATCTCTGATGCCATTTTGATTTTGTTATGGGTGCCACCATTTCACAAATCCCAGGACCAAGAAGACATGGCTTCCTGCTTAGTTGTGGAGGTTGCGACATCTGATGTCTTTAACGTGAAAGGTTTAAAGATCAGCACTGGTGACCAACTTTCAACTCAGTTTGTGCATATTACCCTAAAAGACTTATTGCTAGTCTTTCTTTTTGTTATAATTTCAAGTTTATGACTTTTTGGCAGCATTTTTTAACTTTGATTTCTGGGGTTTTGTTTTTAGCCTGGTGAAAGTGTGGCTTGCTTTTCTGTTTTGATCCTTGTGTGTATTTTGACTATGTCTCATTTTCTGGTCTACAACTTTCAAAATGCTGTCTCCCCATCTGAATGAACTTCGATGCAATGACACCCATTATATACATTTGAAGTAGACTGGTGGTAGTCTTTGAACATTAAAATTCAATGCTCTTGGCTCAGTCTTGACCTCCAATAACTATTAACATATTTTGGCACTGCAAACCCTTATAAGTACATAGGTAAATAATTTACTTTTTCAATAGGCTGTGATTTAGGCATTTGGTAATTAAAAAACAAGACATATCATCACTCCTGTGTGTTTCTACAGGTTATATATGATAGCATGCTAATTCAATGCCGCCAGATTAGTTAATTGTTTTTTCTTAATTTCTCTTATGAAGCTATTAGTGAGACGCTTATTTATTTACAGTAAAATGCATTCCACTAATCTGTTTCCCTTTATGGCTGTTAGCTTGAAGACAGTATAAGGCTTCCTCCCTGTCTCCATCCTTATAGGATAACATTTCAGTGGTATCAGTAGTTTGCAGGAATGCTCAGAACAGACTTGTACTGTCTCACTTACTATATGCGCATATGAAAGAGAGTGCTGGTGAGAAGTGGCAAGATAGGGCCGCCCGGAGGCAGCAGATAAAACGGAACTGGCAGCAGAGAGAAACAGACGCTGGCAAGTAGAGTTTCACATCACTGCACAAGAAAAAAAAAAGCTAAACAATAAAACGGTGGAGTGGCGTCACTACACGTAAGGCGCCTGATCTGCTCTGAGACTTGTGAGTTCTGACTCTTTGTAGTGGTTTTGCGCTGCATAGTTATTTTGAGAGATTTTCCAACACAGAGCTTTCATTTTGGTTATAGAAAAATGTTTTAGACTGAGTGCCAGTCAAGAAGAGGGCACCTGGCATCTTAGCAAGATGGAACATTAGAAGCAAAATTCATGAACTGATGTCTGTGTTGAGTTGTATTCTCTTGTACAGCATACTAATTGTGTTAAAATATAATTAAAACATACATTTAATTCTGCAGGAACATCTGTTTTTTGAAGCTTTTTTTTCTGTCAGCCACCTGACATTCACAGTATACTATAGGTTGTAATTTCCTGTGAGAAGTCAAATTTTGGACATGTAAATGTGCTTTTATTGAATTAATGTGAGACATGGGATTTTTTAGCAGGCACTGAAGCTTAAGGAAACAGATTATAAAAATCAAATGCACAGCTGAGAGAAAGTCAATACTGTGGAGAAAGAAGGAAAGTGGTTCAGATAAGGCTAAGGATAAAGACTACAAAACCACATGTGTCTTACCAAAGTAGTAGGAGGAGTAGGAGCAGTAGCATTGTCATGCATACAGAATAGAGTGTTTGAATGTTCAACCAACATTAAAAGTTGCCACTCTCCAGCACCATGATGAATGAGAATATAATAAAATGTAAACTGAGTTATGAAGGAGTGCAGTACTTTCAGATTTCAAACTGCAGAGTGCCTGTTCTGGTTAAGCAGAATTGTAAACTACTTATGGGCCAGGTACTTTGGGCCTCCTAAAATAAGATTTAGGTGAACATCTGTTCATTTTTTTTCTTGAATGTGCTTAATCTTGTTTTATCATAATGGGGAGCATGAAACAGCCTTTAAAATCTGTTTTCTGAAGCTATGAGGAGGCAGAGCTAATAATTACGCCAACTTTTAGATAAACAACATTTGTTATTTAAAAATACAAGTACAATTGACAGCCTAATACTCCTTTTATCTTTAGGCCGAATATGGGACATAAATATTTTTCTGTTTTCAAGGTTTAAAAATGGTAGAAAAACAAATACAAAAACTCAGACACTTGAAAAATGAAAACAAATATAAGACAAGCAGCCATAAAATATAAAAGAATCCAGCACAGGATGTGCTTCTGAATAAAGGCTGGTGATAGTGGAATAGTTAAAATATTTTGATGTTATGTTTCTAGATAAGAGATGTCTAAAATCTCCTCTTCCTTCTGTTTGTATGCACAATTACTGTACTTGCATTACTTACAGTGTATGTTACATTAACTCAACATTGAGAAATAAAGAAAAAAACATAAGGGCTTTCGAGTTTATTTTACCTGGATGTGATTTGCATCAATCTTGCCTTGACCTCCCTTGTTTATTTGTTTATAATTGTAGATTAGCTGCAGATGTCATAGGCCATGAACTTGTCCCTTATGACTTGATAAAATTTCAACCTTGAGATAAAGCATGTTTTTGTAATAGTTATAATAATGAAAAGGAACACTGGTAAGATGCATCATCCTGTTAAACCATGTCTGATAAAAAAAAATATTTTACATGTTTTTGCTCTGCCTACCTTCCTACTTCCTGTAATGGTTAGGTTTACACATTGTGGATAAATGCTTATTTGAATCTCAACTAAAACTGAAGTTGCAAATAACTAAATAAATAAACCCATAAACCTTTTCCTTAAAATTACTATATATTGTGACAGATACAGGGCACTATCGTCCTCTTGAACCCTCAAACTATACGCCAGGCACCAGATAAAAGTCCAAATTATTATTTTATTTGAACTATACAGTGCACAAAGCACCCTCCTCTCCACAATACTCATATAAATAAACAATAATCACTACAATAACAATCCACCACCCCCAGACGCATTGCCACCCTTCCACCCAGCTCAGCTCAACCCTCTGGTGTTTCTCAGAGTCCTTTTATAGTCCCTGACCTGGAAGTGTTTCTCATCCTTCAGTCCATGTGACTCCTTATCACTTCCGGGTCAGATAAAAAGTCCTTTTCTTCATCCCGGAAGTACATCACTTCCACTGTTGCTTTGCCTATGACGTACTTCCAGGTTATAGAACACAAACGAGTCTTGGGGCTTCCCTGCAGCATCCTCTGTTGGCCCCTGTGGTATCAAGGGAAAACTCCATCATCCATTATTCCCTGCTGGTAACCGGGGCACCTTCATGTTGCAGGGAGAGCACCATCTGGCGACCTGGGGGTATTGGCCAGGCCGGCCAAAGACCACAATATATATATTTATATATACTAGGGGTGTGCGCTTCACACTAGCCACTTCGCGTCCCTGCCGCTCGTGTTGTTTGGGGGTGGAGGGGGGGCTAAACACACACTAAGAAGATGTGGACGGATCAGCTGCTTGCTTGCTCCTAGCTGCTACTGAGCTGCATGATCTGCATGTCGCGCTGCGTGTCAATCATTTAAAAGCCTGTACAGCAGCTGTCCTTTTGTCTGACGTTAAATTGTCTCCAAGAAATTGTGTGTAAGTAGGGTGTGACGTTGAAGTAGTGTCGCGGGACTTCAAAGTGTCTCTCCAAGATGATCACATCTCGACCCAAGATTTTTTTATATTATATATATATATATATATATATATATATATACAGTGGACCCTCGGTTCACAAACGTCTTGGTTCACGTAGAAATCGGTTTACGACCAAAAAGTTCGCCAAACTTTTGCCTCTGTTCACGACCACACACTCGGTATACGAACAAGCCAGTTTCCCTTTCAGTTTGTATGTGTTCAGTATCTCCCTGTGCATTTCCTGTGCAGCGAATGAGCGAGAGAGCGAGAGAGAGCGCAACACACACACATAGGCTGAGAGAGACACACACACACACACACAAGCGCTCGAGAGAGAGACATACACACACAGGCACGTG
The DNA here is from genome assembly GCF_016835505.1 of Polypterus senegalus. Lineage (NCBI taxonomy): Eukaryota > Metazoa > Chordata > Cladistia > Polypteriformes > Polypteridae > Polypterus > Polypterus senegalus. Next base: position 101,653,610 of record NC_053163.1, on the reverse strand, counting down.
AGAGAGACACACACACACACAGGCTGCGCAAGAGAGAGACACACACACAGACAGGCATGCGAGAGAGACACACACACACACACACAAGCGCCCGAGAGAGAGACACACACACACAGGCGCGCAGACACGCACACACGAGAGAGAGAGCTGGACGCATAAGGTAGAGAATGCAGTTAAAAATTGCACTGGGCTTGTTTTTGTTTTCATTTCTGTTTACAGCGATCGGTTCATAGCGTGCATTGTTACAATGTTACTTTTCTTGGTGGTTTATTAAATTACAGATTTTTCAAATGTTCATTTTTTTCCCTGTGCTTAAAACTCATTAAAAAAAGTGTTTTTAGCGAGCAGTTCTTAGCGCTATAGCACAAACTATTGCAGTGTTAGTTTTCTCTGTTGTTCAAGGTTTTCTCTTTGTTATTCAATGTTTTTACATTTAGTTTACTATTACGCTGTGCATTCTATGATCTAATTAACTATATTTGTGCTTAAAAACTAAAAAAATATATATATTTACATACAGTTTGTACCTTCTGGAACGGATTAATTGTATTTACATACAATCCTATGGGGGAAATTGCTTCGGGTCACGACCAAATCGGTTTATGACCAGAGTTTTGGAACGAATTATGGTCGTGAACCAAGGTTCCACTGTATGTGTATATATATATATATATGGGAGTTCTTGATATTTTTTAGTTGTTAATTTAAAAACGGAATAAGTCTCTGAAAATCTAACAATATCAAATCAAATTAAAGTTAAATAAATTCTGAAAAGAATACCAAACATATATATGTAGGTTTTAATATAAGTCTGATTTAAAGCATGACAAAAAAGTGACATAAAAATGTCACAAATAATCATTGCACAAAATCGTTGTACTTTTAGACTTAGAATTTTATATATATATAGTTTATATTATAGTAGTATTGCAGATAAACCCAGCTGAATGAACTTCAGCAAACTATTGCGCTGTGCATTCTATGGTGTAATTAACTATATTTGTGCTTAAAAACTAAAAAAAAAAAATATATTTACATACAGTTTGTACCTTCTGGAACAGATTAATTGTATTTACATACAATCCTATGGGGGAAATTGCTTCGGGTCACGACCAAATCGGTTTACGACCAGAGTTTTGGAACGAATTATGGTCGTGAACCAAGGTTCCACTGTATGTGTATATATATTTTACTATCCATTTTTTTTAGTTCATTAAAGTTTAAATTATTGTCTATTGTGTTTTATCTTATTACTTTGCATTAAATTTGTGTTTGCTTATAAAAGCATCTGGTAAAGTTGTGCTCTGCAGTGATGCAGGATTCATTGTTTCATTAATTACCTTTAACCTGAAGATGTATAATTTTTCTGATTTAGAGAAAATATTTATTTATTATTCCAAAATAAATCTTGTATTTCATTTAGTTGCACAAGGAGATAAAACATTTTCTAACAATAAGTAGAGTAAAGCAGAATGCCTGTCTGAATAGATTGCCAGTCTTTTGCTGTTCCTTAAATGTATTTTGCTCATATACTATACAACTACTGTAGATGGTAGTAATAGAAATATTCTGCTCAGAGATTTTCATTGTAATAAGATATAGTAGGTATTTTAAGTATGCTTGAGGGTTTTTATGAAGAACTCTATGTTTACTCAGTGATAAAAAAAATGCTTCATATTGATTTTGAGAAAAAAAAAATCCATACTATGTAATGCTAAAGGCGCCACCTTGACGTTGAAGTGGGAAGTTCAAAAATTGCCATACAAAGAATATTGCATCTCCCAAAGTGACTTGAAATGTCAAAGGTTGCTGGAGTGACTTAAGGGATAAATTCTTGTGGTTATTTCATTTTTAATGTATGTTCAAGACTTAGACTCATATTTGACCCAGCAGCCTACTTACCTATGTAAAATAAAGTGTTGCCAACTTATCTGTTTGAATAAATATGCAATATGTTTAAAAGGAAGATCTATACATTTTTACATTCTGAGTTTATATGCAACACTGACAAACACTGAGCTCTAATAGATTTTCTTTTTATCATTTATCCAGTATTTTCAGTGAATGCAATAGAATTACAATGTAAATATTTGACATTTATCTTTTATTTAGTTTTAGCTGTGGTTGTCACTGCAAATGCCTGATTCCTGTGAGCAACATTTTTATGAGCGAGAACTACATCCTACAGAATGCAGTACTATAATTTGGTCTTGCAAAATGTTATGTTTATACTGTGCTATTCTTTACACTATCCTTATCCTTTAATTACACAAAAGTAAACCTGGTAAATCAGGGCAGAATCATTTTTAGAGCCATGACTGAGACATTTCTCATGGTGCTTAGTATGTCTGTTGAAGTGAGAGATGAAAACCACAGCACACAAACATAGTTAATGTATTTTGATTCACATTTGGATCTGTCAGTTTGTTCAACTGAAGCTTACTAGAGGTTTACACCTTTAGCAACTGTACTGCAGCATCCTAAGACGGTGCTTGACAAGACCTGAGAAGTAGTGGGAGTGTTAGGTTTCTCTTACACTTTTGGGCAAGTGGTGTTTTTTTTTTTTTTTTTGTCTTTTAAGAATAATGATGATACAGTAGAGTAATATTCTGTTAATACAATTTGATTCCCATATGTATTTACTTTTGTACTAATCCACAGCTATTTTAGTTATTAATACATCAAACTATAAAGCTTAATATATTAAACCTTCAAAAAATCTGTTCAAAATATATTTTTCTGTTTAGAAAGTTTTTAAAAGTAGTTAACATTAATAACAAATGAGGAGTTGAATAGTTGTGGCTGTTGGTGTGCGTCTGCCCTGCAATGATCCAGCACCGAGTTCAGGGGCCTCATTTATAAATTTTTACATGGAATTGTGCATGAAAATATGCACACACCAAAAAAACTTGGAGTACACACCTTTCTGTGCAATTTGCCCTTTATAAATCACAATTTGCTTTGTAAATATGCCTACGGGAAACGTATGCTGACCACTGCCCTGAAACATCCATTTACTGTATGGAGCATGCTAAATAACCTCATACATATGCAATTATGGTGCTGTGGAACTTCACTGGTGATTGAGCAGCCTTGCTTCTGATGCATTGAGACCCTGCCACCTGCATTCAAGAACATTTGGATGCACTCTGCTGCCGAGAGCACAAGATCATGGGTGGTATTATGGCACCTGTCATCTGAGTCAGTAGCTACTATTATCTGGCACATGTAATGACATGATTGCTGTTACAATAAATTGTACACTACAGGCAACATGAAAAAATGAGGGCTCAGCCATTTACCTTTCCAACAAGCCAGCCAACACATACAGTACTGCCAAATATATCAAAGCTACTTTGCCACAAAATAAGTGAATCATGGGCTGACCCAAGCCAAGGAGACACAATGTTTCTCAGCCACATCTTGACATCACATATGACTTGTGCATTAATGGAATAAAACTGCTCACAGTTAGAAAAAGCAGTTTCATTCTTGCTAGGTTCCCTTGTTGCAATATGAGTGAATTAAATTGCTCCGATTACGTAAGGAAAACTGAACACTGCTGCAGATTGCCTTTTTATGTTGGCAAATGCATGTTGTATAATATGTAATACATCCAATCTGGATGTAGTGACTCTCAAGTCGTATAATTGCTTTCAGCACAGTTAGCATGCTGAACTTGGCTTAGGTATTCCTGACATGTCGGGGTAGTCGGTAATTGATATAAACTGATGAAAAGCAAATAAATGTTCTTTAGTGCAAATACTCAGCATATGTACATATTAAAGGTCAATTAAAATTCAGTCTGCACAACATTTATCACTTTTAAGATATAATATGTTTGTCACATCCACATACATTATAATGGCAGCTCCATGATATGAATTATTCTATGCAAGTAGTTATTTAGCTGGTTTGACTGCATTTCCTTGTTTAATCAAAGGTACTGTCATTTCCCATTTCCTCCAAAATGTTGCATACGCATGGGTCAGAGTTGCTGTAAATATATGCATCTTCCCCTGTCTAGTTTTCTTTTACAGTTCCCAGCGTTTGTGGGGGAAGTTGTGTACACACATTTCTAAATTCTTTTTGCATGTATGAAAATGAAGCCCCTTGGTGTTCTTCCTGCATGGCTTGCCCCCAGGTTTGCAGAATATGCCTTGACTCCAAACTTTGATTTGGGTAAATGAATCAGCTTACATTTAAAGCTAAAGAGACTGTCAAAAAAAAATGAATTTTGGGATTTTTGGTGTACATACATGGATAGAATGGCTAATAACTGTTAATGTTGAAATCAGAAGTAATCCTTGGGGTAAAGTCATATAATACTGTTAGACAGTCAAACATAGCCTCCAGCACATCTCCTACTGACACATAATCAGCCCAAATTTTCAGCAATATTGAAACCACCGCTCACTGATATAATCATAAATGTGCTCACACCAAAGAGGATCACATGTATTTAGATGGTTCTCCAGATTTGGAGAACATTATTTTACAAAGATAAGTCAAAAGTGAAATGTTTTGTCTGACACATGTTCTTTTTCCTATATTAAAAACGGGGTCACAATCCACAGTAAGAAGTTTTAAACAATCATCAAACATGGTGAATACTGCCTCTTGGTTTGGAGTTTCTTTGGTATATCTAGCCCTAAATGATCTGCTGTCTTTGAAGGAACCATAAATTCTACTCTATTCTCTTTTTAATTAACTTGTTAATTAATGATATGCATGTTGAATCATTGTACAGTTGAATATCTTAACATGGTAGTTAAAGCATATCTACAGTGTAAATACTTTGTTAAGAAAGAAAGAAATCTTTTGAGGGACTTGAAATGCTCGGTTTTCCATCCTTGATGGGCATTGCTATTCTACAACTATTTGTCAAAGGAAGAACCTGAACTTCACATGCGGCATCACTTGCCACTGACTACGCAGTTGCTTGTTTCTCTGTAGTTTTAGACTTAAACTGTACATGACTGAATACTTTCCTGTCTGTCTTTTTTTTTAATTTTTTAAAAGGAATTAACAAATTGTTGCATTAAAAAACTGTAATAAATGGTCTAACTCAGGGGTCCTCAATCCCGGTCCTGGAGAGCCGCAGTGGCTGCAGGTTTTTGCTCCAACCCAGTTGCTTAATAAAAAGCACTTATTGCTAAAGTAACACTTCTGCTTCACTTTAGTGATTTTGAGCCCTTATTGCTTAATTTTGTCTTAAACAGCTATTTTAATTGCTCCTTATTATCAATAACATGCAAATGACAAGAGAGAGCAGCATTTCTCCATTTAGCTTATTTACATTTACACCTGTGTGTATTTATCTGCACTATTGGGTTTAATTAAATACTTAGAAGAAAAATGAAGAGAAAAAAGTGAAGGACTGAGAATTACTTGTCCATTTTAGCCTTCAAATCATTTGCATGATAGAAAGGTAAAGAAAATCTAGGATATGAGAATGACCTGACATAGCAGAGTTAATTTAATTTCATAGCTTGTTAGTGCTTTATTGGCAAGAATTGCTTTCTAATTAAGCAACCAGGTCAGAACAAAAACCTGCAGCCACTGCGGCTCTCCAGGACTGGGATTGAGGACCCCTGGTCTAACTCATACCACATTCAGAGGTGATTAGAAATAGATAGCTACCATAATTAGCACAATTAACATTTTCACATACAACAACTGCATATAAACGGATACTGATTTAAATTTTGGCATGGGGAATGTGATATTGGATCTTTATCCAGACATGATGCGGACATTGGAGTGTAAATGTAATCCAGTGCATATCGATGCCAAGTGTGACTTAAAGAGGTGACTCATGTAAATGGTTCCCCCAATTAACAAATTCATTGGTAAAAACCATTAATTTAGTGAAACACTGAATTACTTTACATTTATTCAAAGTTAGATAGATCCTCAGAAAGAGAAAGATTAACTGTACTTTCAAAAGGGTTATACCTGCTTGGACTTATTTTGAGAAGAAAATCAGAAAGCAAAATCAAAGTTGCAGTTGTTGTGCATGTGTTTATATGAGAGACAGGATTTTTTATGGTCCTTTTTAAAATATATTTTTGATAAACAAGGAGGTAAGATGTTTTACAACTGTTAGGCTCCTTGCTAGCTCCCTCCTCTGTCACTTGTACAATAGGATGCACTTTTCATGTGTCAGTGAAGATTATTGACCGAGCGGCTTGAATGCAAATTTGGGATTTTCAGACACATTGCTCTTGTGACAGCCTTGCGGTCTCTTGGAGGAAATGCAAATGTGTTCTGAATGAAAAATCCCTGCTGGCATCTGAAGACTACGCAAAAAGCCGGTTAAAGCCACCAGCAATTGACTTTTTGACGTAATACACAATCTGACTGCTAACTACAAGTGTGCTGTTGATGTGAAAATATAGCGGAAAATAAGGCACTGGCCTAAAACATAACAGCACATCTACTGCATCCAAGTTTTACATCTCACATACATGCACGGCTTGAATTACTACAGCATTTGTAGTTTTGAACCACAGTCATTGCTTTGAATGTTGAAATAGGGATTTTTTTATTTGAATTTACAGAAGAATATTAAAATTCTTGGTTACTAATGCCTACTGTGATCATTATTTATGATTTTTAAATTATTGCTTAGTCTCTAAAATGCCAGTGTTGCCCAAGCGCATCTGGAAAATTAATGTATTTTTCTTATTTATGTGAAAAGATATAAGTAGAAATTGAAAACATGAGAATTTACCAAATTAAGCTGCAAAACTGAAAAACCCCTTCGTAAAATATGCCATTGTTTACCAATCAAATATAAATAATAATTAATTATTCATATTCCTTACTTTAGATCAGCTTAAATATAATTTTCTCAGAAAAATTTTTACGATCATCCCAAAGCTCAATTCAATTTGCAAGTGCAGCCTTTTAAACTTGATGTGCATTGATACGATATGAATGTCAGGATTAAAAGCTTTTCTCCAGTAGCTTTACAAACTATCATGGGGGGCACCTTAACAACAGTTGTGTCACATTATGAGAATTTTATTTGTTTGTCTTCTTCCATTTTGAATTAGCAGGGGATTTAAATTCCTGAGATGTCCTTGTGATGTTTGCACATTTTCCCAGAAAATACATGGCTTTTACCTGCATACTCCAGTTTTTCTCCCATAGTTCCAAAAGACATGCAGATAAAATTAAATGTCAATTACAAATTGCCTTTGCATGAGTGGGCTTTGTGATGGAGTGGAGTCGTATTCAGGCTTTCTTCCTGGCTTGTGCTCAGTCCTGTCAGCAGAGGCTCTGGTCCTATCTTTTATCAGAGATGGCTGGGGTGGCGACCCGGCTGGAACGCCCAGGAGGACCGGAGGAGGGCTTGCGCCTTCCCCAGACCATGTGGGGGCTACCGCCCTTGTACCTTTGAAGGGCACGGGTGCAGAGCTTTGAAACTCCACTCTGTAGGGGCCCGTGGTCACCGCCAGGGGGCGCCCCTATGCCTTTGGAGCCCTGAACCTCAGCATTTCCGCCACACCTAGAAGTGCTGGGGGGAAGAGGAGCGGGGACACGCGGAGTGCTTCTGGGGATGCAGCCGGCACTTCCTCCACACTGGGGCGTGTCGGTGGAAGATTGCCGGGACACACCTGGAGCACATCCAGGTGATCATAACAGGGGCCGCCTCCCTTAACTCGGGGTTAAAGTCAGGTGGAAGAGGACGAGGTCTTGGAGGAGGCAAGGAGGTGGCCTGAAGAGTAAGAAGGCAGCGTGTTGTGGCCAGGACTTTGGGGGACTTTGGGGGTTGTGCACTGTAAATAATGGCAAATAAATGGGTTGTGGGTGACATGAACGTGTCCGCCTGACTGTGTCCGGGCCGGCTACCACACTTTACATAAACATAACAAATTTATAAGGAACATTGAATAATTAAATATTGAATATTTTTTTTTTTGGATATACACATAAATAATTATACACTTTCTGATATGTGCATCTGAATGTAACATGTCCAGAGAAACAATTTTGAAGAACTATGTAAAACCTTTGGTTATTTTTGAATATGACTATTTTGCATTCATTTTATACTACACTGCCCACAGTCTTCCTGAATATACACAGAAATTAAAAATGGTAATTTCTTATTATACTTTATATATTCATTTAACTTAAGATTAGAATCAAGACTCAATAACCATGTAAGAGTTGGTTTGGAACATAACATTTGCATGTGTGGAGTTTGCATTTGTAACCTATTCTGAGAAGCTGTTTCCACTCAAGTTTCTGTTGATGTATTTGCTGTAAGTGCCACTTCTTTACGCTATACATGGTGGATCCAAACATAGTTACATAAAGGTGCATTAAAATGGAATCAAGACTTACAGTAGTTTAGACCATTCTGGAATTTTTAAGTTTGAAATTAAGAAGAGAATTTTAGATATCCCATAAATGTCTAGCAAGAGACAGATTCCACAAGAATCTTTATAAAAAAAATTACAAAAATAGATAAATGCAAGATAATAAAAAAGAGTTGACTGAAAGGCATTCCTAAGGCAAACAAGTCCCAATATACAATCCAGAAATGGAAATCTAAAAACAAAAGCAAATATAATCAAAAACACTGCAATAAACACATTCAGTGAATTGGTAAGGTACTGACTTACCCAGCCTACATTTAAAGGCTGGGGCAGTTCCTTTGCAGTGATCCAAGGATGGTCCCACCCCTTGGGGTTCCACTCACAAAATACAAGTAATATAAGAGAACAATGGCACATACATAGAAACTACACAATAAATAAAAAGAATAAAATTAACAAAAATATATAGTTAGAATCTAGCAGCCATACCACATGCACTTCAGAACAGGTCATCCACCTGGAGGTAAGCTTGTTTGGGCCCGGCCAGTACTTGGATGGGAGAACATCTAGGAAACGTTTCAGTTACAGCTGGAAGGAACGTTGGTGAGGCCAGCAAGGGGTACGTATCCTGTGGTCTTAATGTGGATCCCAGTGCCCCTGTGCTGTAAAAATGGCTCAGTCCTTCAGTTGAGACATAAACCGAGATCCTGACTCTTTATGGTCTTAAAAGGTTCCTGGGCAACCTTCGTAAAGAGAAGGATGTATGCTGATGTCAAGGCTAAATTGCCTTTCATAGCTTAATCATTCTATCCCTCTCCCCCAATCATCACCTGTCTCTAATTGGCTACCTCTCTCTCTCTCTCACCACTTCACCACCTAACAGCTAAAGTGTGGTAAGCATACTGGCACAAAAATGGCATCCAGCTGGATGCTACACATTAGTGGTGGTTGAAGTGGCTCCCCACTCACTATGAAAAGTGCTTTGTGTAGCGAGAAAAGCGGCATATAAATGTGAAGAATTATTATTAGAATAAACATAAAACATGTGACTCACAAATAAGAAAAAAATAATAAAAGAGAAAATAAACATCAGATGTTTATTGTGATTTTAGTGCTAGTGATTTTAGGACATGAACCCCAAACTTTGTACTACTGTTGTTTTGATTTTTAGGCAAAGATAACGATTCATGAGAGCTTGTCAATTGTGCAGGCAATAAAAATTCAGGATGTAAAGAACATTTTTAAGTAAAGTCTACAGGTAAGTTTATTAACTGTGCAGTTCAACAAATGGTAATACAACATGGACATATTGATTTCATATATGAAAAGGCAAAATACAAATGGTACAATGTGTCCTGCTTCTTTTTAATCACACAAAGTATTTAAAGACAGTTTATCAATAGTAAAATTGTACTTTTCAAAAACAGAAACATAGGTTTTCTTTAACTTATGGAGTTTACAGATTTAATGATTTAGAAAGTAGAAGATTTTCAGCAGAGGTGTCTTCTGTGGGTGGTTTGCAGAAATCTGACTCTTGCAGAACTGATTTCAGGAAGGTTACGGTGACTGGGCATGCTTGCATTAAAGGGACCAGGGAGCCGTGCGCAGGGGTGTTTCTCGGAAGTGCTGGTATTAGGGTTGTTGTCCGACTCGGAATTTCCAATCAGATGGCCACTTTTATGAGTCGGGATATCTAAGTTTGTATATTCAAGTAGTGTTCTTATGTGTGTTTCCTTCTCAGCCAATAGACATACAGTTAAGGTAACTGGTGCACGTATTCTGACTGAGTGCGAGCGGGTGTGGGTGTGCGCCTGAATGTGCACTGCGATGGATTTGAGTATTGCCACACTGAAAAGCAGGTTCATACAATCATATTGAATCAGTTTACAGTTAAGTCTATTTTCTAAAGAGTTATTATGTTTCTGATTTTCCGTCTATTATCTTAGTTGTAAGTGTACAGTGTAATCAGATGTCATGAATTTCTGTTTACTCCTCTTTCCTTACATTCATGAGCAGTTGACATCTACTTATGTTCAGTATCTTCACACATTCTGTTCTATTAGTTTTGGGAGGGTGTTAAATGCATTTTGGATCTCTTCTCTGTCATGGAGGTAATGCTGCGGCTGGGCCACTGGGATGCGGCTCAGAGAAAAGTAGGTCTCAGTGGAGATCTGACTGAGATGGGGATGCAGCGGTGACAAGCACTGTCAGAAGAGGTTGGAAGGTCTGTACTTATTATCACAACATCTTGTCAGTATTGCATGAAGTCTTGTCACTAGCATGGCAAACACGTTGTGTTTATAATATGTTTAATATAGCTGTGCTTGATGCACAAGAACAGAAAGCACATTTGATTAATAACACCTAGACACTTTGACTACTAAATGAAGATTTTTAAAGTATTCTCTTGATCATATTGCATATACAATTTATATTCTATAGACATGCTAGGGAATGTGAAACTATCAGGAAATTCAGCATTGCAATATATTCAGAAATAAAAGTAAAGATGATTATTTTTCTACCTTCTGTATTATATGGTGCCTTAATTTATGTTTAGTGGAATACTTAAAATAGAATGCAATTCGAAATTATTAATTTTATTTGGGTAATGTCTTTAATGTTAATTATTTTAGTCATGGTTTTTCATCCTTTTAAACTGATTTTTATGTCATTTCTGTAGTGTCAACAGTTATAATTATATCAGTTACTCATATTTTTAATTTATAAACAGATGAATGAAAGACTTTTACCATTGAAAATGCAGTATATTAAGTTATTTGGGATTTTTTTCTATTTATGCCTGTCCTTTTATTTTAAGTGTTTTTTTTCTATATACATGTACTGTATATACAATGTCAACTGCTTCTTTCCATCCATCCATCCATCCATCCATCCATCCATCCATCCATCCATCCAGACATCCATTCATCCATCCTTCCATTCTGACCTACATACATCCTTCCTTCCGTCTATACTTTAATTTGTTGAAGCCACTTTCTCATTTTTGGGTTGTAGGGAGTCAGAAGCTGTCAAGGTAAAATCCAGTTTATCTCAGAACACAGTCACACATACTCCTGCCTTCACTCATACATAAAACTTTAAAACTAAATTTTAAAAAATCTATTTTTACGATGAAGTTAGAAATAAGAGTTCTTGGAAAAATTTCACCTGGGCTCTAATAGAATGTGAAAGTGTTGACATATTTGATCAGCGTTGGCACAGAATTTAGATCCTTGATCCCTAATACCATTGTGTTTTAATACTATTTATGTTAATTAAATTTTAATTATTCATTTATAGTTTTGTGACGTGAGGACATGTGACGTGTGTGCTCCTAACTGATAAAAGCTAACCTTGATTTCTGAAGGTGCTATATAGCGCCAAAAAAAAAATTCTCAGATTTTATAATATCCTGTTTGACTGACTTATGGCCTATCTAAAACTGCCCCCTGTCTTGCACATGATTTTTTTGTGGTAATCTCCAGCCCTGGAGACATGACATGAACAGGTTTACAAAATCTATAGATATTTAACAGTATCATTTTTATTATTCAGCTATTAAATTTAAATATTTTAGGCAATCATATAGGCACAACCTAGCAGATCCCCCAGGCTAGCAGATATCACAAAGTCATATAAAGCAGGGTTTTTCTAATTCAGGCTCACAGTAAAATCCACACATGTGACTTTTCCAGTAGTGCAAACCTACACAATATGCTGTTATGCAAAACTGATATGGAGAGCAGCTTTTTCCCGGGAAGGCTGCTAAACGTGTACAGAAGCCTAGGATCAAACTGGAAGCAAACACAATCCATTAGGAGACTTTTAGCTTAAAAATGCTATTGTAAAGCTATCTGGCGCTTCACTACAAAAAATTAAATATAAGCCAAGTGAAAAGTATGTAAATCCTGATATTAAATCAGTTTTCTTATTATAAGAATTATTGACTTATCCAAAAATATGTATTTTACAATTGTTTAGCTTACTTTAAGAAATCTTGTCAAGTACATTTTGCTAGGCCCTTTAGCAGATTTTTTTTACTAAATACAAGCAAAATAACTCCCATTTAACATTTTTTGTCTAGTTTTTGCATATGCATTTTTTAACAGTGTTTTAATTTATTCCAAATAGGTGATTTGCTCAGACTTGTCAGCTTGTTTCCTGTAGAGCTCTACAGATTTGAGACAGCTTTCTGATGTAAAAACCCTGCCTGCCTGTCTCCTTTTATGTTAAACAGTGCTCTAACACCTAAGCAGATACATTGTGAATGTTGATTGTAGTCTCACTCAAATACTGTTCAGAAACAGTTAAGAATTCATTCTCAAGTGAAATGTTATTTCAATTTGTGCATGAAAGTCGTAATGGAGCAACAAGAAATGAGAGGCAATGGTTTGCACAACATGACTTCTTACTATTGCTCCGTCGGTTACATCGGGGGTGATTCTTTTCACACTCTGACCAGGCCGGTTAGTCATTCTTTTGATCATGTTCATGCTGTGTCAAATAGCAAAGCTCTCTGAAGCACTGAAAGGCCATGAATGCATTCATGGTGTTTTTAAAGAGGGGTGGTCTAATGCTTCTAGAATCGAAGTACGACTGCAACCGGGCCTTTAAGCAGACAATGCATACTCACTGTATTACAGTCCTGGTATTAATTCTTCAAAATGTAATGCTAGGAGTTGATGTGGGTATGAATAGAGCATCAGATTGCCTTATATCACCTTACAAGGCTTCCTTATTTAATGAGCAAGTTATCCTTATATTATTGTAAATTCAATGGACCGAGTCAAGATGAAAAACTGTGTTCAACATATGGTGAAAGCATCAAAGCCCAAGTTTGTTCAAAATTCTTTTTAACGACTCATTCCACAGAAGAGTCCATTCCCTATTTACCTGCAGTCTAATTAGTTAACATAAGCAGCACCCTAGTTTGGATTAGTTGAGGATTGTTTAACTAGGAGATGGGCACACAAGAAGTTTAGCACAGGCCAGGTCTAGAATGTCATATAAAGGGACAGGCAGTAGTATACAGTAAAAACAAATATACACGATAACTGGCTGAGTTCTAGGACACTGTTAAAAAGCCGAAGTAAAGTAAATAAACACATTAAACATTGTTTGCCTTAATGCTAGCAGTGTTAATAAAATAAGTGAGTTGAATGTATATGTAGCTGCATATGTTACAATTAAAATAAGAAAACCTGACTAAATAATAGAGACGGGAAGGAGTATGACATAAATGGCTAAACATGTGTGGGGAAGTCACCATTTATGTAAAACTGGATTTGAATGCAAGTCTTAAGTTAGGAGGTGAGCTTTACTGAGGATGCTTGGGTTTGATTTGAAAGCATTAGGTATAGACGTCTTATATTAGGAGTGTATTATAGACTCCCTAATGCACATAACAATTTCAGTTTACATCTTTTTAATAATATTATAAAGGCAAATTTAGAGGGGGATATCACAGTCATGGGAGCCTTTAATTACCCAAATATTAACTGGGCTATCCTTACAAAGAGCAGAGCACAAGAACAGGAGTTTTTATATGAGTGACTTTTTAAAAATAGTATATTAAATCACTAACACAGGGAGAAGCCTGTCTACATTTAATATTTTGTATTAATCAGAACAGGATTTAGGACCTACTTATATGTAATTGGACCTTTAGGATCTAGTGACCATAATATAATAGATTTCACGTTATTTACAAACAAAAAGTTAATTTCAGCTTTAGCAGGGCGAATTTCGAGCAGAGCTGGCAAAGCCTAAATAAGGTCAATGGAGATAGCAGAGGAGACAAGGAGCAGGTTTGAAAGGGTCTTACATGTAATGCAACATAAATTTATCCCATTATTTAGAAACACTGGGAACTTAAAGAGAACTCCATAAATAAGGAGCTAAAAAAGAAGATACAAAAGAAAAACAGCTATAGAAATCATATACTGTAAGACTAATAACTTCATCACTAACCATAGGGCATTTGAGAGAATGAGATCAGCTTTTAAAAATGGATATTAGCAAAACTAAAAGGCAGAATAAATATACAGCAGCAAATGTTAAGATAATCCAAAGAAATTTTTAAAATGTTTTAATAGTTAAAGAATGGTTAAGGAGGAGGTGTGAATTATTATTGATGGTAAAGAGGAGCTTGAATAAACAGTAAATGAACAGCAAATGTGTTTCTGAAATGTGTACTTGTCAAGAAGTTAATATCTGCCCAAACATTAGAGGGAACTATTAAGAAGGTATTTAGTGATTTGGACATTGTGGATAGAGACATGCTGCTTAGACTGAAATCTAACAGACCACCAGAACCAGATAATATTTATTAAACCAACTTAAACAAGTTAATCAGTTCATATATAAACTCTTCATGCAAATTTTTTGGAAATATCCACACACTGGGGAATTTCTTTAAGACTGGAAGCTAGCAAATATTATCTTATTGTATGAAAAGGTTGATCAGGCTGCTCAAAGTGATTGTAGGTCAGTGTGCTTAACATCCATCCATCCATTTTCCAACCCGTTGAATCCAAACACAGGGTCACGGGGGTCTGTCAGAGCCAATCCCAGCCAACACAGGAACCAATCCCAGGCAGGGTGCCAACCCACTGCAGGACACACACAAACACACCAAGGCTAATTTAGAATTGCCAATCCACCTAACCTGCATGTCTTTGGACTGTGGGAGGAAACCGGAGCACCCGGAGCGAACATGCAAACTCCACACAGGGAGGACCTGGGAAGCAAACCCAGGTCTCCTAACTGCGAGGCAGCAGCGCTACCACTGCGCCACCGTGCCGCCCATGCTTAACATGCATCACAGGTAAATTAATGGAAGGAATCATTAATGAAAAGATAGAGAAGCACAAGTCAAGAACAGGTATATTAGCAAATGACATAGGTTCAGGCAGGGAAGGCTGTGTCTCACTAATATTCTGGAATGCTATGAGGAAGTAACAAAAGAATATGATTAGAGTGGTGCTTATGATTATTATTTATCATGATTTTCAGAAGGCTTTTGATATGCTACCACAAGAAAAGTTAATGATCAAACTGAAAGAATAGGGAATTCAAGGTGCAGTGTATAGGTGGGTACCAAATAATTTCAAACACAGGATGGACAGGGTTAGGTAACGCAAGAGGTGGGGCCCTACAGCGATCAATTCTGGAGCAAGTGCATGTTTTAATATACATAAATGATCTAGATGGCAATAAGAAAAATCAAGCTGCTGCCCCCGCGACCCGACCCCGGATAAGCGGAAGAGGATGGATGGATGGTTAAGTTTGCAGATGATATCAAAGTAAGAGGAATGGCAGATAGGGCAGAATAAGCTAAATTGCAGAGGGACCCAGACAGCATACAGGCTTGGTTAGAACTGTGGCAGATGAAATGCAATGTAATAAATGTAAGGTGTTACATTATTAGATTTGGATATACAATGGAAGATTTGAAATTTGAAAGTATATCTTATGAAAAGGATCACGGAGTGATTGTGAACTTGTCACTATCTACATACAGCAAGCAATAGCTATCAAGAATGCTAATAGAATGTTAGGTGGTTTATTTCAGTGTGTGGACTCAAAGGAGGTTATGCTTAAGCTATGTAGTGTAATAGTGAGGCCTCAGCTTCTGCACTATGTACAGTTTTGGTTTCCACATTACAATAAACACATAGTAGCACTGGACTTTAGAGATAGTAGTTCTAGTGGAAGTCCAGAGGAGTATGACTAGGCTGATTCCTGGACATAAAGGTATGGGCTAAGGAGAAGAGATTAAAGGAGTTGTATCTTTTCTGTTTAAACAAACAGATATTAAGAGGTGACATGATCAAATTATTTAAAATAATCAGTGGAATTAGTACAGTGGACCCCAGCTGTTACTTTAAAATACATTCTTTGAGAACATGAGGGCATGGTGGGAAACTTCTTAAGGGCAGATTTTGCACAAGTGTTAAAAAAAGCTTTTCTTCACTCAAAGAACCATAGACACATGGAATAAATTACCAAGTAATGTGATGGAGAGTAGCACAAATCCGAACACAGTGTTATTTTGGAGAATCTAGGTAAATAGGATTTGTGAGCTTATTCTGATGTTCTGAAGTTCTAATGTTCAATGCCTGTTGGTAACCTTAGGCCAGATATTTTTCAAAGCACTGAAACAGCTACAAAGAATATTGTGATTATTACGTAATCATCTGTGTTCCCACCTTTAGATATTCATAAAGTTAACTTAGTGTTTTTATGGATAAAAGTTGAAAAACTTGTATTTTTTGGTTTGAAACAGGCTACAGTGACGTGCTTTTCATGCCAAAGCTGATGTAAGAATGTAATGGACAACCTTTTAAAAGAATCAGATGTGGCAAATTTCACAGTAATGGGTTGCGGAAAAATTCTGATTAGTACAGTATGTTCTAAAAGAGCTAAAACTATGTTTGTACTATAATGTACTGCCTATTTAGACTTAATAAATGCAATGAGAACAGTCTATGAAGAAACCCTTTTATTCATACATTGTAAAGCCATGCAAGTTAATTGTGTCTAGAAACCCTGTTCAAGGCTGGTTCCTGCCTCATACCGGTGTCCCAGGATAGTGTCTAGTTCAGTACAACACAATTTTGGAATGTACAGGTTTGGAAAATGAATTTTTCCTTTGAGGGTAGTGAGTCATCTTAGTGACTGTGCATATCTGCTTAGGTTAAGCCATGTAGGACTATGTTAAACACTCAACAACCAGAAAGGACTCACTGGCCCCAAGAGTGGGCTCTGTTTACCTCACATTAGGCAAGGGTCTCATGGTTTTGAAACCTATACTGAGAACATGGCTCTTCAGCTTATGTGCATAGTTATCTTTACTGATGGTCTTGGGCAATTTTGTGGTTTAAATGTGACCACTCTCTGTGATGGTATGAGGGCACTTGTTAGTCATTTTAACAGAGGCTGTATACTGTACGCTACAGTATATCTGAGATGGTTTGGGCATCTAATTAGGAAGCCTCCTGAGTACCTAGTGCTGGAGGTGTACAAGACACAATTCACAGGGACTCACAAACTTTAAGCATGCTGTAGGGATTATGGAAGCACCAGGGAGTTCCCAAGGAAGAACTGCAGTCAGTTAGTACAGATATCAAAATCGGGCTTGGCATGCTTATTTTTAAAAAAAACCTTGAGCTAGACCCTTTATATAAAAATGTGTTATAGAAATAAAATTCATGTTGTTGCATAGTGTTTTATAACATTACCCAGCACTAATTAAAGTAATTGGGGTGATGTCCTAACTATGATTCTATCAGTAAACTGAATCACAATCGGGAAAATTGGCAATTTTGTTTACAGCATACTTATAAATTTAGTAACTATCTCATTGCAGCTTATTCCGCTTTGGTCACAAGTGATCTTTGGTTTGTCTTTGGAAATCATGACTAAGTGTTTGGAGGTGAGATATTTTTTGTGCATGGAGAGCTTACCTAAATGTAAGAGAAAAAAAGTAGCTAATGCCATTGTCACAGGATGCATTCAGATGTGTGAAACTGATAGCCAAAGTATGTGCAGATAACCATCAGAGGCAAGCATAGCTCAGTCACCAACCAGATGAAAAACCAGTATGAAACGGCAGGAAATCACATGGTCAGAAATAAAAAATAAATAGCAAACAAGAGAAAATATACTGAATTACTAGGCAGAGATATAGTCAAAACAATCAAAGACAAGGGGTCAGAAGTCTCAGTGGTTAAGGTAACATACACATGAGAATTATGGCTTGAGTGCCTCAATAACTGAGAAAAGAGGTCAGATGCTTTTGAAAGTATACTTATGATAAGAAAAAAGGGACTTGCTAGGAGACAACCAGATGTAAACTGCAAATGATAGGTCTAGACAAGAGTGTGGTAGTGGGTATGTCCGATGGTGAGAGATGACATGGAGCTTATTAAACAGATTAGTGGTAACAAGCTGCAAGCACTACACACACACTGATAAGAAATAATACAAAAACATAACAGAACAATCTCAGCATAGTGCTGGGTCACGGGGGGTCCAAACCTTGCCTGGGAGAATTGGACACCAGACAAAGAGCGGCTGCTAGTGCATCACAGGGCACACATACACACTAGAAACAGTTCAGAATTACTATTTACCCGGTGTACTTTACCGTTACAAATGTTGGAGTAAAACATACACAGACATAGGAAGAAGGTGTAACTCAGCATAATTAATTACCCTGGTGTGGGATTTGAACCCATGTCACTGAACATGTGAAGCAGCAGTCCTAACTGCTGTCCTCACAGAGTAACTCACCTTATTAAGATAATCAAGTGTTATGTACAGTACCTGTACACCAGATACCTGGGTTTACAATACTATATCTGTTGGAATACTGTTGTGTGAGCCCAGACATGCATTGCTGCACAGGTTTATAATTACCCTTTTAAAGCCCACAAGACAATTGTTTATTGTGTTATGGAAAATGCGTTGTCATCATGAGAGATCTGTTATAAAATAAATAGCACTTGCTTTATTGATTTAGTTTGTTTGCCTTACTCACATTCAGAAACAGAACTTTGGCAGTGAAAGAAAGTCTAGTCTGTTACTGTCTGTTTGAACAGAGCACATAGCCTGACAACTAAATAAATGAGATGTGTGCGGCCTTTCCACCTAGATCCGAGCAGGTTGCTGGCCAAGTTTTATTATGGCTGTGTAATCTTTATTTGCATTATAGACTAAAGTGGCACTGGAATTGAGTCAAAACAGTTTAAAAAGTCCATTCTTTAGCAGACGTAGCCTTTCAAGGAAAACTATGACAGAAAGCTACAATGCTGTTTTCACTCAGTGCCAATTCTCTGTTTCATACAATATGCTCATGCAAATACATGAGATCAAAAAATAATTTGCCAGTGTAGTTTTTAAGGAGGCACACCATGCATGTGTCCCCTTATTGGCACTGCATTAGTTTTTCCTCTTTGACATTTTTCTTCTGAAACAGATGTGCATAAATTACATCAAGTCCCTTTGAACTATTGCGTTCACACTAAGTTGTTAACCTGAGCCATGTGCGGTCTTTTTTTTTCTCAGTGAAAGGTGCTTGCTGTGGACATCCAGCACTAGTACTGCAACCTATGTAATGTGCCAGTCTAATTGTTAATGCAGTGCTTGAATCTATAAAACTTCAGCTTCAAACTGTGTTATTCACAGGCTTCCCTTTTTATTATGCTTTACAATTTAGAAGGGAGAATCATTATAAAATGAAAGGTGACTTGCCAGGTAATTTTAGATAATTTATTACTAAATACTTACATACTCAAAGTACATAAAAGGATATAAAGTGAGAGAAAGTGTTGAGGTCCAGATTTGGAAACACTATTTAATGCAATGCAAATCACTGTAAAAACAACAACAAAAAAACTAGTAAGCAGTCTTCTAACACTGAGCTGTCCAGTTGGAACGAACAACTTCCAGTTTGAAAAGCACATCTTTCAGAAGACTTCTGAAGCTGGTTCCAAAGTTAATACTGACTTCTTCATTCTATAGCAGAAGCACCAGAAGCTGCTGGACTTTGGGGAGCAGGGTGGAATGATGTCAGTAGCTGTCCAGGACGTCCTCCTTCATTATAGAAGCAAAGAGGGAAATGAAATTAAGGACTGTGTTGCACCTTTCTTCTTCCTCTTCCCTTATCCACTTGGCTTTTTCTTGTTCATAACTCGTGAAGTGCTTGTTGGGCTTGCACGTCTGATGATGTACTCTTTCTTATATATTAACAACAGAAAGATCCTCAGATGTAAGTGTTCTGGAGACAACACAGTCAGGAGGTGCTCTGTTAAGCATGGACTCTGTCTGAACAGACACTTATGTCTGCTGAGGAAGTTCTAAAAGGATGGCTCCTGGTTCCTCAAAGGGCACTCCTGACCCGAGAATTAGCCTAAGAAAATTAAATAGTTTACAGGTGGGACTTAAAAAACATGGGATTAAGAGTTGAGTGAGAGGCAGTGGCTTAACTGGTGAGAAGAAGTAAGGCCAGAGTGATTTGATAGTGCAGATAGAGCAGTAAGGAAAGTGTGCTTAATGGTGGCTCTTTGAGAGTTTATGGATCACCCACTTCATTTCTTACCTTTGTGTTAATTCAGAGGTGAAATAAACCGGTATATATAAAATATTGTATATTTAATACTATATATTAAATATATTATATAATAATATATAGTATATATATATACATACACAGTATATATGAAATGGTTGCTGGTAAACTTCTGTGTTCTGGTGTCATTAAACCAGATGTGACTCTGAAGGCCTAGTCATTGCCCTCTTTGTCTGATCAAAGTGATTTTTGCTTAGCACCAAATATTTAGGAGGAGCATTTCATCATTTTGCTTTTTAATGTACACTATGGGGCTTCGCTCGCCCAAAATCCTCCCACCTCCCCCGCCTGCATTAGATGCCATTGTGAAGAGGGGGGCTGAACACACCCGAAGGAGATGCGGTCGCTTGTCTGAAACCCCTCTTTAATGGTGATACAATGGGAAACAAATGCAATTTTTTTTTTACCTCCTCTTTGCTCGATCCGCTACTGGCTTGCTGCTGCTGCTGCTGCCGTGCCGCATAATCTGCATCTTGTGCAGTGCTTCGAACATTTAAAAGCCTATACAGCAGCTGTCCTTTTGTCTCACTACCTTGTCTCTCTTCTCCCCCAGACATCCTCAAACACTATTCAATGTCTTTTCTCTGTTCCGTTTTTTCACATAGCAATAGTTTCCGTTTGCTTGCGCTAATATATTCTTTACTATCTTTTCTTTTGAGACTTTCGAATTTTCCTATTTCCATTATCTCTAACCTGCTCTACATGTGTATCACACCAATTTTTGAATTCTTTATGCCGTTCTTCTTTGTCATCTACTCTTTTTCTTTTTCCGGCCGGGGGTGTGGTTAAATCTCTTGGCATAAAGTCTAGTCTCGCAGGACGTGAAAGTGTCTTTTGTCTTTCTGAGAAGGTTACGTCTCCTCTCGTCCTAAGTTTTTTTTATATAATAGAGAGATATTGTTGATTGGTTAATATTCTGCATCTACAGTATTGGTCAGCAATTTTTATGCTCTTGAATCATTTAATTTTTATTTTCTTCAGTTACTTTAATGTTTTACTGAAAACATACAAGATTGTTAGAATTAAGAATACATTTTTGTTGCTATCACCGCCTCCACATTGCTGCAGACTCTTCTTCTCTTTGTTCAATGTGTGGGGTTTGGGAAATGCAGATCCTTGATTTTTTGATCCCTTTAGTCAAATTTTGAGTTGCTTTAGCTTGGTATCTGAGCCTGCCGAAATGGTAACATGACAAAAAAATCACTCTGTTTGAGAAGAATGTGTTGCGGAAGAAGTATTCAGACACAAGAGTGTCACTCCCTGATGAGTAACACAGAGGCCGTACTTGACCTGCAATTAGCACTTCTTTGATATATGAGAGAGCAGTGGAATCCCTTGTTGAAACATACCTAAGTATGCATGATATGCTGCCTCCACAAATTCAGTAAGCTTGAAATTGAACTAATATCTAAGTACAGTATAGTGTAAAAATGAGTGCAAAAGTTCAGAGGTTTAAAGTCTGGATTGTTACTAGTAATTTGATTGAATGCAGATTGTCAAGTGTTTGTGTGGGGTTCTGAGCTCTATTAGAGTTTGAGTACAGTTTACTCAAGAAAGAATTAACAATGCTTATCCTTAGGACAGAATGCTTCTGAAGCTAACTGTGAACAATTAATGCTGTATATGTACAACAACTAGCCACACTTTTCTCCATTATAGCATGTCTGTTATCTTTAAAGACATGTTTCTAATTTACAAAATGGAAGAAAGTAACCTTTAAAATGTTGTATCTTATTCAGTAGGTTATACATTATTGTAGAATATATTCACATAGCTACCAAAAAGGTATGATGAGGGACATTCTTCTCTTGAGTCTGTCATAATGAACAGCTATGTTGTATATATAGTACTACATTAAGTTGCAGATTTGTGCATTTACTCTGCCACTATGGATTCAAAACCTGTTCAGATTACCCAAGGTTTCAAGAGAAAACAGAGCTGATCAAGATATGGCTTCAGATTGACATTAATTCTTCAAGGGAAATTATTAGCCACAATTTAATATAAAAACAATGTTCAATTCTGCTGTTTACCTCAGCTAAAAACCTGTGGTTTAGTTATTCTAATGAAAACTTTCTGAAGCAGTAGAACAGTACACAATTTATCATTGATTTTATTGACTCAGAGCTACTCTGGCTCCATTTTTTCCCTTTGGATTTATTCCTCTCTCCTTTTTTTTACATTTGAGTAGCAAGCACAAGAATCATGGTAATGATGCTAATAATTTTTACTACATTAACAGAAAATTAATAATTTTAAGTAATGATAGCCAAGAACTTCAAAT
Organism: Polypterus senegalus; assembly: GCF_016835505.1. Taxonomy (NCBI): domain Eukaryota; kingdom Metazoa; phylum Chordata; class Cladistia; order Polypteriformes; family Polypteridae; genus Polypterus; species Polypterus senegalus. The sequence goes on along the minus strand of NC_053163.1, from coordinate 101,630,857 downwards.
TCAGACACCAGGTGCATCCGCTTAGCTAAGGGCAGACGAAGGATGCCAAACCCCAGAAGAATTGAACAGAATGGATTTATAGCGTTACAGATTTATTGTTATTGTCATGAGTACAGAGTACAATTAAATTCTAATTTGCATATTGTAAACAACACGCAACACACTGCCACTCTTTGGTTAAGCAACAGCCTTACCTAAACTTCTGTGTTTCTTACTTTTAAATTACTATTTCACCTTGAACATGGGTGTCACAGAAAGCGCAGCGGTAGAGCTGCTTCCTCCTGCTGACTACAGTTAGTCCATTTGAGGATGGAGTGGTGGCTGTGTGACTAAAACATCTGGGTTGATAACTCGAAGGTTGCCAGTGACAGAAGGAATGATACTTCGTTGGACACTTGAGCAAGGCCCTTAACCTGCAAGTGCTCCAGGGGCACTGTACAAACAGCTGACCCTGCCCTCTGACCCCAAAAAACTCTGCTTGTGTCTCTAGAGAGTAAGTTGGGGTATGTGAAAAATGACATATCCTAATACAAGAAATTGTTTATGGTGATTTAAAAAAGGATTTGTGAGGAGACCTGGTGCCCCGCCCAGGGTTTGTTTTTGCCTTGTGCGAATGCTAGCTGGGATGGCCCCTGTGACCCTGTTCAGGACTAAGTGGGTTAGAAAATGACTGACTTACCCTGAACATGTAAGATAGATAGAAAGATAGAACATTACTTGTCCCAGGGGAAAATGTTACTTTTTACAGAATAAAAACAAACAAGCAAACAAACAAATACATTAATAAATAAATATTATAACAAATAACAACAGTACCTCTCAAATATTAACAAGAATTACTATTAAGAAAGAAAAACTGACATGGCTAAATATAAAAAGTGCAGTTGCAGTAACATTGAGACTTTATACTGTGTATTGCCACTGGTGTAAGGGAGACCCAGTAGTATTTCCTGGCACACATCTGCTGAATAATTTGTTGGCCGAAAGTCCTCAGTGTTAGTGTGTTGAAGAGAGGATGTGCAGCATTGTTTATAATGGCACTTTATTTTGTCTTCATTCTCTCCTTTGCTACTACCTACAAGGGTTCCAGAGTGTGTCCCATAACTGAGCCAACCCTTTTAATTAGCTTGTTGATTCAGTGGGCCTCTTTTGGAGTGATGTTACCAGCCCAGTGCTTCTCAGCATGGAAAATCACACTGGCTGTCACAGAGTTGTAGAAGATGTGAAGAATGTCACTAGCCACAATTAAGGAGTGTATCCTTCTAACGAAAAAAGAGTCTATTCTACCCCTTCTTATATATACTGTAGGTCTTCTGTATTACTAGACCAGTCCAGCCTGTCATTGATGTGCACCACTTCTACATTCACTCCCTGAATAGAGGCCAGGCATGGAGACTCTTTGGTGTGGCCAAAGTCAATAACCATTAGTTTTGCTGATGCTGCATTGCAGAAAGTTCTCTTTACACTATGGAACAAAGTCCTCCATCTGACCTATTACATGGCTCATTCATCTTGTCAATACACTCCATTGGTACAGAATCATCTGTAAATTTCTGCAAATGACACAACCTGGTGCTATATTTGTAGTCTGAGGTGCACAGGGTAAAGAGAAAAAATTACAGGACTTTTCCTTATGGTGCTCCAGTATTGTTCACATCCATATTAGAGTCCTTGGGCCTCACAAACTGTAGTCTGCTTAACAGATAGTCCATTATCCAGGACAACTGAGGCTCTTTGACTGGCATACCTGTGAGCTTAGCCCTTAACAGATTTTATTTTTTTCTCCAGCCTTTGGAGTTTTTTTTTGTTTTTTCTGTCCACCCTGGCCATCGGACCTTACTCTTATTCTATGTTAATTAATGTTGACTTATGTTTATTTTTTATTGTGTCTTCTATTTTTCTATTCATTTTGTAAAGCACTTTGAGATACATTTTTTTGTATGAATATGTGCTATATAAATAAATGTTGATTGATTGATTGATTAACAGGGATGGTTGGATGGTATTGAAGGCATTGGAGAAATCTAAACATATAATCCTCACAGTACTGCCAGCTTTGTTAGGAATAAGCATTGTAGATGATTGCAGTGGGTCCAAGTGGTCTTTTGCAAGAGTTCTTCTATAGTCTAGGACCAGCCTCTCAAAGATCGTCATGACATGGGGTGTAGGCACCACTGGTTTGTGGTTGTTGTTGTTGTTTGACAGTTTAAGCCTGATCTCCAAAATTCCAAAAGCTTTGTAATGCAGCGAAACTGTTTCAGGTAAATGGTTAATAACTTACTCAGGGACATTGGTGGAGATTAAGGGGAAGGAAATTCAATGTAAAATCTGAAGATATACTTTGTAAGACTTAGACTTAAAATAGATCTCAAACAAACTACAGAGAGCTGCAGGTGAAACCAAAATATCTTTAAAAATGAGTAAAACGAAATATCAACATATGTCTGAGCTGAACACACTGAAGAAGCTTGATAGTTAGAATGGTCTTGACTTGTTTTTAAAAATTCTAAACTTGCCTGTTTAAAGTGCCCTGACTAACTGTTGCATCACAAGCTGTTCCTCAGATCCTTGTTCTTTTCTATTGCTTGCACAGTTGTTCCCATTTTTGTTTTTCCATCATGCAAACTGCAAATTATTAACAAAACAAGACTAATGCATTTTAAGAATCTGATGTAAAGTCTTTTGGCTGGCATTGAACAATTGGGATGGTCAAAGGATTTTACTAATTCAAATTAGGAATCATGACAGCATTTAGTTTGCCCTGCCCCACAATGCAAACCTTATCGTTTAGAATCTTACATATCAACAAATATAGAATTGGTATATTCTAACAAAATGAAATTAATCTTTTTAAATTTTTTAGGATTTGGATTTGCTAGACAGTGACCGTAAGCGGTGTTTATAAAGTAATAGCAAAGTGCTATAGGTCAGAGATCTATTAAAAATATATATCGTTCTGGAAACCACTTTGATTGCTTTATTAAGCTCTATGCCCCCAAAAGACCTGATAGTCATGCTAAAGAAAAACAGCAGTAATATAAAACAGCTTCATACAATTTTGTTCCATTTAATTCCCAAGCATGTTATAATACCAATGCTGAGAAGTTCAGACTTAAACTAATGATTTAGTGTTATTGTTTTTCTATTACATAGGACACGCTTATCAACCAAAGGCCCTTAGGGATGAGCTGCTTATACTGGACGATGGAGGTTATTAATATTAATTGAATCACAGCATACTTAGAGAGGACTGTTTTTATTCATTTTTGTTTTTTCTTCCATTTATTATACATTTTCTGAATCAATGACATCTGGTGAAGAGATTAGTCAGCTTTGCTAATTGTCAGTTAGAAAAATACACATAAAATGCTCTTCAGCTGGTGGGTTCAGGTATAATGAGTGCTCCTGCATAGTACTAAATACCTAGGCAGATGCTTGTTTCTCAGATATCTGTGCTGTGGAATCAGAGGAACTCAGATGTTACACAAAATCAAGCATTACCTTAGGTCAGTGATTTTTTTCCTCTCATTCTATCATTCTCGCTCTCCCTATCTTTCTGTTATTCTCTTTTAAAGCCAAAGTGGAAGATGCCTGCATCTAAGATGTACAGACTGAAATACAGCGCTAGCTGCTCAGAGGGACTAATATGATCTTTCTAATTCTTTGTCATTGATGCCGCTGCTGTTAATTTTGGCAGGGTTAATTATGAGAAATTAAGAAGCTGCTCCGAACAGACTGTACCTTTCGCACTCCAATAAAGCGCCAGCTCTGGCGTGAGGAAATTTCATCATTAATGTGCTTCCCTCAGGGCTGTTACATGCGGCTTTGCGAATATGAATCATAATCCCCTCGCCATTTCCCTGCAGGAGCCCAGAGAGACAGTATTCTGGAGAGATGGACTCACTTACTTCCAACAGCTTAACAGTTAACCCCTCCTCATCCAGCACACTTTTATATTGCAGACCTGAGTTATGAGGCCCGTGTCCGTGGTAAAAACAGCTAAGGAAAAGATGCTGAGAAAAAAAGAAAGCATTATAGTGAAACACAGTATGATACATATGAGCAGTGATTACCCGACTTTTATAATTAAAGTTAAAATTCAAATGACTTAACAAATTTGAAAATCCAGTTATAGGTTTATAGCGTCTTGAAGAAATATTTTAAATCAAAATAGTTTTATAAAATAATTGTAGTTTGCCTGACTTCACTGTTCTCTGTTTTATTATGCAAAATTATTAAAGTTTGTTCTACATTTGACAATTACATAACAGCTACAACATATTTTTAATACACAGGTTGATATATCTATGTAACGTATATGTAGTGATTGGGAGAGCATCTTATTTATTTAAACAAAAGACCAAAGGGGGGATATTCATTGTGCCTGACTGAACAGGGCTGCCTTTAACTATAAATGGTGGTGGTTTGTTCCCTAGCACACCCATCCAAAACACACAAAATGCTTGGGAGTATCACAGTAGTCCTAAAATGGACATCATACTCCTGCTCGCCTCCCAAACACCCTCCTATAAGTACAGACGTCACTTCACCAACCTGTAAGTTAGGCTTGGCACTGGCTTACATCTTGACTCCAAGCTCAAGCGGTCAATGACAGAGAAGGACCTTTAAACCTTGCCATGGGGTCACTTCTGTGGTTATGTCTGGATTCACTTTCATGGTCAGAAATATCCCGTGAAAGACATGGGACCAGCTATCTCTGCATCCTTCAGACCCAGATTAACATTAAAGTGTCTAATGTCCTTGGTTACTGTAGTAATGCCGCCTATAGGTTTAGAGGAGATCTCCTGATCTTTTTAATTATTTCACGTTAACCCTTTCTCCTAAATCCGTTTTCATAGCTTGTTAATGAACATTAAATATTTCTGGAGAGCTTCTTATGGTGGCTGTTCACCCACACTGGCATGTAGTTAGGATCTTGCATTTACCAGCATGGGCTCCTTTTTTCAAGTGCAGACACTACTGCACTGTTGCCTGTTGTCTGTACCCTGTGCTGCATCAGCAGTTTATGTAAATGGTTTTGTTGGAAACCTATTACTTTGTGAAGAAATGTACAATATAATATTTTTAATTAAAGCCTGGAACAGCTCAAATTAGCAAGAATTATTAAAATATTAATACAAATTCACTGATCAAGTCATGCTGTTTACTGACTTGAGTGCTGCCCAGGTTGCTTAACAGGTCTGATTGTAGTTCAGTACAAATGCTCAGGCCACTTTTCATTAGTTGAAAAAAAAGGATCAGAATTTCATGTGTGTTATTTTTTGGAATCACATTTTTTATTGAAAAAAGAAATATGCAATTCAGGATAAACAATTGTGATAATTTCCATGCCACCTCCCAGGAACCGATCCATTCCAGTCTTGTGAGTGCTCAAGATTCCAGCTAAAGGTAATCAATGGACGCTGCATGCACTGTCACAGGGGAGAGAAAGCGATGCTCCACGACCATGCCAAATAGATTATGCCTGTGTGTGTGTTTTTATTAGAAGGACATGTACTGTATGTGTTGATTTGAAAAAAAAAATACTGTAAATGCATCCCAATAACCTTCTTGTATTTCTGAGGCACCATCATGAAATTCTGTCAGCTGTGCTGGTAAAACCAAATTGACATGCTTTGGTTGGAGTCCAAGGCCTTTATTAGCTGAGCTACAAAGTCACCTTGCTGGCTCAGTCTGCCCCAAGTTAATTTATTCTCTTGTCGGTATCCAAAAAAGCCTGCCACCTGGAAACATTCCAGCTTTCAGCACAAAGTGTGTGGGAGGCATCAACCTTCAGATGAGGCCTGAAAAAAAACTGTTTCTTTCTATTTTTTTACTATGAAGTAAATGTACTAAACTGGAGAGCCGTTTACCTGGGCGATCGGCTTATAGATTGCAAGATTTGACACAACAGGAAGCAGAAGTTTTTTTTTTCATTGTGGTGATACAGGTGTTTATTCAGGAGGGCAAAGTCTTATTATTCTCTAAAGGAACAGTTAAATATTGATTTTTGATTGGTATTATTCCATATATATATATATATACAGTATATTTACATATTTTAAACATCTAAGAGTGTTATTTCTCCACTTTTAGAATGATGGGTACGTGATGTATGTGTGTTTGTTTATACATCATTGTCTATACATCCATCCATCCATTATCTGACCCGCTATATCCTATCTATAGAGTAATGGGGGTCTGCTGTAGCCAATCCCAGCCAACATAGGGCACAAGGCAGGAAACAAACTCCAGGCAGGGTGCCAGCACACCGCAGTTATCTATATAGTTAGGTCCATAAATATTTGGATGGAGGCAACTTTTTTTTAATTTTGGTTCTGTACATTACCATAATGAATTTTAAATGAAACAACTCTGATACAGTTGAAGTGCAGACTTTCAGCTTTAATTCAGTGGGTTGAAGGAAAAGATTGCATAAAAATGTGAGGGAACTAAAGTATTTTTTTAACACATTATCCCTTCATTTCTGGGGCTCAAAAGTAATTGGACAAATTAAATAACTGGAAATAAAATGTTCATTTCTAATACTTGGTTGAAAACCCTTTGCTGGCAATGACAGCCTGAAGTCTTGAACTCATGGACATCACCAGATGCTGGGTTTCCTCCTTTTTAATGTTCTTCAATGTTTGTTTGTGGGCCTTTCTGTCCGAAGTTTAGTCTTCTACAAGTGAAATGCATGCTCAATTGGGTTAAGATCAGGTGACTGACTTGGCCATTCAAGAATTTTCCACTTCTTTGCTTTAATAAACTCCTGGGTTGCTTTGGCTGTATGTTTTGGGTCATTGTCCATTTGTATCATGAAACGCCACCCAATCAATTTGACTGCATTTAGCTGGATTTGAGCAGACAGTATGTCTCTGAACACCTCAGAATTCATTCGGCTGCTTCTGTCCTGTGTCACATCATCAATAAACAGTAGTGTTCCAGTGCCAATGCAGCCATGCACGCCCAAGCCATCACACTGCCTCCACCGTGTTTTACAGATCATGTGGTATGCTTTGGATAATGAGCTGTCCCACCCCTTCTCCATACTTTTTTCTTGCCATCATTCTGGTAGAGGTTGATCTTGATTTCATCTGTCCAAAGAATGTTTTTCCAGAACTGTGCTGGCTTTTTTAGATGTTCTTTAGCAAAGTCTAGCCCTTCTATTCTTGAGGCTTATGAATGGCTTGCACCTTGCAGTGCACCCTCTGTATTTACTTTCATGCAGTCTTCTCTTTGTGGTAGACTTGGATATCGATACGCCTACCTCCTGGAGAGTGTTGTTCACTTGGTTGGCTGTTGTGAAGGGGTTTCTCTTCACCATGGAAATGATTCTGTGATCATCCACCACTGTTGTCTTCCATGGACGTCCAGGTCTTTTTGCGTTGCTGAGTTCACCAGTGCTTGCTTTCTTTCTCAGGATGTACCAAACTGTAGATTTTGCCACTCGTAATATTGTAGCAATTTCTCAGATGGGTTTTTTCTGTTTTCGCAGTTTAAGGATGGCTTCTTTCACCTGCATGGAGAGCTCCTTTGACTGCATGTTGTCTGTTGACAGCAAAATCTTCCACATGCAAGCACCACACCTAAATATCAACTCCAGGCCTTTTATCTGCTTAGTTGATAAGGACATAACGATGGACTTGCCCACACCTGCCCACAATAGCCTTTTAGTCAATTGTCCAATGACTTTTGAGCCCCTGAAATGAAGGGATTGTATTAAAAAAAATAATTTAGTTCCCTGACATTTTTATGCAATCGTTTTGTTCAACCCACTGAATTAAAGCTGAAAATCTGCACTTCAACTGCATCTGAGTTGTTTCATTTAAAATTCATTATGGTAATGTACAGAACCAAAATTAGAAAAAAGTTGTCTCTGTCCAAATATTTATGGACCTAACTGTACATCAGAATGTCATTCTGTATACAAAAGATACTTCAACAACGGATAGAACTTGTAATGTGAAGGGGTCAAAATTTTTAATTCTCATCTTATTTTATTTTTTGTTAGAATATACACAAATTCACAAACTTCATATGACTTAATATCCATAGTCTTTAATTCAAGCTCCTGTTTAAATATTTACTTGAACATCACTGCAAAGAAAATGATTTATAAGTCTAATACTTTTTCAAAATTCCTCATAGACTTTAAGGGTTGTGCAATATACTAGTACTGGAAAAGTATCGAAAAACCCAGATTTTAAAATGGTCGGTACCAGCATTTTAGGATTTTTGGTAAGAGAAGTAATGGTCAGCTTTCCTCCCTATCCATCACCAAGAAATCTTTCCCTCAACAGACAGTAATGGATATGCGGAAAAAAACATCCATTTTATAGACCTGAAAGGAAAACACAGGCTTCAATGCGATCAAGACTTCACGTGGGAATTTATTGCTTTGACGCAATCAAGACTGTGCGGCTATCGAGTGGGTAGTGTGAGATGATGTTGCGGCATACCAGGGGGGTGCTCAATTGTGTGGCACATCGGGAAGGCTGGAGTAAGATATTTGTTTTGGAACTGTTTTGCTACCAGTACTGAGGTCCGATAAGTATTATCGATACTGCAGTCATAATTTTAGTACTGATCCAACAGTTCCCAGGCCTGTTCTTCAAAGACGCATTTGACACTGTACAGAACATCCTGCTTAGCAAAACAAAAAAAAACTGCTCTTGCACTTTTTCATCTCTGTTGTGTACAGAGTTTAGCCAATTAGATTAAATCATAAGTACTGTGAGGTGAGTAATGAAATTAATGTCATTTATCATTTTTCATAATGTGTTTTTGGAATTTACCCTTACTTCTCAATGTCTATTATCCAGAAAGAATGATATCACGAAACAACTGAACTGTTATCATTATATCACAGTATATTGTCATTTAGTGTTTCTTTGGGCACAATATGAAAAGCATATTTTCTTTTAATCATATATCATCACTGCTTCCTACTCCAAAATTGTGCATTGTGCAATAAGAAACCCAGATATAGAGTAAATTATATTTGGAAGAACATTCAAAATTAATTATAAGTTAAAAAAACAAAATAACTCATTCCTTTCGTACACATCATGTCATTATTTCTAGGTCTACTGTATATTCAATATTACTATAACAATGCATTTATTTCTAACCAACTTAAGCCTCTACAGTCCATCTATTTTCAAGTCCTTATGTTTTACATTTTATTAGATATGTTTAATTGAGTAGGAAAAACACATAGCAAACCTCTTTTATATGCATGGTTTAATGTAGAGAGGATGAAGGGTGAGCAGTAATACAAAATAAATACCCATGGTGAAATACATGCCAAGATTATATAAAACCTTTAAAGTGTAGATGGATTTAAAAATATTGCATTATGGCACAGCCTATTAGCTAAACAAACAAGCTAGATGGACTGAGTGGTCTCCTCTGGTTTGTCAGATTTCTTATATTCTTATTAATAGTCAGACATATACCCGTAAAAGAAATTTCAATTGATTTTTCAAATTGTTGAAATCATTCCAACACTGTAGTGCAAAACAAGGTAAAATATGTTTATCCATATGAATATTAACCTTTAAAAAATGAAAATGCAGCACTTAATATGACCTTGCTTAAATTTAGCTGTAGGCAAAAAAGATATACTTTTCATATATGGTACTCATTTTTTTTAAATTACATTGATATTCCAATATAATAAACAAAATGTGGTGCTAGTTTACTGCATTGTGGCAAACACAGAAACAGAAACACAAATACATTTCTTATTTTAATCCAGCAATGACAAAACAAAATTAATGGTAAAGCTTTAAATGTGGAGAAATATAATTAACATATTATATTATAGGAAATTTCATATTTTACCTTAGAATTACAATAACCTTGTTACCAAATCATATGCATGTGTATTCACATTTTTCAAATAATTCTAGACTTGTATCATCAAGTTATTATGAATGAAACAGAAAAACCAGCATAACTAAACTGAAAAACCTTACCATTAGTCATGTAAGCTCAAGATGATTAATGTATGTTGAATAACATTAAAGTCAGTCTTCAAGTACAGACATAGCAATGTCAACAGTAGGTTCACAGAAATAAATGTCTGCATCATCCACATCAAAACTGTAGTTGAAATAATGAATGTCAGCACAAATGGCTTTTATCCAACCATCCCCTCCATTTTTAAGCCGACATCTACATGGCCAATGGGAACTGGGTACTGTTATATCTCAGCCAGGCCCCTGGCAAGAGTTCAGATTCCTTTTATTCATGTTGATTATGTGCATCATTCTTTATTTTTGATTTTGTCTATGTAAAAAACCTGCCATTGTTGTGTTCCATCCATTTAATTGGTGGTCCCCCAAAAGGCAGGCCACCTGCCAGTCACCATCAGGAACTCTGATCTGTTAATCTGGAGGCTCTTCCACAGTTCCTGGTGATTAATTTCAAATGAGCTTGGGAGTAGGTGGGTTTTTTTGTGTGCTACTGAGCTTATATGATTTGTTTATTTTCATTTTGAGTTTTCTGAGCATTTTGTGCTGTTTTTTGGCTTTGCCCTTAGAATGTGTATTGGACATGTTCACCTTGGTTCGCCTTTTCTGGCACCTTCTTTTTGCTTTGTGTGCTTTATGAATCATCATGTACTTACAGAGCATTATTGTGATAATAATTTTTTTTTTATAAAGATTCTTTGTGGCCCTTTTTTTGTCTACCCAGGTTTTTCAACTGGATTTTCTCCTCTAGTGGGCATTTTTGGAAGTGTTTTTGGGACTTTCAGTCTTTAGGACTCCCAGACATAACAGAGACAATCTCGTTACCATGATACACTAGGTAGAAGACAGCTATGAATGGAGTGACAATCTATTACAGGACACACTTAAGTAGATACAATATTAAAGGCAAAGCACCAAAAACAGTACCTCGCATAAAATTCCCATTCTTTGCAGCCTGGGAATTTAGCAGGATATCTTTGAAACCACTTTAAGGTGTTGACCAATAAGTCTCCAATAAACATAAACATGCCACCAGTAGCAAGTCCAATATTGTCAATGACTTAATCAGTGCTATGATGATGACATGTAAAGGCCTGGACCTAACATTATCACAGTATTCAAACATATTTCTAACTGTGTGTGAATAAGTAAGATAATGCGAAATGAGCTTTTTCTAGCATATATCATGAGCAGTGACATTACTTTTGAATCTATAGATTAACTATATGTTTGTTTGCAGCTTCCTAACATACATATGTTTCAAGAAATCATTCTCCTCTCATGGATTGAACAGTTTTTTTTTTTTGGTAAAAAAATCAAAAACAGCAGAAATCAAGTAATGCAAGATAATATATGCATTGTGAGCAATGTGTAGGCAATATTTAACAACATGTTTTACCTATCAGGAGAACCATTTCAATATTTAGTGGTGAAAGGGGGCATGATGGGCAGTGAGCTCCTTTCAAAAGACATTAACTACCTGGCAGTAATCTGTGTTTATAATGTAAGGAGTAGACTTTTTTCAATACATGTAAATATGCAAGTTTCAGAAATGTTTTGTGATTTTTTAAAAATGTTAGTAGGTTTAATTTTTATTATAACATGATTTTGAGTTTCTTGCTTTATAAAATTTCTACGGAGGCTGCTGTCCAATCAGTTTCTTTGCTTTTGGGGTTCTTTTATTGAACACTGATTTTCAACTGCTCCCATATAACTGATTGAGCTGAGAGGTGACAGCTTTGGTGGCTCAGGCCAGAACACTGATGTGTGGCTTTGGTTAAATGATTTGAACTATTGCCCTACCAGGCTGAGAATCTTATCCAGTCTCTTTTTTGTTTCTGGCATCATACACTAAGTATTTAAGGCCCTGATACAGAAAAGCATTACATTCCCTTTGCATGATGCAACCACTGGCATGCTCTATGGATAATGTGTAGTATAAATACCTAAGAAAAGCATTGTCTAAATACTAAAGAGTAGAAACTCAACTTTGAACTTGATAGACCACAGAAATGTGATATCAGAGCCTTACACATTGTTTTTGACAATCTGTAATCAAAATTGTGCTTTCATCCTGAACATTACTTATTTTATCATTATCACATGAAACCTAGAAGTGTTAAGCACAATAACATTTTCTCCTGTGTGTGCTTTCTCCTCATTTGTTTTGAAAGACAAACTACCCTCCCATACTAGTGGTCTTCTAATCCAAGTGCTCAGTTTTGCTAAATGACCAATGATTCTGGATTTAGACTACAACTGTCTTGTCACCGTTTGATGTCCGTTTATTTATAATGGATTTTACTGCTCTGTAGAATATTTTAAGCATTTTGAAAATTCTCCTAGGTGGTTCCCCTGAATGGTGCTTCTCAGAAATGTTACAGCCGATTTGCTTGAAATATTTCTTTATCTTCATAATGTACACTTTGTTAGGGCTTTTACTAGCCAATTATAGTGCTTCCTATGACATACAAACATTCAACTAATTGCATAATTCTGTAAAAATAATTGATCCCTGTTTAATTAGATTGGTCATATTAAGGACTGAGTGTCATTTTAGATTTTTAATTTGTAAATAATCCACTCAGATACATAGAAATTTGCATTATACAGATGTGCATCAATGATCAGAATTAAATTGTTATAATTTCTTGGTGAATGGTGTAGCAGTTAATGTTGCTTCCTTACAGCTGTAGTTTCTGGTCCCTCATTCACTAGCTGTATTTAGTTTACATGTTGTCCCTTTGTTCATTTCTCTAGGTAATCCCTCACATCCAAAGACCTGCAATCTGTACTGACTGGCTGCTCTAAAATGTTTTAATATGAATGTGTGACTATATATATATATATTTAGGTGATTTAGTTAGCTGAAGGTCGAGATACGCTGCAACTAAGGGTTGGGCACCAAAGGCACCAGGGGAGCTTCTATAGTGTATATATATATATATATATATATATATATATATATATATATATATATATATATATATATATATATATATATATATATATCCATCCATCCGTTATCCAACCTGCTATATCCTAACTACAGGGTCACGGGGTCCGCTGGAGCCAATCCCAGCCAACACAGGGTGCAAGACAGGAAACAAACCAGCCAGCCCACCACAGTATATATATATATATATATATATATATATATATATATATATATATATATATATATATATGATTTGATAGTCATTGGCAAACTTAAACTGAACAAAGCTTGCACTAAAAAATGTTATGGTTTTCACTCATATTTGAGCTTGTCTTTGCTATGGAAGCACATAAAACAGGCTGCCAGCCGCAAAGCCAACTTTGACTTAGTATTGCAAGGATCTAATATAAAATAATTTGTTTCAGAGCAATAAAAGGTGTTCTCAAACAGGCAGTGGTTAGCAGACATAAATGTTGTAACCAGTAGGGGGCGTCACCAAGCTCCAAACCCCAGACCTAACAATGCCAAACATAGTCACTGGTTCAAATAATGTATTTCTAATCCACCAGGCATCTTATGCAATAAAGCACAGCCAATATGAAACAATGAACCTCTTTCATCTCATTCCACATTCAGTTGAGGTTCGCCCTCTGCCTTACCTCAAGGAGTGAGAGTCAGGAGGCAGCTGGCTTCTGGTGATCAGGCATGACTTGCGGGGAGTACTTCTGAGTTATCTGGAAACCAGGAAAGTCCTCTTCCAAAAGCACCCCCTCATGGCATCCAGGTACCCCAACAGGGCTGCACTTCCTGACTCCACTTCCCATTGAACCCTGTTGGTATCCAAGCTGGGACTCCTCCAGAAAACCAATGCCACATAAAGTATGGGGGATGGAACTACTCTGGGCCTCTGGCTTCTGCTTGTCCATCTTCTGGCACCTTCCATTTTGGTAAGAGGTCACGTATGCCATCATTCAACTGGGATGCTCATTTGACCTCCATGGCACTCACAATGTATTTAGAATAAACCAAAGGACTAAGCAAAATAAGGGATTGAAAGATAATTGAGTAGTCAAAATGACTTACAGTTTGCTAAAGATGCCTACTGTTTGAGCAACCTACAGTACCTGCCTGTTTCTCCATCTAGTGACTGTGGCATGACAATTGTTGCCCAGCACTCTAATTAAATGGGAGTTATACTTGACAAACAGGTGCATGAAAATGAACTCAAATCCAATATTGTTATGCAATAAAATATGTAAAGCCAAAGAACAATCAATTAATATTTGTGAAAGACCAGATGTTAATTTAAGGGCAAAACTCAGAGACTGAAGGCTTCCTTAAAATAATCCTGCATTATTGGACATCACAGTGATGAGCACTGGGTGATCAATACATTATCTAAATACACTCAGACTAAGCCGTCTCATTACTGTAGTAGAAAGTTGTGTTAAAGGGATTCTGAATACCAAAGAACAGAAAAACTATTAAGCATGAATAAGAAGCACTGCTATATCATCCAAGAGCAATGAGACAGAGTTCCCCAGGAGGCAGGCTGTGAATCCTCGGGAATGAATCTTGTTTTAAACATTTTAAGCATCTCAACAGTCACCATGTGCCTTGGTGGCACATTCTGGTTACGTGCAAATGTTTATGCTGCAAAGTTATCATATTCCTGTCTTCTGAGCCTGTCTTTCTCAAGACTGATCTTTTTTCCCCTGTCGGTCTCTTGCAAAAAATAATTGCCATGGTTGCTTTTTTTAGATCACAAATAGGTGTTTCTTGCTTTAACATAACAATCTTGGGCTTTGTGATGCTGATTTGCTTTGTTTTGCTTGGTGAAAACTCATTTTACAGCTAGTGAAAACTTTTTTAGAGAAGATAAGAAGTATTTTGTCGAAATCTGGTACATTTTTTCTTTCAGCTTTTTGCAATTGAATTACACTGCATATACTTTTTCTGTCCAAAACTGGTCTCTGTTGCTTGTGAATGATATTTAATGACTGCCAGTGGGAAGCAGTATTCTCACAAATGAATTTGGCCTGATAACTCATCTCTGCCTTGGGCATGAATAAATTATGAAAGTTCTTTCTCTTGAGTGTACAGATGTGATATTTCAGTGGCAGCTGCGGTATATATTATACTTTACAAGATGTAAACAACACAAATGGACTTATGTATGAACTGTTTATACTTCTCATGTTCCCAGATGGTATTTATACATAGCCATACAAATACTATGAAAATAACACATATCTTTGCAAAATTTCATGCTTCAGGTCAATTTGGAAGCTACAGACTGGCTGAAAAAGCAGACAGACAAGGAGTTTAATTAAGCAAGCGGTTCAGTTTCTAGTGGGAAATAAACCTTGAACAGTGGAAATTGACTGGAGTGAGTCTCTTGACATTGCTGCGCTGCACTCGGAGGGCTTGATTGACAACAACCAACCAGGTCTCTGGATAGTGGTACTTGGTGGGGTCTTGGAAGTTGGAGATTGTTTTGAAGGACTGGAATTGTACTGGGTGACCACAAGAACAATTGTTCAGCAATTATTTTCAGTTTAATTGGAGTGGAAAAGGTTGAACAAATAAACCAGAAATCAAATTCAAAAGAATAGTGAGGATTGAATTTGCATTAAAAGGGTGACAACAATGGTTGAGAGAGTGCTTAATTTGGACACTTGAAGGTTTTAACAAATAATGATTTGTATTTGTGAAGGAGTTTTTTTTATTTTTTTTATATATATTTTTAAGTTAAAATTCAAGCAAAGGAGTCATGGCGACCCCTTAACTTTAAATAGACTGGCATATATTAGCATATGCACTTACCTCAGTAGTGCAGTGGGAAACACTTACAGTGACCAGTGTGACACAACATGTGATGAAGTTATCAAGCCTTGACCAAAGAAAAGTGAACGAATAAATAAATACCATTAAAAAAAGACAAGCAGAAAAATTTCCAAATACACTAAAATAAATAGGAGATCAAGACGGATTGTAGAGAAAGCTGGTCTTTCTGTTTATCTAGTTCAAATCAAAAAGAGAGCAGACAAATTAGGGCTAACTGACAACCATTAGACTAAAACCTTTCAGTCTTGATTCAGGTTTCATTGCATCACTGACACAGCTCCTGTTCACCCTGAAAGACCACCATAGTAGCAGAGAAACTCATTGCTTGCCACATGAGCATTAGTGTAAAGATATTGGCATTTCTACTTTCTACTGCAAAGTATTTGCAAACCTCAACTGCTTCAATTAGGATTATTTTGCACATGCATATGCTTCCTAAAAGCTGTTTAGTTTCTTGCCCAACTGTGAGCCTAAAAACACCCCTCGCAAACTGGAGAGAAAGGAGAAAACAATTGAGTATTAGCGAGACATAGCACTGCGGCCCAATTTGTAATGCTGGCTTAATGCCACATATCCAACCAGCTACAGAATGACATATCAACCTAAGAGCAAGAACTTCTTGTTCAAAGGAGAAAATGGTAACATGAATGAGTGTCTTACCTTTTTGTGTCTTCAACTGTGTCTAACTGACTGGGTTCACAAAAAAGATGTCCAAAACCTTGATGGAATTCTAAAAAAAAGTCCATTGTTAGAAATAGAGCCTTTGAGGTATGTTAGCTGTGTTTTATTTTTGTTTTAGCTTTTATAATTCTGTAGCCCAAAACATAAAGCAATTGCCTTAAACATCTATTTTTGTGACTGATTCTCTCTGTGAATATATAAGCAATTTTTATTTTATGGAAAAGAAACAAACATAAGAAATTTGGCATTGAGAACATGCCATTCATTCCATCAGGCTCGTTTGTTTAGCTAGATGCTAAGCTGTCCCACTATCTCATCTAGACTGTTTTAAAAGGTTGTCAAGGTTCTTTCTTCAACTACATGTCTCAGTATTTTGTTCCTGAGTTCCACAACTCTTTGAGTAAAAAAGGTCTTCCTGGCTTGGGTCTGAGTGGAGTCCTTGAGTATGCGATTCATCCTTAAGCAGAAAGAATTTGCTGGATCTGCTTTTTCAATACCTTTGAGGATTTTAAATACCTGGATTAGGTCCCCACACGGCCTCCTTTGCTAATTGTTTCAGGCTATCAAAGTACGACATGTTCTTAAGTTGTGGGATGCACTTGGTTGCTCTGCACTGCACAGCTTCAAGCTTTGCTATGTCTTTATTGTATAGTGGTGACCAGACTTGCACAAAATACTCCTGATGAGGTCTTACTATACATCATATAGTTTGAGGATAGCATCCATTGTATTCAACAGTTTCTATGATATAACCTAAAATTTTAGTTTCCTTTTTAATTGCTTGTGTACTTTGCTTAGATGGTGAAAATGTTTTGTCAATATAAACTCCTACATCTTTTTCAGAGGTTGCTTCCTGTGTGACAGTATCTCCCATCTTGTATTTATAATTGATGTTCCTTTTGCCCACGTGTAGTACTTTTCACTTTTCTATATTATATCTGAATGTTGTCCAGGTCTTTTTGAATTCTTTTTGTTGCCTTCTCATTGTCTGCCATTCCTCCAATTTTAGTGTCATCTGCGAATTTCACAAGTTTACTAACTATGCCACAATCAATGTCATTAATATAAATCAGAAAAAGTAACGGTCCAAGGACAGACCCCTGAAGGTCTCCACTAATGACCTCACTCCATGTGGAATATTGTCCTCTTATCTGTACTCTTTGTGTCTTGTCAGTTAAGCAACTAGA
Organism: Polypterus senegalus; assembly: GCF_016835505.1. Taxonomy (NCBI): domain Eukaryota; kingdom Metazoa; phylum Chordata; class Cladistia; order Polypteriformes; family Polypteridae; genus Polypterus; species Polypterus senegalus. The sequence continues at coordinate 101,613,224 of NC_053163.1, read as the reverse complement.
GATCCAGTTTTGTAGGTTACCTCTGATGCCTACAGCTTCTAGTTTCACAATTAATATTTTATGTATCAAAGGCTTTTTGAAAGGCTAAGTAAATTATGTTATAAGATATTGGCCTTTTCATTACCTTTGTAGCATTTGCATGTTCTTTTGGAGAGTGTGGTGATTTTTCTTGGCACTTGGCTCTTCCTTGGACATGTCAACGCCATGTATACTCAACAGGGTAAATAATAACTTTAAATTGTGAGTAAATGAGGATATAGAGTACATCATGCATGAGTGTGCATGTATTTCTGGTGCAGCCAGTCCTGCCATAATAAGCTTTTGCTCCACATTATCTTATAAATTAATTACCCAAGTTTATGTAATGGACAGATAAATGATGGAGTCTGGGAGTGAAGTGACAATTTAGCCATGTAAACTTAATCATATTTTAAAAAAGAATGCCTGATTTAAGTTTCAGCTGCTATTTTAAAGAATTATTTGCAAAGAGACTTAAGAGACTTGCAAAGGCTTCTTGTGAAGAAGGATGACAAAGGTTTTCTCTGAATGTTTTCAGGCATTACATGTTCTGCACTTATTCCTCTTGTAAGGTATGGTAGGCTTTATTTTATTAATGAGTATTAGGTCTTCATGTGCTGGTAAAAGCCGTGCCAACTTACAGATTTTACTCATTTATACCTTGTCTTGGTGCAGCCTCTGCGGCAGTCCAGCAGGAAGTTAAGTATCAGGGTTCCATTGAAAAAGAGATTGCTTGGTAAACAAATAAATTAAACCACAATTCCCCAACCTTCAGGCATATTTATTGGGTAAATACTAAAGTGGGTGTGTTTGAACACACACATCATGTCAGAGTGATATTTTTGACTGTCTTTTTTTCTTTCTTTCCATCAAGCTAAGCACCCTTTGAATGTTTTAGAGCACAATCCCGAGGTCATCAGCGCTACTTATTTTTTTCCTTCTATTTAGATTAGGCAGTGTTTGATATACCCAATGGAATTAGTCTTTGGGGACAGGAAATTAGAGTGCCATAGCTGCTCTTCTCTGAAAGGCTGCCTTGAGGTGACTTTGACTCCAAAAGGCATGACATCAGTAAAACCACTGATTAAAGATGACACACAGCAAATTAAAATTTCAAACACAGAATTTTTTTTTTGCATTGAATATTGTGGTTAACACTTGCTGGAAACTAAAGGTAGCAACACAGTTGGAGCTGTGTTGTTTAAATAGCTATGATTGAAGAACTTGTTGCACAATTGCCTTTTTCAAATATGTCATAATTAATGACCACCTTTTATTTGGAAAGTGTGAACTTATTCTGTTATCAATTATAATATGAGAAAGTAAAAAAAAAAACTTATGTTCCTAACTTATGTTCCTAACTACCCAATGCAAACGGTTTATCCTCATTATATCGAATTTGCAAAATGTGTTTCTATTAGTCATATTTTAAGGCATTTGCAAAAGCACATGAATTTGAAACTTGGTATGGTAATAAGTGGTTGGATAAAGCTAATGGGAAATTTTGGTAATAAAATTAAAGCTAATTTGTAAGTATTGCTGAAATAATAATAATAATAATAATAAGACTGAGATTGAGAAGATGGACACAAACAACAAGAAGCTCCTGACCCATGCATTGACTTCATCATTTGAAAACAGATGTTGAGTGACTCTGATGGAGTGGAGGCTGTGGACTCACAGACCTCTGCATACAATAGTGCCATTTTTGGCTTGAATAACTATAGCGACTTTGGTCAAGATAAGTTCACCAACTTGTGAAGGTACATGAGGTCCACAGAGGAAAATAGTCCCTTTGCAGCACTGGCAAAAGAAATCAAGAGCGAATACTTGCCAGTGCAGCCCATCGACATAAGACCAACTTTGAAGCCAAGAAGATCCAACTGCTAAGAAAAAAAGCAAATGCACGGCCAGTTCTACCACAGTCTTGACAGAATATCCATGGAGAAAAGGCAAGTGTGGCATGGCTGAGGTTCTGAATACCTAAACATTACAGTTGGGGACCAGACGATCAACACCAGGTACCACCAGTGAAACATCTGTAAGCATCTGGTCGACAGCAGAATTTGCAACAAGGCTGTGATGATTGCCAATTGGAATTCTGCACTGGCAATCAGAAGGTTGCCAGTTCGAATCCCGTAAATGCCAAAAAGGGACTCTGTTCTGTTGGGCTTTTGAGCAAGGCCCTTAACCTACAATTGATGAGCTCTTTGAGTAGTGAGAAAAGTGCTATATAAATGGAAAGAAGTATTATTATTAAAAGAGTTAGAGATGCCTTCTGTGGAATACATAATTCTGCAAAACAAGGTTGCCAACTCTCTGAACTGGTCCATCAGTGATGAGCTAGGTGGATAAATACCTGAGAAATGGTTCCAGCACATGCCGGAGTCTATTATCAACATCGGAAACACTACTGTCATGTAAGATATGGCAGTGCACACCAACCGTACCATTTCAGCTGTCTTGTCCTCAAGATGGAGGAGCAATGCCTTCTGATTAATTGATTTAGCGGTCCCAGATGAAAACAACATCATGCTTAAAGTAGCTGAAAAACAGAGCAGATAACTGTATATGAACTGTACCTGTGGTTGGTCAGAGCTCTTGATACTGTCAAGAAAGGATTCAAGAAGAAACTTCAGGAGCTGTCAGGACACCCCATAGCCCAAGTGACGCAGAAGATTTCACTGATGGGAACTACTCACATTCCCTGCAAAGTGCTCAGCTAAATCTTAGTTTTCTGGTTAGGGCACAGACATCTCAGCTGCCACCAACAAATTGCTGTGATAAATTCTAATACAAAAAATAATGAGTTGCATGGTGGCTTAGTGGTAATGTTGCAGCCTTATGGATCCAGTGACCAGGGTTTGAATTCTACTCTTAGTTGCAGTCTCAGTTTGCCAGTTCTCCTTCAGTGTGCATGATATTCCTTTTCTTCTTCTTTTTCACAACCACATATTTGTTCATTTTTGTGAGCGTGTATTTCAGCCCAATGCTTCTGGATAGGGTCCAGCTCACGCAATCCTTAATTTGATGTACTGAGTTGAAGAATTTTATCTTACATTATAATAATAGCAATAATAGGGATATGGGCACTATATAATGTAAAAAATAGAATAACCATCAGACATGTAGAAGATGAGAAAATATATGCAAGCCCACTAAATTTACATTTGACAGAAAGGAATGCCACTGTTGTCAGAGACTAAAGCTGCTGCATGGATTCATTTGCCACAACTCACATGGTACTCCATAGGTGTGAAGAGTCACAGTGGCATATAAAGTGGATGTCCTTAGAAATCTCCCAGCACTGATTACACATATGCTTTGCTAAGTTTTCCAATTAGAGCAACATAGTGCAAATGGAGGCAGCTGAAGTATATTCTGCAACAATATGTCAGCAGTTAGTGGAAGCTGATTCATAGAAATCCTTCATATTAGAGCACAATAAAGAGGTAAGTTGGGCTCCAGTAGTGTTAAGAGGATTATTTCTATTGCTGTCATCGTAACACATTCTTATGATATCCTCCTTTACGATGTTAATGTTGCACTTGAGTTTGTTTATGGTTTTCTAAAGTGATCTCAGCTCCTGTTTTATAGAACCATGAGGTTGTTTTTATGCCTGCCAGGGTCATGCCCTACAACTACATAAGCTCCAAAGACGCCTTGTATATTTTTATACTGAAACACTCAGCTTCCCTGCATAGGTAGCCTTTCCGTGACTTTCTAAATGGTTTCTACTGTGAAAGATGAGCTCTGTAAATCACTTGAGTGCGGGACATTTCCTGGTGAGTTGAGAATGCCTTCAGCAATAAGGATGATAATCGGTGACTCACAGTGATATACGGATGCAATGTCCTTTAAAGGACTAGGCCATAAATTCAAAAGTGATCTTTAATAAATTCATTGACCAGCTAAGAATGTACTTTTCATTCTCTGTTCACTTTTATATTATTTAGACAAATTGTGAGTAGTATTTTGCATATTTCTGTGTATGGACTTTTCTTTGTGGAGAAAGAAATAGGAACTTAATATGTTTGTTCCATTCCAGCTTTAATTTTTCCATACTAGAAGCAATGATTTTGAGAAAGTCTTAAAAATACTGATGAGCATTGTGACATGTAGTGTCCTGTCAACATATCTGCTTTCTCACATCGGTAGTCTGACCCAGCAGACTATGCGAAGTAAAAGTACAATTTAAACTTTGTTCACAGTCAACTACTTATAACAATAATATGAATCTTTTTTCTGCCCTTGGTATATCCAGTATGCACTCACATTAAAACATAGCACAACTTTGCAGCATTTGAGGCAGAGAAACACCATGAAGGGGACTGCATTCCTTCACTGTTAAGACAGATGAGCACACACAAAATAAGAGGCAAAAATTAGCACAGTCAGTTAAGGTGACTGCGGGACAAAGACAGATTTGCCTGATAAATCACTTAAACAGGAGAAATGCACATGGAGAAATTACCTACAGAATGCATCTCTCTTGAACTTGGGAAACCTGGCAGTGCATTCAATAACTGTAATAGTAAGCTAGTAATGTAATGAGGAAAAAAAGTCTTATTCTTTCACCCTAAAAATCTCTGCACAATGCAAATGGAAACAAACCTTAAAAGTCATAATAAAACAGTTGGCAGCAAATCATGAGGTGGTGTACAGTAGGAGGTGGAAATTTGGATTTGAAAATATTTGAAAATTTGGAATTGTTACAACTCTCACATTGACTGCAATAAGGGAGGATGGAGCAAATCTATTAAGTATACTGCATATTAGTGTGTGCATATGTACATTATATAACTGTGCATGGCTAAGATTTAAAATGTGTTCAATACTAAATACATCTGCATTTACTTTGGTCAGCACTTAAAGGCTGTAAAAACAGAAAAAAGGAACTTTGAGAAAAGCAAACATGATCCAGACGTTCTCTCACTTTGGCCCAATTTGAAAATCTAGCAGATGAAATGTGGGAAAGTGGCTACCTGCACTGAAAACTTTGCACCCAACCCCCAGCCATGCCATTGCTGCCTTGGGATGAGAATCACAATGAGGTGTCATATCTGGATACACTGTTCATCCAGGGATCCATCTGCTTTTATTCAAAGAAATATGCTGTTTAATCAAAGAATTATGCTAGACAGTTTGCAAACTTACTGCAATTGTTACAGTGTGTTCTTTGGCTAAAAATATATATATAATTTATATAATTCTTATGAGAAGCTTATGTGCCAGCGCTTAGATATATTCGACTTCATCGTCTAAAAGAATTCTTTATCAACAGTACAGTTGTATTATCAGCCCATACTAATGAAGATCAATAGTAGTTTTCTGTGCTAAAGGAGTGACCCTTTATCTCCATGGGGTAAGTTTGTTACTCTCCACTCAGAGGTAGGCCTGGACAGTACAAGGTCTTGGCTTCCTTCCAGTTCAAGAGGACACTTGATATCATATACTGTAGGTTGCACTTTAGGTTTTAAGTTACAATAAAGGTAATAGAAATATTTACTTCCTTAATTTACTATTTTAAAAAGATGTGCGAACAGAACAGACAATGCTTCTCTGAACACCAATAGCAATCTATTATGAACCATTTTGAAAACAAAGAAAGCAAAGAACTAAAGAGATCTCTATCCAACATCTCTGTGCAAAAATGTCCAATAGGCTTCTGCAGGCTAATGTTTCTCGGACAAATGCAGACCTAAAAATGAATGCCAACTTCTGGCCAGATCTTTTCTTTTATTCTTTTAAGACCAAGAGAAACGGGTCTTCGGAGGCACGCCGGAAGTGAGATCAATCATCGTCAGTAGGTTCTTTGTCCCCTTAGGCAATAAGGAAGGAAGAAAGAGAGGTTAAGGTCTATATCTTGCCAAAACTTTTCCCTGATTTAACTCACTTGCAAAGGTTCCAACACACTCCTGTATCGTGCATACATCAGAAAGGACATATGAAGAAAAATAAAACATTTCATTTCAAAAAGGCTACTCTTCCCACTGTTCTGTAATGTACTAAATGAATATTTCCTTTTTTCTCCAAACTAGTTAACCTGTAGCCGCCCTCACCATTACAGTACAATATTTTAAACAAATACCACAAGATGTTTAGCTTTAGCTAATGTCTGAAGATCATCTTTCAGTCCTAATTAGGACACTTACATACCCTTTAATTGTTTCTCACCTCTTAATGTGAGAACTGTCTTTACTTGTTGCCTGTCCCTTAAAGAGAAGATCTATGAATCCATCCATTGTTGAATCCACTTAATGTAGTTTAATTTAAGAAGCTACACTGTACAATGCACCAGTCCATTGCTGGCTGCTAAATGCACAGAGTAACAGTGCAGTACATGGTTAACCTGCCATATTAATTAAAATCACCTTGCCTCCATAAATACCATTCATTTATTGCTGTCATAAACCCTATCTGGCCTGAACCTTTCGACAAGGTGTCATCCTTATGTTGTATACTTGAGAGAAAAATGTTGATATTTTGCAAAAAGAATTTACATAGAAAAATATCATGAAGAGATTACATTTAACATATTTAAGTAAGAACATAAAACCAGTGTGGTACATTTCCAAGGTTCTCCATCAGATTGCACGACAATACTGCTGCAATTTATTTGTAAGGTTCTCATTCATTGCAGACATGATTTTTTGGTTGATTCCTTCCCCTTTTTTTCTTGATTTGTTTAGTTGGAGACATACTTGTAGGCTACTACTGTTGGCTGTGTGCCATTGGCAGGGATTACCAATGGAAAAATATACAAAACGAGCAGTGATGTTAGGAGATTAGCCATAGGTTGGAACTCTTTCAAAATACCCCACTGAGGTGAGAAGATGTGAAGATGACTTTGTCCTGTACCTACCCTGACAGCACCAAGCAGCCTGCATCTCTTAGACAGTGTGTGGCGCCTCCTATTAGACAGTGCAGTCCTTCTGTCACTCCAGACTTTTATGTCTTGCTAGCCAATTCTGGCAAGCTGGCAAAATGTTTAAGAATAAAAGAACAAGCTGTGATTCAGCACTCTTTGAGAATTATAGATTTCTGTTTTTATAGTGGTTTGAGGTGCCAAATCTTGATCTCCAATGTTTAAAGAAGATTAGTGGAAATATATCACATGTTTTATGGGCTACTTTGCCAAAGCAATCTACTATAAGGTCATAACTGATATCACTTTTCTACAGTAAATCCTGTTATATTGATGTGTTCTTTATTGCTTTACTCTTTGCCTCTATTTTTGCCAGAAAGATTTTTTTAACAGTGATAATGTTTGATGATCTTTTCCTTTGTCCCTGTGGATGATGTGCTACTTTAAGACATGCTTTAAGATGGTTCTTGTCAGATACACAGTTCTTAGTTTATCATAACCATTGATGTGCTATGCCGCAAGATTTTTTTTTTCTCATCATAAAGCACAGTTTTAATGATATTGCAGCTTGTAGTACTACAGCCACTGAAATTAGCACTCTGGTGCACAGCTGAACTTTCCAGATTTGGGTCATTATATTCTTTTTATCCGCTACTTGGCTCCCTTTAAAGACATTAACCTCTTGCTACTAACTGCATGACATATGCAATGGTAATAATGGTACTTTCAGAGTAATTTAAACATTGAATCATTATAAAAATCTTTAGGTCTAAAACTATTTAATGATAATATTCCTGTTAAGGAGACCTTTTCTATATTTGTTTTCCAGTTACCTGGTAGTAGTCTGATGCAACTCTATCTGAGGATTTTTAAAGAAGGGTTACTATGTTCTTGTTATAATTTTGGGGCTGTTAAAAAAAGCCAAAAAGCTTGAAACACACAATTACAAAGGCTTGAAGTGAACTACCAAAAATCCTGAATCAGTTGTCTATCTATTATAGCCACTGTTTTCTTTTTTAAGGTAGACATCTCACTCTTGTAAAGCTTCTTTGTAAAGCCTCTGCATGTGTGGGGTTCCCACTTTCCAGAACTTTCTTTTGATATCCCTCCTGTTATAGTGTGGATTTGTTTTCAGTTTTTCTGAATTCTATACAACTTTTTACAATTTCAAGTTTTGAAATGTCCAGATTCTAATTCTAAAGTTAGTTTTTTGATTTAAAATGTATTTATAGTATTTAGATTATTTTAACACCATTTTGACCTTTTCATGGATTCCACTATTTTGTGGTGTCATTGCCATGTAGTGCGGTGACCTGTTGCTAGCGGGTTAGGTTTTGGAGGTCATGACCTGTGATTCACTGGTGCAGTAGTTTAAAAGTTGACAGAATTCACTTTCTGGTATCTGAGTTTAGGGATAAATCCTTCAAAATGTATTGTACGATTATTTTTGGTGGGTGTTTCCTGGTATAAGAACTTGTGCTTTGATGTAGGATTTCTTGTATGGCCGTGATGACGTTCTGGTTTTGACTTTGCCAGTATATAGTGACTACATTTCATCTTCTTGTTTATTACTGTTTAAAAATTTGCCATCTCCTATGTTCTGTGTAAGCTGCAGAGTTGTGAGGCAGTGCACCTTTTTTTCTGGATGCCGCACTGCACTTTCTAACTGCCGCATGAGTGCTCTCTCTATCCCTCCCTGGCCGCGCAGTCTCAACTTCAAATACTGCAGGGGGGCAATGCAATTCTTTCTTATGTTATTTCATCATAATGCTTGATACTCTACTGGGCACAAAAGTCGTTTCTTGTGTAGTAGCAATGTGTGGCATAGTAAATAATAAGTAACGTGTTATTCACATCCGCTCATTAATACAAGCAATTAGAGGAACTATTTGCCATCTCAATTTAAAGCAGTATATTTCCAGTACAGTATTGCTTTTTGCACCATAATATATGATTTAAAAGGATTTTTTTTAGTAGTACATAAAATTTTGCACTGCTGAGATATTGAAAGTTGGGCTCTTTTTATAGATCTTTTTTTTGATAGATTAAACAAATTGTACAAAGTAAATATAGGAAACATGTGTGGACCCTTCTTAAGACAACATTGTCCACAGATACTAGCACAGATTTTTTTTTTCTTTTTACAAATGATGATGATTACAAGATAATAGTACTTGCATATTATAAGTGGGCAAGTGGGAAAGCTTATCATAGATACATACTGTATATATTATATACTTGCTGTCCCCCGTGGCTCCGCCTGCGTAGTAGTGAAACAGGACAAATTTTAAAAATCAATAAATAAACAGGTATCACTAGCTACGTGGAGGCAAGATGCGCTCCAAAACATGGCCAGAGGTAGACCGATTTGAACGGAGGCTGGCCTGTGACTGAGGAGTGCCCCATCTGGCTCCCCACTCCTGACGTCATGCTTCCCTAACAATGCCCATAGCCTCTGTCTCGGATTAGCACGAAAATATTGCTTCTGCAAGTGAACCATGATACTTTGCACGATAAGAGAAGCTGCAAAATCAACCGGAATGTTCAAGCAAATTATAGAAAAAAACAAACAATTTAAATCCATTAAGTAGATCTTTCATTCGCTAGTTAAGTGGAGGCAAAGTACCCTCCGAGGCAGGCACGTGAGTGAGAAGGGCCCTAGCCTCTTTCTCAGATTAGCATGAATGTACGCTCCTGCAAGCGAACCATGGCACTTAGCGAGATGAACTCAAAATCATCTGGAATGTTCAAGCAAATTATAGAAAAAAACCCGATCTAAATCCGTTCAGTAGTTCTCTTGTGAAAAGCGGACAGACATGCAGACAGACAGACAGACAGACATTGGATTTTATATATAGAGTGATGTATTCATAGGGCGGCACAGTGCCGCAGTGGGTAGCGCTGCTGCCTCGCAGTTAGGAGACCCGGGTCCACTCCTGCGTGGAGTTTGCATGTTCTCCCAGTGTCTGCATGGATTTCCTCCGGGTACTCCAGTTTCCTCCCACAGTCCAAAGACATGCAGGTTAGGTATATTGGCGGTCCTAAATTGTCCCTAGTGTGTGCTTGGTGCGTGTGTTCGCCCTGCGGTGGGCTGGCGCCCTGCCCGGGTTTTGTTTCCTGCCTTGCGCCCTGTGTTGGCTGGGATTGGCTCCAGCAGACCCCCGTGACCCTGTAGTTAGGATATAGTGGGTTGGATAATGGACGGATAGATGGATTCATAGCTTTCATTTTTAGTTCAGGTTTACAGGGAACTGTAATCTTTCCTGCGAGCATTGCTGAACCTAACCTTCACATCGCTGAGGTGTGGGAGAAAAATCAGACTATTTGTAGAAAAACACATGTAGATATAGGGAGAGCAAGCTGTCCCCACATATACAGCAACTGGAAGTCAAACTTTAAGCAAGCACTCATGTACTTAACACTGTGCCACTCATATATAAACATTTTAAAAATATTTTACCGAAATATTTTGGTCCTGACACATTTATCAATTAGTAAACAGCTTTGAAAACTATTAAATTTAGAAACATAGATATACTTGCTGTGTAAAACAGAAAGAGGTATCTAAGGTAAAAAAACATATTAATCCCCTTACTTCTTCATACATAGACAGGTTATACCTGCTTTAGACAGGCAGTGATGTCATCTTGTAATGAATTACTGAATTCTGTTGCACATTGGTGCAAAATAAAGGTGAAAACCTGACAGCAGTGATCTTAAAAATATATTAGCCTGCTTCTCAACACAAAGCAGGGTGTTGTAGTGATGTATGTGCTCCAGTCAAAGAAGATGAGCCACGTAGTGTGTACTTGTAAATGAATGTGAGGTGTGTGTGTGCATGCCAGCTTTGGTGATTCAAAGAACTTGATGCTCACTTCTGAGCCAAAGAGCAGTCCGACTTGATGAATATGTCTTGTGCAGAATTTAGGAAAATAATGGGCCTTTGTGTAACTCTGCCACATGGTATCAATTGAAAGCTCATTTAAAGGCCTAAATCAGCAGCCTGAGTGAAGGGAAAGGATTGCTGGACATATGGAAAAAAGATACTATAAGATGTCCGATCATAGTAACTGTTTCATGGGTCTCTGAAAAGAACTTATTGGAAATATAATTGTTAAGAAAGAATAGATACCAGGGTACAGTCTCATCATTTACACTGGCCTCATTTTCTAGCATTGTGTCAAAAATATATGCAAGGCGTTTAATCGTGTTTCATTTTAAAGCTTTTGAACACATATAGAGTTAGAAATGTCAGTAGTCTTGCAGGAGAGTGTTTTTTCATGTCTACATCAAGTATTTATTGGTGTCTGCCAGCTACCAACTTCCAGTTAATGTGTTGTATCTACTCCAATTTGCTATTCAGGTTATCTTTTCTTTTGAACATTTAATTTTTTTGTAATGATCCTTATGATGTTCTATTCAGTTTAGGGTGCCATTAATGGTAAAGATTTCTTGATTGACTGAATGATGATTGATTTACACCAGGGTAGGTTTTTAAGGTGGATATGATGTTGTCATGTCATGCCTATGAAGCAGGCAGCACCAGCTTTGTGATTTTCATTTGAAGTTCATGCATGTGGTGTCATGATTAGATAATGTACAGTAGCATATGATTGTGTAAACCTATGGTGAAGTTTTTCTTAAGGTGTGTCTCACATTTCATTTGTTGTATCCGGGAATAGCGTACTCTCCTACATTGCAACTTTTATATACAGTATTTTAAGAAACTCTGCTGCAGAATCCATTTCTGTAGATTTAACTAAAAAGATTCATACATATCACAAATCCTACCCTAAGCTTAACACTCCATACACTATTACAAATATACTATAACACATAATAATTCTTATCACTATTACCGTCTAGGTGAGGCTGTCCTGTCAACATTGGGCACAAGACAGTCTATAGCAGGGCCCACTCACACAAACACCCACATGGGGACAATTTAGAATCCTAAAATGCAGGTCTTCAGGGGGTTTAAACTGAGAAAATTCAATGCAGAAATGGAAAGAAAGTGTAAACCTAGTATGAGATTCAAATCATGTGGATCAATAAGGTGAAAAACACTGTGCCAACATACAGTCCAAAGAGTATAGTTAGGTATACAATCTCTAGATTTTTTGCCATTTTTACTAATTGTGTTTTAAAAGTATTTAAAAAATATTCTGTAAATTACAGATATTGATGCCAATATGTCAACAATATTCTTCTTATAATTGCTAGATGTTTTTAATATTTTATTCAATAATAGTGGCCAAAGCACCACACCCTCCACAATTCTCAATAATAAACAATAATAATAACAATAATCCAATCCTCCACTCCCAGCAGCTCTGTCACACACCCTACCAACTCTGGCTCAGTCTGCTGGGGTTTCCCATAGTCCTTTTATACTTCATGACCCGGAAGTATTTATTCTCCGGGTCAACATTACAAGTACTGTGGTCTTCCGTCCTCGTGACCCTGAAGTACTTCTGGGTTGACGTCATCATAATATCCCCCTGATTCTTGGTGAGCTCCCCCTGGCGGGACCCATGGCACCCAACAGGGCTGAGGATACAGACTCCATGTCCCATGCAGCCCTGTGGGAATCCGAGGAGTCATTTCCATCCAGGGTAGCTGCCATCTAGCTTTCCGGGGGATGTAGTACCTTGAAAAGCTTGTTTTTCTCCTTGGAGGGACGTCCCGACCGGACTGAAATGCTGGCAGTTTACCACACTAGTCATGTGTAGCTTAACTTTGGTGAGTCTGTTTGTTATTTATGTGCAGTATATGTAAACTGCCTAAATCAGACCAATAAAATTTACATGCATTCTCTTTAGGTGTGGAGGATGGCGTGGCATATAGGGGGTGTCTCACGGCCCCAAACCTTTGACGCAATTGCCACAAGCATGGTCCCAGGTTAAAATAAAGTCTTTCATTAAATAAATACCTCCTGACAAGGCTTCTCTTTTAAACAGTTGTCCTTCTTTCTTCCCAAAATACCAATGATTCTTTTTCTTTGTGTTTTATTTTCTCCTCCACACCTCCCAGATGAGCCTGACTCCACTTCCAACTCACTCCTTTTTAATCTAGACAAAGAAAAACTTTCGTGCAACTAGATTGCTCCCTGGAAGCACTTCCAGCATTGGTGTGGGGGGTTTTTTGGCATTGTAATTGGGGGCTCTGGGGGAGCCTGCCTCCAACAGTTTCCTGACCCCAACAGCACTCTCCACCACTACAACTGTCAAGCAACCTTGCAGGTGTCTAAATGCGAGTCATAGCAGGGGGATGCTGCCTCCCAGTATATTGCAGGAACACTTGACTTTGGGAGACAGTCTCCCTCTATTCTTCTATTTTAATGGCCTCCCAAACCTGAAAATATATCATTAACTAAGCTGTCCTGGATGCCTGTCTGTCCACACCTTCCTTTTCACTGGTTAGCCTGTATTGGGACAAGGCAACAGATCTGTGTTTTCAAATTATTCAGATAATTTAGTGCTCAAAATCACAGTTTATTTCTAATGTGTTTTTTTATTTTTGTATAAATGTGCTATATAAACATGTATTTGGTGACTGCTGTGCTTAAACTTGAGGATGCTATGATTATGTAATCACCTTTTTTTAATATTGATCCTTTTATACAAACTGTCATCATGAGTTTAAAATGAAAAATAAAGGTTCATTGCTTCTTCATAACTCTAGTCGACAGTATAACAGTTGTGTTTCACATTTCAGCCAAATATTTGCATGTGTGTGTTGTCTGCATATATTTAGGGTGCAAGTGCATAATTGCAAGTATGGTTTAACTTCATTTCAGTTTTGTAAAGTACTGTAAAACCTTGATTATTTTTCAATGGTTGGGACCAAGGCTGTGAAGGATTAGAGAAAAGACAGATAACTAAAAACAATATTTTTCTTTTCTTTTGGGCCCTCACGGTTAACAGAGACTGATGGTTAATCAAGTGATGAATAATTGAGGTTACTTGCGAATGAGTATTGGAAGTAGTTAAGTGAAACAGATTTCTGAATACAATCAGTCTTTAATAACATTTTTTCATTACATACAATGCAATAGTTTTATGAAATACACACACATACACAGACATGCATTTTTTTGTGTTGCAATCATGTATCTGTTTTGTTATCACAGTTAATATTGATATTTTTATTGGTTATATTTTCACACTTTATATTTATATTTCAGTGAGCACAACACCAGTGGTAGACAAACTTTACATAAATGCTCAGTTCATCCATTTCTTTCATCCATTATTCTAATGGTGTGTTCAGGAACATCAGGAATGAGACAGGAATCAGACTTGGATGGAATACCATCCAAAAGGTGACAGTTAATCCTGCCTGCATATGCTTGTCCTATGGGGAGAATGTAAATGGATAGGAACTCATTCTGACGCTGAGCCCATTTCCCCAACCACTGCATCACAATCATTTCATATTGTTTTTGACAAATGCTTATCATTTTCACTACTCTTCCATGCCCATGTTAAATTGTTAAGCTGTAGTTAAAATATGCTTACAGCAATTGCTCAAGCTTTGCCCCCTTTATTTAATTAAGTTCTTGTGAGTCAAAGCAACCACAAAGCTGCGGCCATAATGGCAGCCTCCGCAATGGATTGAATGAAACAAGGATCCAATTCTCTAGCCGCAGTCCCTCCTACATCCAGATAAAGACAGCAGGCTACTTTTACTTGCTAAGGGCAACTAAGCTGATGGTGTGATTGAAGTCAGTTAATGCAGTTGGGTTTGTGCATATTGTATAACTGATCTTGTTTATTTTATTTTTTGTTTGATTCTTGATATATACAAATGAATTTTATGTTAAGCTTATTATGTTTTTGTTATATGATGTGATGTTTGGTTTTACTGTTTTACGACTTCATCCATCCATTTACCAACCCGCTGAATCCAAATACAGGGTCACGGGGGTCTGCCAGACCCAATCCCAGGGCTCAAGGCAGGAACCAATCCTGGGCAGGGTGCCAACCCACTGCAGGACACACACAAACACACCCACACACACTAGGGCCAATTTAGAATCGCCAATCCACCTAACCTGCATGTCTTTGGATTGTGGGAGGAAACCGGAGCACCCGGAGGAAACCCACACAGACACGGGGAGAACATGCAAACTCCACGCAGGGAGAACCTGGTAAGCGAACCCAAGTCTCCTAACTGCGAGGCAGCAGCGCTACCACTGCGCCACCGACTTCATTATTTTGATTTTCATAAATATTTTTGTTATTTTCTTTGTACATTTTGATCTAAGTAAACAACAGGTTTATTAAAAAAATGGACTTGTGCCTCTTACTGCCAGGATAAGTATTCATAGTGCTGATTCTTTAGATGCATTTCTGTTGCAAAACTGAATCTGTATGCAATGCTACAGGTTGTCTTTTTTTCCTGGTTGGACTGAAAAGTGATCTGAATCCAAAAATGTATTTTTGCCAAAGCAGTATGAATCAAATTCCCAAATAAAAAAGCTTTCTTATCATCATCCAAGTTGGAAATACAAGACAGCAATTGGGAAAAAAAAAACCCCTAAAGAACCTGATTTCTCTCATATGTTGACCCTGAATGTTACATAGGAACACAGAAATATGACTTCAATGACTGCTGAAAGGTATTTATGCCATCATTTAACATCAGTACCTTTATATGAAATAATTTCACATTACAGATAAATAGGTCTTCTTATTTTAGTATATTACTTACCAGTCATAGTTTCCTTACATGAATGAAACACAATTACTTAAGAGGTAACAGAGTTGCCATCGACAAAATTAGCTGGAAATGCTATCCTGCATCATCATGTGAAGGCTTCCAAGTCATCATTTGGATATGCTAAGCCATTTCTCCAATTACTGTGACCTGACATGAATGCAACATAAGATGGCCGTGC
The DNA here is from genome assembly GCF_016835505.1 of Polypterus senegalus. NCBI lineage: Eukaryota > Metazoa > Chordata > Cladistia > Polypteriformes > Polypteridae > Polypterus > Polypterus senegalus. The sequence continues at coordinate 101,597,436 of NC_053163.1, read as the reverse complement.
AAACGGCTATCCCTCCACTAAACTGTGCCACAGCTTATCTGCCAAAGCCGGTGACCACAGAACAACAGATCACATGGATCCTTTGTCAACACTTTACAGAAAATGATAGCATTTGCTTCATTATGAACTTTTCAGAATGGATTTTTTAAGAGAGCATTTATTGAGAACTGACTAATATGACTAACTGTTTAAAGTATGAATTTCTTGTTTTCCTCCATATCTGTAACCATTTTATTTGGATTTTATTCTGCTAAAATGTCTGCTTCCATTTTTAAGGGTTATGCTGTGTGAGTTTATTGCACTTGAAGTCAATATCCAGAGGGGGTGCAAGGCAAAGAAAAAAAAGTATTTGCTTTCCTTGAACTTCACTAAATGATAAGTTACTTTTTGAACTCTAAGAAGAGTACTGGACCTGGAGTTGAATATCTTGGGGTGGCAACTTGTATCAGTAGCACTACTGGTTCAAAACACACCCTGTTACAAATGTATCTTGTTTTATTGTGTAAGGTCTTATGATGATCCTATTTTGCCATTTAATCTCTTTATTGTGTAGACCTCAATAAAATCTTTAAAATCCCATACATTTACTACTCTGGGGTTATGTACTTTAGCTCTTCCTCCTCACTTCCCTTGCACATTGTAAACTCAGGCAATTAGACAGAGTACAGAAACATGTAGTAGTTAAGTTACATATTTAATTATGGATCATTGATAAAATGCCCAAAAATATTAGGGAAGTAGAGTCCTATAGGAATATTGGCAAATCATACCTTTACAGCCAAAGTAGCAGTACGTCTTGCATCCTTACGCGGCTCTTGGCTTATCTTCAGTCTAGCTTGCTTTGCTACCACATGGCCTTTGAATAAAGTATTGAAACAGGCACATGCCTGTCTCAGTATGGCCGCCAAGGTAAAATTGTCTTCATCATGGTCTTCTCTTCATGGCCAGATGATGAAAGAGAGAGAGAGAGAGAGAGAGAGAGAGAGGTAAAGTCAAGGTGACTAACTTTATACCATTCTTACCACAGAACGGAAAACAATGGGACATCGTAGTATAGAATGGCCTATCATAAACAGCCATACTTTAGACCAATAGAATTAATTTATGTGTCCCTTTCTGACCAGCTACTAATGAAAGTGCTCAGGTACAACTCATCTCCAGTTGATTTGTTTAATTAGTTAGGCCTTCCTGTGGTGGATGGCTTATAGGCTTTAAGTCCAAACACAGTCACCCTTGGCAAGTTGGTTTGATGCTCCATCCCCATCACCATAAATTTCACATTCTGCGTCAGGCCTAAAGACTGGAAGGATTTGGTTAGGTAAACATCAAAGCATCACCGTTCTCATCAATGAAGTAAAACATGCCTCCTGAAACACTAATATTACATTGGCTTTGTCTAGCTTACAAATCAAGACATACAAAATATTTATTAACTTAAATGCTAGAAATCACTTCACTGCACATATGCACACACACTGGTATCGACTTTAATTAAAGCTCTATCTAAAGTGTTTGTACTCTTGTTTTGTTAGTCTTCCACATTCAGATATCATATCAAGTCTAGGTCAGGTTGTTAAGAAGTTTTGGTAGAACAAATTGGGGCAAGTTGATTTTTTTTTTTTACAAAAAACATAATGCTTATTTTATGGTATAGGAAGAATGGGTCATAAAGTAAATATAATAATTTATTAATATATTATCTATCCATTTTATCAACCTGCTTATCCAGGGTAGGGTTTGCGTGGATAATTTATTATGATTGCTATTACTCATGACTGGTTTGGTTGTGCTGCTGTGTGAGACATCCACACAGAAATCTTAACAACACATTCATCATTTATCTTCTATTGTCAATTTCTTTCTCAAAACTAAGTTTAATCTAATGCATTTGTCATTTTTCAAAGTAGAAGAAGATGAGTTATTTTTGACTTTAATTTTTAAAAGAATACATATGTGTATCTAAAAGGCCCTAGTGGAGTTGCTAAAGTCTAGACACAAATAATTAATTTGCTGGTCAAGTAGTCATTTTACATCACTTCAAATTATTATTTAAATTCTCATAATTACAGTAATTTAAATTTCACAGGCGACAATGTTTATTGTTGCACTGAAGAGGAAAGGTTTATATTATAGTACAGTATATTGTACCCTACGTTCTTATTTTCATGACAGTTTTTTCCCATTCTGGTACATTAGAACAGCATGCAGTTTGGAATCAGATTGCAAGTTTACTGAACCCATTAGTAAAGGGTAAGAAAATAATTAAACAATAAGCATCTTGCCAATAGATTATCATCTTTCCCATTTTGCCATGTAATTAACAGTGTCCATTACTTCACAGTCACAATTTTTTTTCTGGCAACTGGATAGAGATTCCTGTAATTCTACCCTCAGAATTTACATTTTGGTTTATTAAATCAAATATTCAGTTAAGTACATTGCATCTGTGGTCTATACAGTGCTTTGAATCAGTCCTCTGTGAAAATTCCTATATATAAAAATAAATTGTTGATGTGGTTGAGTGGGTAAGTGAGCCTTAATCCTAAAAAATTAAACCATGAAGTAGAGGAGGATTTCACAGAGTAGAACATTCTCAGCTATGGGTGATACTTAAAGTCTTTTCTTATCTTACCATCTAATAAGAAGAATGCTACCCTGACATCCCAGATCTCAACATTCCTGTATTTTATGACACTTGAAATGCTTCATTCAGTTTTGGAAATTTTCTTATTTTGAGGGACTGTTGCATGCAATGGATCTGCCCCATCTAGAGCTGCTACTGCCTTGTGCAGGCTCCACTTTAAAGAGCTGAGCCAATGCAGTACAAAGGTGAAGGATGTATGGGATGTGTTTCCCAACATGGCAAAGAAAAGATTTTATAATTAAAGCAAACAGTACAAAATCATCTGAAATGCCTCTGTTTTTCAGCTTTTGATTTTGTTTTAAATAAATCCTTGTTTACTTTGTGGAAATTTGGAAAAGCTGCTAGTTGAGTACTGTATATTGAGAACATGTAACAATTTTGTTTTAACGGACTGGACTTCATTTTTATAAAAAGAAGGTGAGTACTTGGAAGTAAAGGAGGCTTTAATTAATTCTTATAGAAAAGGGCTATTCTCTAAAGATACGTTTGGAACATTTATACAAATCCACAGGTATAAATCAGATATAGGAAACCACCAATATTTTAAAAGTATAGAATAAAGAGAACCACAAACGTCTCTCAGTGAAGTTATTGTAAAGTATAATTTAGCAATATGGAGAAGTTATGTTAATTGATCATGTGGCTTGTTGACATCAAAAGACAGAAATAGTTCATCAGTTAATTAATGGATAGATATTGTTGGTTTCCATTTATATTTACATGTAGTCAGTTTTTTACCTTGTTCTTCGTGTGTTGTAAAAAATCTGAATTTATATGTGTATCAGTTCTGTATTTAGTAAGCTGTGTAATCTGTTCTTGTATTTTAACTGAGAACTGTTCACAGCACTACACACTTCTACTCAGTGAAGAGTGCTAAACATAAATATGATGTACTGAATTTTAGAAGTGTGTGCCTAGGAAAATATACCTTTGGGGTTAATGTTAATGTGGGTATCAGCACACTTTACATCTTCTGCAACTTCGTGCTGTGCTGGGCCGATAACATCACTTCAAGAGAGGCCCACCGAACCAACAAGCTGATTAAAAAGGTAGGCAAGTGTGTATTGAGAGGGAGGTTGTTGTTTGACATAATATAACACTTTTAATTTATTTATTATCTATCTATCTATCTATCTATCTATCTATCTATCTATCTATCTATCTATCTATCTATCTATCTGTCGGTCGGTCGGTCGGTCGGTCGATCTGTCTGTCTGTCTGTCGGTTTGCCTGTCTGTTGGTCAGTCAGTTGGTCGTAAGTTGAAATAAAGTCATCTGCCATTGTACTTTATGTACTGCATATTATGTTGCTGGGGAGTAGTTTCAGTTGTTCTGTGGGCAAACATTGGAAATGTCATTTGAACTTCCTTGTGCCATTTCCTAAAAAACAATAGTTAATAAATATTAGAATTTACGAGAGACAGTGCCCCTCTCAGTACCATAACTAACCACAGATTCTCAAAACTTTTAAAAAGTAACAATGTTTTATCCAGAAATGATTTCCTCTAAAATCTTTTGATCAATTCTCTTACAATGATCTTTGACTTTAAATGTTATGTCATTATTAGAAGTTCACTGTACGATGCAAAATTCTTGATATCCACCAGTGTGTGCATTTTTTGCAGCAGATTTATTCAAAGCTGTTCTTATTGTTTTAGTTCTTAGTGACATTCAAAATGAGAAAAAAAAAAACATAATTTAAATTGATAATCTTATTTTTATTTGATGCTTTTTTTTAGATTTAATTAGTGCATAAAAATACAGTGATAACTTTCTGAAGTCAGAAAATGTGTAGATTTTTTTTTCACGTGTCATAAAATAGCATTCTTTCGGATTCAAAATCTGTTCACACATGAGTATTTGCCAATTTGGAGCGAATACAGGGTTGCAGGCATTGTTTGACAGTGTAAAAGAGTGTCTATTTTGCATTGCTGACATTTCATTGCCAATACATTACTGGCGTATTAGAAGAAAAGCTTCTGTGCCTCACTACTCAGTCAATATGGCACAAGTAATATGCAGATTAGTAACAAAAATAGTTTAGAATTACATTAATGAGAAAAGTGTGCTCTCCTTTTTAAACATCAACATAAAGCAGGAATGGGCACGTGGTTTAGGATATCCAAATGATTTTTGCATCATTTAAATAATGGGTTTAACGCTAGGAATTGTTAGGGGCTGTGGACCTTCCCTTTTCCTGCTATTTGCCCTGACCTCTATTATCTTTCACCATGCAATTCTAATTGTGTAAAAAATTCAGACGGTGTAAGGGTCAGGAGAAAGAAAGAAGAAGCTCTTGATTGTTAAGACTGAATTAAGTTAAAAATTTTATGAGCAATGACAAGGTGAAGAGGAAGTGGGTCAAATAGCACGTAAAGGTTGATTCAAGAAATCAGGAAGATTCTATAAAGCCAAATTTCCTACTAAAAATCAAAGTTGAACATTTCACAGCTAGTTTATATTGCCCGGAGTCAGATAAATAACAGTCATGAGTATCGTTACTTTTATTAAATCTTGATTTATCTGGGAAAGCACGTGGTGACCTTTATACAGTTGTGCCAATGATCACAACTGTGATGTCATCCATTGGTCCTTCTGGTGTATCATGGAATACACTGCCATGGCAACAGCCAAGGAAACCATCTCAAAATGGTGGTACTTGAAGGAAATACAAAATGTATAACTTTTCAGGGGAGCCACAGATCATACGCTGCGGTGCAAAACTGAATTCCTTGTGTCAGAAAAATCCTAGATATCAATCAATCAATCAATCAACATTTATTTATATAGCACATATTCATACAAAAAAATGTAGCTCAAAGTGCTTTACAAAATCAATAGAAAAATAGAAGACACAATAAAAGATAAACATAAGTCAACATTAATTAACATAGAATAAGAGTAAGGTCCGATGGCCAGGGTGGACAGAAAAAACAAAAAAACTCCAAAGGCTGGAGAAAAAAATAAAATCTGTAGGGGTTCCAGACCACGAGACCGCCCAGTCCCCTCTGGGCATTCTACCTAACATAAGTCAAACAGTCCTCTTTGTATTTAGGGTTTTCATGGAAGAACCTGATGATGATGGTCACGTAGACTTCTGGCTTTCAGTCCATCAATGTTGGTGCATCATGATGCTTTGAGTAGGTGGTGGTGGCGCAGGCCGCCACCACAAAGAAACCGGAAAAAGAAACAGAAGAGAGAGTAGGGGTCAGTATGGATTTTGGAGCCACTGTGAATAATTATTATGAAGAATTGAACATACAGAGTATCAGTATTAAGTTAAAGTGAAGTTATATAAAGGCCATGTTAAAGTAATATGTTTTCAGCAGTGTTTTAAAGTGCTCTACTGTATTTGCCTGGCGAATTCCTATTGGCAGGCTATTCCAGATTTTGGGTGCATAACAGCAGAAGGCCGCCTCACCACTTCTTTTAAGTTTAGCTTTTGGAATTATAAGGAGACACTCATTTGAAGATCTAAGGTTACGATTATAGACATAAGAAGAAATTTTATCCCCAGTAGAAGACACACCAAAAATACATAAAAGATGCCAATTGTAACATTGAGGTAGATTCATTCAACTGTTATGTGCCTTTGTGCCACTGCAAAGGGTACCTTTCCAGCTTCTTTACTGTTTGATATTTTAGCGCTATTTTGACCTTTTGTTTATATTTTTTGGATTGTATCCTGTTTGGTGGTTTGTTTTGTAGATTCTCAGTGTATAATATTTTGCTGATTTTGGGATTCTCCTTTTTTCTTTCACTTTTTGGAAACAATTGCCTGTGCTCTGCTTTGCCTGCCTTAGATGATCTTCCATCAGTTTTTGGCCACTCTTGGATCACAGTCCTTAAGTAATAAAAAACAATACTCCTTAATTCTTTTCTCATAATTCTTCTGTCTGAAAATCAACACTCACTGTCTGACAAGCTTGATGTGGCACATCCTTGATCATTGTCCTGACAGCACAGATTCTTTGGCTGGAAAGCTGCAGCAGGAATGGTGCACTAAGAAGGCCTCTGAAGATGTGTTTGAGGGAGGAATATGCCTGATGTAACTACTACAACTACAGTTTTCCTTTGCCAATTTTAATATACATAGCAGAAAAACATTAAAATGCCTGCTTTAATTTGTGGAATGAGTTCTTAATGAGATGGTAATGATTTTAAACACATTCATAATGTAGAATAAAAGTGAATGCCCCACAGTAAAAGTCCTTAGTTGGATTGTTATTTTGATAGGGGGATTTTGATGCCTTCTTTATACAACAACAAGAGTAATAACAACATTTACTTGTATAGCACGTTTTCATACAAATGATGTAGCTCAAAGTGCTTTACAAAATGAATAAATAAATAAATAAATTAGGCAATACTGATTAACAAAGAATAAAATAAGGTCTGATGGCCAGGGAGGACAGAAAAAAAACAAAACAAAAAAAAACAGGCTGGAGAGAAAAACAAAATCTGCATGGGTTCTCAGGAAATGAGACCACCCAGCCCCCTCTAGGCATTCTTCCTAACATAAATGATCTCAATAACTCCTCATGGTTTTCAGAAGAATAAGACGATGATGGTCATGTGGACCTCTGGCCCTCAATCCAACAATGTAGGGACAGCACAGTGCTTTGATCAGGTGGTGGTCACGCAGATTGCCACCATAGAAAACTGAAAAGAGAGCAGCAGAGAAAGTAGGGGTTAGTATGGAATTTAGAGCCAGAAAAAAAAAGAAAAAAAAAGATAATGAAATGCATATACAGTATATTAGAGTTGCACTAAAATGAAGCTATGAGAAAGCCATGTTAAAGTAATGGGTTTTTAGAAGTTTTTTAAAGTGCTCCACCGTATTAGCCTGGCAAATTTTGATCAGTAAACTATTCCAGATTTTACGTACATAACAGCAGAAGGCTACTTCACCACTTCTTTTAAGTTTAGCTTTTGGAATTATAAGATCTAAGGTTACTATTTGTGGTGTAAGGTGAAAGGCATTCTGAAATATAAGATGGAGCGAGATTATTTAAGGGTTTGTAAACCATAAGCAGTATTTTAAAGTCAGTTCTAAATGACACGGATAACCAATGTAGTGATATCAAAACTGGAGAGATGGGCTCAGATTTTCTTTTCCTAGTTGCTTGCATGATCCTTAAAGAAGTGCATCATGTCTGGCGACAGCTCCCTAGAGAATCATTTGGCAAAACAGCAAATCAAAGAAAATCAATAATAAAAGTTTTGGTACTTAGAACAAGTGTTAAAGAAGCACATTAAATAACAACTCAAAAAGCAATCCCGTTTGAGTTATTTAGTGGCACTTAGAATAATGGTCAACGAAAATGTTTTTGCATCAACAATGCATTTGTGAAACTGCTGGGGTCTGCCAACTTTGCCCATAGCTCTGCAGTACTGTCCTTTGACACCACTTGTTTGTCATTCTTTTATTAATTGTGAAAAGATAAAAGCAGCAATAGGTACTGATGTTTGCACACTTAATAAAGAGTTTCATTATTTATCTGTCATTTTTAGACATGTTTGGAGACTCTAAAATTTTTAGACATACTTAATCATCTAAAACTAGGAATAACATCTTCATTTGTTAAACACACCTCTATATTCCTATTGCATGATTTTGTTATCTTGTTGGACAATACAAGGTAATTGCAATATTCTGAACAGTAAACTCCTTGCACATCATTAAGCCAGAGTAGAGATGCTAGCTAGATTTTGAAAAACCTTGAGCCAGCAGACACTGACACATACAGGAGTCAAAAAATGTTATTGTTTATTTTTTATGAAATTATCTGATGCTTCAGTTCATTTTGTTTAAAGGGAGAAGGAATACGATTTCTTCTAGTAAACAGTCTGAATGACAGATGAGAAAAATAACGCATGAATAAAAAGGTCTTTGATTCTGTATATTATATAGCTTGATGTGTGTGGACATTTTTCGTAAATTAGGAAGATCAGTAGGATTTGTGGTACTTTCCAATACCTATGCAATATTTGATTGCTAGAGTAACAGTTATGATTACAATGCAGCCTGTGCTCAGTGAAGAATAGTCCTCATTAAGCACGTTTACATGGACAATCACGCTAATCTTACTTAACAGCAGGGGTCTTCTTTGAAAATGGAAAGTGATTGCAATTCCTCCGCAGTGCATGCAATTTATAGTCTATCATGGGCAGTTTTAAAGTAACGCAGACTTTAAGCGTGAAGTCAGATTAAAGGCAAATCAGAACCAAGGACCTCATTATGCCATGTTTGAAAATCTACCTATTTTACTTGTATTATTATTGTTATTATTATTTATTATTATTATTATCATCATTTTTTAATGTAAAGCAAATACGTAATATGATGGAAGCAAAATTTATAATCAAAATTTATGGAGTATGAAACTCTCACTATTTACATTTTATTTGTTTTAATGTTATCAAATGACTTACACTATATTACATTACATTGAAATCAAAACAAAAACAGTAAACATGTAATGTACCTTTAGAAAATCTTTGGTGAGGCATCTCGAGCTCCTAGGTAGCTTTGCATTGCCTTTTGAATGAAAAACCTCCTTTTTGCCCAGTCCTCAAGTACTTGGCAAGTACTTTGTGAAATGTGAGGCATTGTAGTCAGAAATTGCCAGCTTGAGACACAAATACACTGGAAATAGACATTTGAAATAATAGCTGCATTCCATGACTCATATTGAGGTTTAACTGGCTGGAATCAGTAAATTTAATAAATAAAACAATTGATCAATAAATGAGCCAGTAATAAAATTGGATGTATAAGATGGCTAAGTTGATTTAAGTAAAATATTTAGCTAAGGAAAAATCTTAAAGCTACCGAATTCTTGATCATTTATTGAAGATTTGAACAATGGTGTTCTGGAAGGCCTGCGTTGCTAGAAGTGAGACACAAAGATAAGAAAAGTAATCAATAGAAGTATGGGAAATGTGTCCATCCATGCATTTTCTGAACCCACTTCATATACACTGGATACAAGCCCTGTGTAGGGTGCCAGGTCATTGTAGGGAACACATACGCATACACTCACTTACTCTACAACGATTTAGAATCATCAGTTAGTGTGTTTGGCTATGACGGTGCAGGTTGGCTCCTTGCTCCCTCTTCATTTTTGGGAGCCTCTTGAACCTGACACCGTCAAAGTCATGACTAGGATAAGCGTGGCAGATGAGGACAAAACACACCAAGCAAAAGGGTCGAGAAAAGTGCAAGTGTTTTTATTAGAGAAAATCCACAATACAACGGTCCCAAGTGCAGTGCTCCAATCTGTCAATAAATAATCCTTAAAAAAGTGATCTTGTGGAGGTTAAAATCAATAAATAGATAAATCAGTGGTTAAAACAACACAGTGAAGAAAATCTCATTGGAAACCCCTGATTGCTGCCCGGGCTGATAATATGGCAATAAGAGTGCCCGCACATGGCGGCAAGGCAACACACAGATGGCCAACCGCCTTGCACCTACTCTGATTCCCCAGCGCAAGCGCATTCATTATTTATTTATTAAAATGGCCACTCCTTTTGAGTTGTGGACCCTCTGTACCACACTGGCATGTCTTTAAGATGAAGGATACCTAGGTAGTATCCATATGGACATTGGGAATATGCCTAAACCGTAAGTGGTTAATTTAAGATTTAAGATTAAGAACATAACCAAAACAGGGTGGTCCAGTGATGCAGGGTAGTGCAGCTGCCTCCCACAAAGGAGACCACGGTTTGCGTCACAGGTGCTCCCTGCGTGGAGTTTGCATGTTCTCCCTGTGTCTGTGTGGGTTTCCTCCATTGCTTCAGTGTTCTCCCACTGGCCAAAGACATGCAGGTTAGGTGAGTTGGAGATGCCAAATTGGCCCTAGTGTGTGTTTGCTGTGTTGATGTGTGGTGTTTGTTCTGTGGTGGACTGTCCAAGGTTTGTTCCAGCCTTGTACCACGTGCTAGCTAGGATAGGCTCTAGCATCCCCACGAATCTGGCCAGGAATAAACGAGTTAGAAGAAATGACATGACAGCTTGGTGGCACAGCAGCCAGTGCTGCTTCCTTGTATTTCTAAAAAACTGTATTTCAGTGTGGCGTGTTGATTTGTCTGTGTGGAGTTGGTAAGTGCTATGATTTGGCCTTTGCTCCATCCATGGACTCCATTCTGGATTATTTTGTTTTGTACTCTGTCTGCTTTGTAGAAAAACAGGTTTATGTCACCCTGTTTTGATAATATTGCAGACGTATTAACAATATTCGAGTCTCCTGCTCCATACTCAGCTATGTGGCCTGATATCAGTCGTTATAAGGTTAGTTCCCAGATTGGCAGGGTTGGCTCAATAAAAGGAACTCATGACTCCATATTTTGTTTTTTATTCTATTTGAGGTTTGGAGAAACCTTAGTATAATTCTTGCTTTAGTTTTGATAGGAACTTTAATGGATTTTGCCTTTGAATACACATTATATTCTGGCTTAGGGTTTATGCTCCTTTTCTTGCTCTTTTGGTTTGTCCCTTTTGTCAGATATTTCCCACTTTGAATGAGTTTGCATTTTTTTTCTTCGTGTTAAATTTTCCAGTTCCGGTTGCTTTGTATTGTAAGTATATGTTTTAATCTTGTGAATTTTTTGGCATTGTTCGTAATAGTCTTTTAGAATTGCTTTTGTTTCTTTCAGCTTTTACTTTGTCAGCTCAAGATTCTAATTTTTTTTTCTTAAACATAATTAACAATTAAGGAGATAAATTGTTTTGATAAGGTTCAGTTTCTACTTAATTTAGGTGCAACTGTTGTGCCACTTACAGGTGGCAAGCTAAATTGCTGAACTCTATTTTTGTGGATCTCTCCGAGTAATTCACCATGTGTCTGTTTACTTCCACATCCCAAAAAATTGGGCGTTTTGTTATTTAGTGACTCTAAATTGTACCCATATGAGGGAGTGTGGGTGTGCAAATGAGTGTGCTCCGTAATAGCCACGTGCCCCATACACCAACATGCTGGCATTGACTCAAGTCACTCGATACCCTAATTTTAGACAAGTGAGTTTCAGTAAATGAATGGATGCATGAATATAATAAAAAAGCAGTTAATTTGAAAAATATGGTGACTTGAAAAACATACATAGTAAGTACAAAAAAAAAAAGATCTTGCATAGTTTTCTCTTATTTTTGGCAGTTTTACAAATAGCAGTTCTCATTTGTGGTGACAAATCTAGAGAAACACCTTGAAGAATATTTGGCCATCATTTCAAGTTAAACCAGCAACCTTTTTATTCAAATTAATGCAGAATTCGCTGTAAAAATACTTTCATATTTATATCAACTGCAGTATAAATTAAATGCATGATCATATGCATAATTAAATTTCCTTGAATTACTGACTTTGATTCTAAAATTGTGCTCCATTTGCAGTAGTTTCACCAAGGTTAGCTTCAATTTAGTGTAAAAATTAATCAGCTACATTGTATAATTTCAATGGATTGCCATATAATGTAATTAGTAGTAGTTTTAGTAATTATGCATTAATTAAAACAAAATCCGTTCATATGAGAATGTATAATAAAGACACATTAAACGAGTAAAAGAATGGTTTCATTGTGGAGATGTAATTTAAGTTTAGCAACACATATTTACTGAGAATAATGCACCTCTGACACAATCATAAACAATGTGCAAATTTCATTAGCATAATACAGAATTTGGTAAAAAATGAATATGTATTGACTGCAATGATCATCACCTCAGTTTAAACAACTTTCCTTTATATCCTTCATTATTCTATCCATTTTGTATACTCGCCTCTTCTAGCATAGGGCTGTGCAGACGCTGGGCCTCTTCCTTCAACAAATAATATAAAGCGGGAGTGGAGCCAAACTTGCATGGGGGGAAAGCTCATTGCATGGCAGATTTCATTTCTGCCAGTTTCCAGTGTTTTTGAATCTACATCAAAGTTGTTTGTTGTTCCAGGGCAGTCATTGATTTTCAGCAAATCATCTTTTAAGTTAAACTCTGACATCATAAAGCAAGGACTATAGGAAAATGTACGTCAAATCCCTTGTTGAAACAAAAAGCATTCTTTTCTTTGTCCGTTTCACAAAAATGTAGAAAAAAATCCCCTGAGCTTATACAAATAAAAAAATAAAATAAATACATTTCTTAGATGAACACATTTTTAGAACATTTTCTAAGATGTGAAATGATACGCGTTTTACAGTCAGTTTGAGCTTTATGATGATAGAGCAGAATTGTCAAACTCAAATCCTGGAGGGCCACCGTGGCTCCAGCCATTTTTTTAATTAGTAAACAGTTATTGATCATAATGTAACTGACATCTTTTGCCTTAAATTTAATTGACTTGCTTATTTTTTCCCTTTACTGACAGGCACATAAATAAATAAATGCAAGGTGAGCCAACAGATGGCTTGCTAACTTAGGGTCTCAAAAAATCCTAGAGAGCCTCAATTTTCACTCCAACTTCTCTACTGTTTAGCTGTTAATGAAACCTATTTTGTTAATTTATATGGCTTGTTAGTGTTGCACTTCAGACATTTCTAAAAGCAGATCACTATTTCTTAGAGGTCATATTTTTATATGATGCATTTTATTAAGCTATCTATTGTAAGGAGATTTTATCTGTTGTATTTTTATAGTCACTGAGCAATAGGCCCTACAGAATTTAATTTTAATAATAGTTTAATTAGAAAAATACCTAATTTAACACTTTAATATAGGACATAACGCTTCTATGCAACTGGTTCTGCAGGAGCTTAGTATAAAAAGTTTTTTAAATGAACAAAGAAAAAAAAATCGGAATCGGTATTGAAATCGGTCGATCAAGTAACATGAAATCTGTGATTGGTATCGATCTTAAAAAACCAGATTGGAGCATCCCTAGAAATGGCACACTATTACTTACGTTGCTCTGATCTGCTGATCTTTGCTCCATTTAGCTTAACACTTAATCCAGCGGTATGGCTTGGAATAGTCTCCATGATTTTTGCCGTTGGTGTTTCTCTCCTCAACCAGTTGTCGAAGGTTTTGTAAATAAATGGCTGTGCTCTCATTCTGAAACAGAATACAGAAGGATTCACAGCAGCATTGTATTGTTCTCATTAACCTTTGTTTTTGAATGGCATGTTGTCAAAATTAGAAATGCTGTCTCCCACCTCCAGAAAACTAGGTTTCAGTCCTGGCCTAGGCATTGTATTCACTGCTCTCATCACCTCCATATGAATTTTATGTGACTGTGCCAATTTTTCCTGTTACCCCTCACAGATTTCTAAGTTAGTCTGACTGTTTTTCATAACTGAATGTGGTAGTGTACCCTGTGATAAACTAGAACACCTTTCACATTTGATTCCTGCATTTGTTGTGTTCTTCTGTAGTACTAGGGTGTTTTACCATGTTAGCCATTATGAATGTAGAGAAAAGCCAAGCAAAATGACACCTTTTATTGGAAGAAAAACTAAAAAGATTACAATATGCAAGCTTTCGAGGCAACTCAGGCCCCTTCTTCAGGCAAGATGTAATACAGAAACTGGAGTTTCCTGTGTTTATATACACACTAGGACAAGAAACAACACTGGTAAATCTTTAAATGAGAAATCTTAAATGTAAAAAATTAATAGATTCCTTCAGGTTAGGGTTAATTTAACAAGAGAGAGAAGAACAATGTATGGTTAAGATCTTTTGGAAAAGATAACTGTCCAACAAAGTCTTTTGAAGTTTGTGATGAGTTTATCAAAACAATGTGGATCTGTAGACAGGTTGTCTGTGTCATTCTGAGAGATGTAAACAGTCATCGTATCTGGCCATAAAACTCTTGTCTTTATTCAAGCAATGTTGTAATGTATTAAATTTTAACATGAGCTTAACTTCCCATTCTTTTCTGTCTTGCTGTGTTTAGAAGTTGCCAATAAGCACTGTGACTTTAAAGCCCCTCTCATAGTGTCCATGGCTGTTGAAGTGGGCCGCTACAGGAACATTTGTGTTGCCACGTTTAATGTGGAACCTGTGTAAATTCATTCTCTGGCGGAGTGTTCTTCTTCTGTAATCCTAATGTTGGATTAATAAAGAAAACATAGAAAATGTTAAACCAGGAGATGAGTGGCTGAGTCTGGACCCTGAGCAAAGTATTTAACCTGCTTGTGTTCCACTTCTTTAAGATACATAAGTGAACAATTGAACTGTGTTCCTAATTTTAAAGTAACAGTGGGTAAAGGTGTCTACCAATATATAATAATGTTATGCTGCTGAGGTAGGCTCCAGTCCCTTTGACCCAGATTTCGATAAAGGAGGTTAGAGAATGTTATGTCATTGAAAAATTGCGTTGCTTCATTGCTGCGATAAAGCTTGTGTTATCACAACATTTACAGCATATGTGAGAAAATATCTGTTATTTTACATTTCCTAGTCATTTTTTCTTGTAGTACTTCACACCCAAACTAACATTATTTATGTGTCTTTGGAAGTGAAAGAATGTGAATTCCTTTTCAGGAGTTAAAATGAAGATGCTTGCACTTGTGGTAATTATCCTTTACCCCTGCAGTTTTAGTAGAAATCCTAACTTTGCATATCAGTTTTCCCCGCAGTTCACAGTTGGGTGAGGAATCAAGGGATGAGTGAGATCCCACCATCTCATCAGATCAGAGATCCTCCTATTTTCGATTATTACACCCTGATGTGCCCAGCAGGGAGGACCTGTGCTCATCTTGTCTGTTTTCTAGTTTCTTAGGGGTAGGGGCAAGCAGCTTAAACTTGCAAAATCACTGCAGGAAGCTTGTGGATCTCAGTGGACTGGCGTTGGGACTGCCTCAGCTAATCACAGAAGAGAGGGGGCAGAAAGAGGAGTGAAGTCGAGGCGACCCTTCCCTGCTGCTAGCTTGCAGGAAATGTGTTTATTGGCTTAGGGATAATGTTTTAACTTCAAAAAAGATGCAGCAGCCCATTTCAGCTAGAATGTAGGTCTGTTTTATGGATGCCTGGCCAGCTTGCAAGCAGGAAATTTTTCACATACTGTGGCAAGCTTGATGCCAGTCTTGAAAAATCTTTCAGGGTGGGCTGAATTCAGTAGCATTGCATATTTCAGAGGTTAGTCTTAAGGATCCAAAGGGGCAGTCAGTGTTTTATTTCATTTTATTTGATATAGGATAGCTAATAAACTAATTGAGCCTTTACTTGCTTATTTTATATCAGCTTGTATGGCCTAACTAATAAGCTCATACCCCAAAGTCCACTGTTTAATCCCATTTAATTCAGTTTTGTGGCCAGTGGATACAGACTAAATTCAGATATCAGTATTGTCTGCTTTTCGAGTTTCAGGTGTGCTCCTTCAGTATTATGTTTTTCAGTTTTAAAACTGCCATGTCACATACCTTTTTTATTACAGTGCTACCCGTGCTCTTGTTTTCCTTGCCTTATCTCCAAGATGTACAGTATTTGTTAGATCGACTGGCTTCTCTAAACTGACCTGGGTGCCTTGCCATGAGCTGGCACTAAATCCAAGGCTGATTCTTGGATTGAATCCACTGCTGCCTTGGTAAGTACCATCCCCATGCCACCCCAGATTGCAATATACAGATTTGGAAAATGGATGGGTAGATGGGTGTTATCCATGGATAATGGTGAAATATAGTAAATTGGATCAACAAAACTGAATAACTGTTGACTTTCAAAGGTGAATAAGGGAATAATTCTTTGCAAAACTTCAGAAAGGCTAATCCTGAAAAATATTTCCTTTAATCTCTGTCTCATCATAACCAAACATGCTCAAAACCTTCCAGTGTTTTCCATTTTCTTTACAGAAATTATTGTAGTATAAAAAGTGCCCTATTAATGTATTTCTTTAATGTTATAAAGGAAGTGAACAGTTAATAACAGTGTTGATGCTTTATTAAATGACCTCTAAACTGTAAGTGTTAACCAAATGACACATGACATTTTCAAACTCACTTCTCCCAGTTCAGTTCAGTTGCACCCAATGGTATCTTTCCTGGCATCACTGGGCACAAAGCAGATACCTGCAATGTGGGCACCACTATATTACAAGTCCCACTAATTCACACATTGCAAATTTGGAATCACTTGTTAACCTTACCTAGACCTCCATGGGCATATGTTGGGAAAATCCAAATGCAGACATGGTGGGAACATACAAACCTCTCACAGATGACTTTCTACCCCATTCAACATATAGTATACTTTAGAAATTTTAAAACCATATATTTTGCATGTACTGTATATTCTAATAGTTCTACGTTCAAGGGGAGTGTGAAAAGAAGCTTGGCATACCAGATCACTTGGCGATTCACTTTTCCAAATTTCTTTTCAGTGACAAAAAAAATTTAAAAGTCAACAAAATGGTAAAGCAAGAAGGTTCATAATAAAACATGGATAATTCCATGGGTGCCTCTTTTTCATGGTCTTTTCATTAGTTTTATCACTGCATTGCACCATTCCACCCCACTAACTGACTTCTCCGTTCAGTATGTCTTACTGGTCATCTTTGGTGTCGAAGAAATGTATGGGTGACTGTAAATGTTCAGATCAAATATTTAAAATTTACATACAGTATATTATACATATTTCAGTTCTGAACAGAAAAATTAGGTACATCACAAAGCAGATGAAAAATGAGGATGCTTTTCCACTGTGATGTTACCAAGAGATTCATGATTTATTTTTTTGCCTTTTATCAATAAAATGTGTCATTTCCAAGCTCACTGTTACCCCCAAACAGACGATCAGCAATAAAAAAAAAATTATAACAGTAAAAAGCAGTGGTATTTTAATAATATGAGTAGTAAAAGAAACAATAATTATAATTCAGTTGTTTGATTGTAGTATAAGATAAATGATTTAAATACATTTTAACCTCTTCTAATACACATGAAATAATGTGTCAATACTTCCATTTTCCTCACTTAAGTATTTCATTTCATTGGAGGCTAGGAGTGGGAGCTGGCCGTCTGCCTGTGGTCTGGAGTGGTGGGTTGCTTTGCTCTACGTTGGATGGGGGTGCCTGCTCACTATTACCCCTGCGGAACGGGGCTAACTCTGACGTCCAGGAATGGCTGTACCTCAGGTACGGCAGCACCGGGACCAGAGTTAGGTAGGGTGTGTGTGGGGAGTGTGAATGGGTGTCTGGCGTACATCCTTGTAAGTCTTGGGTTGTATGTGTATGTGAGAGCATGAGGGAGGGAGTGTATGACTGTGTTTGTGTGTGACTGTATATGTCAGGTGGGGTTTTGGACTCCTCCCCTCTCCTGGGACATCTGGCAATACTACAACATCTTTGCCTACCCTCCCCCTGCCTTAAGCATCTGTCTGGTCGCTCCCGGTGGCTGCCTGGTGGGGTCTGGTTCCCTGGGCTCTGTTGGATCCTCGGCGGGTGGGTCGCCTCGGGTCCCGGGCTGCTGGGTTCCGGGCCCGGCCGACTCGGGAGAGCGGCTGCGGGCGGCCTGAGGGCTTGCCGTTGATATCTCCGGGACTCTGCCGGCTGCTGGTTGTGACCCCGGGTGATCCTCTGCGCCTCGGGTGGGGTTGGGGCTTCTCTGGTGACGGCCTCCCTGGGGTCTCCCGCTCTGGGGTGACCTCTGGATCTCTGGGCTTGGAACTCCCTCCATCTTCCGCACGTTTTTGGGGGCAGGTCTGTGGCCCTTCACACTCACTATTGGATGCTCCTATAGAGAAACCTTACACATACAAGCGTGCGTACACACACAGGTGCTCACATGGTGATTTCATAAGTATGACTTGGACATCTTCAGCACATGATCTAAGGTTGTGGTGGCCTTAAATGCCTCAGTAATAATTACTGTATGATTGTCAGCAAACATTTTTATATATCTTCATGTAGCTGATGCAGCAATGTTTTTGTCTTGTGGTTTGTTTTGTTTCCCCTCTCTTTCTGCAGGTCTAGAAGCGGATTCTGGTTCATTTATTGTTTATTCTATACGAAACCCCCCCCTCCCCCTTTACCTCCATCTCTTCCTTCTCTCTCTTCTTTTTCTTTCACTTTTGTCTCCGTGTCCGGTTCGAATCTTAAAAACATCTAAAAATATTTTTTAATAAAGTTTTGGTATCAGGCATGACGTCAGCAGAAGCTGTAACGCTCCACCTAAGAGAAAAACTGTAAGGCTAGTCGCCAGCATTCAGACATCAATTCTGATTGCTTCACAGCCGAACAGGACACGGTAAAAAAAAAAAAAAAAAAGTATTTCATTTCAAGCTAGTAGGGAATATTTCAAACTAGTAGGAAGCTGGAACCAATCTTGACTTTATTGGGCTCAAAGCAAGAACCAGTCCTCAATAGGATGTGTCAGAAAACCCACATGGACAAATTGACAGTGTTCAAGGTCCATCTATATAGTTACTGGCCTGTGGTGGCTTTCAAACACTGGTCTTTGAGGTTGTAAGGCATGAATGTTAACCTCTGTGGGACCATGCCATCTTCAAATAACACCTCATTTCTAAATTATGAATATTAATAAGTAAGTAGGTTAGCATTAGACCATTTCATTCCTGGAATATGGAGTATTCCGCAGTGACGGCTGGATGACTCTCCCAGGATTGGTTTCTGACTTTCATCTAGTCCTGCTTCCCGCTTCATTCATCCTAAATTGTATTAAGGATTTTTGATAATGGATCGATAGGTATATTCTTATTTTAACAACAAGAGCATTACTATAAATTATTTCACTTTTACTTCCAATTCTTTGTAATAAAATAAAGTTTACAGTGTTCCTGAGGAAGCTGAACTACTAAGAGAAAAGCCACACAGACATGGAAAGAACTTGCAGATTCCACACAGAGAATAAATCAACCCCTTACCCCAGGTGCTGTGAACCCTCTGTAGTTACCAACGGGAGAGTAAACATTTTCAATTGAAGAATGGAGGAGGGAGTTTTAGATGAGGATATATTTGACATCTTTGTTGAGATTGAAGGATCGTTTTCTGAGTTTTCTGTGTCTGCCCTTCATTTTAGCTTGTGAAATTTAATCAAAAGTCTTCCAGACTAATAAAGACGACCAGATCTAGATTAAGGATTTCTTTATAGGTAATCAATAAACACAATCCCTATTATGCGTAAAAAAATCGAGCCATTTTTTCTGAGCTTGAAATGCTGCCCTGCTTATTATCCCTGTAGTGTAGTGCATGCAAACAGCACCGAAAGCAAACATTTGATGAACAAATACCCAATGGTATAATTACAACTGGGTTTGCAAAGAACATGCACAGTTTAAACCTGATATATGGCTACATGACACATCTGGAGATGGTGGTATTATTTTTTCTTTCCTCTATTTTTCACCTGTAATTTTTTTCCAGGACTGTTCTTTGTTGTTGGTTTTAAATGTCCATAATAATGGGGTGATCTTGTATACTGATAACTGAAAAAGAAAAGTGCTCAGATGTTTTGGTAACCTGTCAAAAAAATTGTTCCATCCCGGAAACTGTAGTTCCCATCTGTTTTATGTTTTAATCCAGAAAAAGGGTTGGGGTAAGGGGAACCGAGTCTACACTTACAGCTTTAATAGAGTAGATAAGCAGACCCTTTATAATTATAAACTGCTGAAATAATTGTAACAAGGGGCTAAATGCTTAGCTGTAGTTTTAATTAGCTGGTGCTTCAAATTAATAATTGCTGTTTAAATCAGAAATCAGTGACTGTTGTTCACTGTTAAATTCTAATAACGGTGGCGTTCATTCCTCATTATATCTCACCATGTGAGGCTTTCATTGGAACTACATGCAGTGCTGTGGAAGAAAAAAAAATAGGTTTGAGCTATTTGGTTATCTTCCAAGTGCAGTCAAGCTCAGCTGAGATTAAATTCTTTCCGTTTACCGTGGATATCAGTATTAGCTGTTTTCTGTTGTGTCAGGAGAGAAATGTGTGTGTGTGTGAGAGTGTGTGTGAGAGAGAGAGAGTGAGAGACACAGAGGGAGAGAATGAGGGAGTCTGTTTATCAGTGTGTCTGTATTAGAGGGTTGTGGCAGGGGGCAAATGCCACATTTTGCATGTGAGGTAGGGGGAGAGATAGTATCAGAGTGGTTAC
Source organism: Polypterus senegalus (assembly GCF_016835505.1). Lineage (NCBI taxonomy): Eukaryota > Metazoa > Chordata > Cladistia > Polypteriformes > Polypteridae > Polypterus > Polypterus senegalus. Next base: position 101,576,752 of record NC_053163.1, on the reverse strand, counting down.
AATCTGCTATTTAAATTGTCATCTGAATTTGGCTGTCTAATTAACTGATACAAAATAAAACCAAAAAAGCCCCAGAACAAACAGATATCAGGATGGGTGAATAAAAATGTCCCTAGGCGCGTGTCACACCAGGCTGTCAATGCAAGCCGAGGCTTGTTCTTTTCTCTCCTTTCCTTTTTTTCTTTCTTGGTTTTAATTATCTGTAAACCACCCCCTTTGCAGAGGTGGCAGTTCATTGTCCCTTGGGATCAGAAATGTTTCATTGCAGTCCGTGACAGGCGTAAATTTGATCTATCAGCCTGTCAGGGTTGGGCTGTCAGGTGTGCAAAGTAGACTGACATGAAGTTAACTGACATCTTAGTGTCATTACTCAGATGTGCTGCTATCTATGTTGTTTAGCTTTCTTTTTTTTTTCCTATAGTTAATTTTTCATTTTCCCAATGATCTACTGCTACTGTGGTTTATTTTAGCTTTTGGGTATTTTTTTTTTTATTAAAACAGGGTGCAATTCCCAGCAGTGTTGCCATCTGTGTGGAGTTTCTGTCTGTGTCTACACGGTTTTCCTCCCACATATAAATGGTCTGTGTCTTAGTTCTCATTGTAAAACTAAATTAACTCAAGCACAGTTGTGTGTAAGGGTAGCCTGTTATAAAGTAAAGCTCCTCCATAGCTTGGCTCTTACCTTGCACCTGATGCTCCTGGAATAGACTTGATTATCTTGCAACCAGAAAATGGGGTACAAAAAATGTACATATACAATATGTCTGCATCCTTGTTTGTGTACAACATAACCATTGCTTGAATTGTAATAAGCAACTTCAGAATATAATAAAATGGTAAATCATCTGAAGCCGCCGATTGGTACTGATGTATGATCCAGTGTCATTTATTTGAATCCTTTGTACATAATGTATACATACATACTTTATATGTAGTAACATAGTAAAATAATTAAAATAAAAATATGTCTGACTATGGCGGCACGGTGGCGCAGTGGGTAGCACTGCTGCCTCGCAGTTAGGTTAGGTCCTCCCTGCGTGAAGTTTGCATGTTCTCCCTGTGTCTGCGTGGGTTTCCTCCGGGTACTCCGGTTTCCGCCCAAAGAGATGCAGGTTAGGTGCATTGCCGATCCTAAATTGTCCTTAGTGTGTGTGTGCCCTGCAGTGGACTGGTGCCCTTCCTGGGGTTTGTTTCCTGTGTTGGCTGGGACTGGCTCCAGCAGACCCCCGTGACCCTGTCGTTAGGATATAGTGTTTTTGATAATGGATGGATGGATGTCTGATTATATATACTATATATATATATATATATATATATATATATATATATATATATATATATATATATATATATATATGGTTGAAATAGTTTACTGTCAAATAATGCAAAGAGTACGCAACACGTAATAATTACCCCGATTTACATACTGTCAAATAAATGAACCACACGCCGTGGCACAATGTAAGAGGCTTCGGCGCTGATGTCCAAGGTTCGATTCCCGAGAGGGGGTGAAATGAGTGTGTACGCCATTAGGGCGAAACACGTGTCGCATACTCTTTGCATTATTTGACAGTAAACTATTTCAACCATTCTATGATCTGCTTCTCGCAACTGAAAGAGGGCACCGTGGCGAATGTTAGCCAACTTGCTGACCAACCACAAGCGTAGGTAACCACCCATACAATCAGATTGTTATTCAGACTACGAATGCCATGAAAAAAAAATATATATATATATATAGAAACTATTGAAATCGTCAGAAAAAAACTGAAATGTAGAGATGTCAGGTAATTGAAAGGAACAGCTCTGGGTGTCTCTCTACTAGAAGGATTCATTTGCATCGCTTGTGTATTAGCGTAAATTAACGGTGGGAGGGAAACTAAAAGGGATACCATTTTGCTGATGTTAACAGCTAAGCAACTTTGTCTTTCTTTTGTGGTTTCGTTTTGCTGATGTCCTGGCTTCCCTTGTGTTATTAGTGGCTAAGCGAGTTTTCTGTTTCCTGTCACTTCGGGGTCGGACAGACACACACACTTCCACGTGTAGACGTTTATATATAAGATATATACAGTATACAGTTTACTAAGCTTAATATCTGAAATATATTAAGGTTAATTTTCCATCCACTCATCCATTCTTTCCTGGATCCAATATTTAATATTAATCATATACAATGTACCACAATGTTTTAAAAATGTACAGTAGATTAAATTCTATTGCTGTGCATAAAAAACTCTTCTCAGTGTAATGTAATAAATACTCATAATCATATGAAACATTTTATTGCATGTCCAGTGTGCAAACATAAGATCTGAAGGCTTGATTTGGGAAGAAGACATTATTAAGCATATATTGGTTATATTATTAATTATTTATGTATTTATCTAGCTGCAACCATATAGTTATTTTCCCCTTGCCTATGTGCTCTACAAAGAGCATAACAGGGCAGAGAAAATACCAGTATTCCATATTCAACGACAGCAGAAAAGCACAGTGTGAATTTCAAGAGTAAAGCGACTGTTTAGTGTGAGTCATACACATAGAAATTGCAACGCTGGTGAACTGAACATGGATATAATCAATATTTATGCCAAGAGAAAGCTCTAAGATATTCAGTTATAAATCACAGAGGTGGCAGTCAGTAGGGAAGATTTCTGCAAATTAGAGTGTTTCAAACAGTGACACAGAAATGCACTTTCAGTCACAGTGGTCATGATTGACGCAAAAGCCATTGAAGCCATAAGGACAAAACACACTGTAAAAACAAATGAACAAGCTAAAAACTTACTTGCAGGTCTGATTCAAAAACAACGATGAAGTGTTAATGGTTTTTAAAAATATAAGTTGTGAAAATAATAGAAACAAATACAAATAGATTCAGAGCAATTTATGTGTTTATCTTTCCTCCTTATACAAACAATAATAAGACAGATAACGTATATTAATAAAATTGTAATTATTCATCAAATGATATTTCATTTTACAACATAAAAAGGTTTAATAGTATTAATAACATGTTTCGATTGACACAGTGGAGCAGTTTTTAGCACTACTGCTTTATAGCCCCTGAAGCCGTAGTTCAACATGAAGCCTGATCGCAGTATTTGTGGAATTTTAATGTGAGTGTTTGTGGAGAGCAAAGAAGATATATACTACATTGTCTAATGAGAAACATACAAATCAGCATTCTAAAGCAGAAAATAACCTCATGGCAGAGTGTTAGAAAAGTCAGGGCTGATCTTAAAGTCTACACTAAAAGCAACCGTGACACATTTCCTTTCAAGCAGGAGATACTGCGAAAATGAACATTATGAAATGATGTCACCGATTTCATGCAATAGGAGAAAGTGTGAGGTTGATAGAAAATGTGACTAAATGTCACTGCACCAGTATCTGTACCCATAGACTCTTAGTAGCCCCATATACAGTAGGTCTGGATCCTGCTGGTGCTGCCAGGATATGTTTTAGCTTCTTGTGACCCTGAACTAGGTTAACAACAATCAATATTTATCAGTAGTGACCACAACTTGAATGTCTTACAAATTACATGGGACAAATATAGCAAAATGGCTTTAAAAGCTAACATTCTTTTTTGATAACTTGATGGGGGTTTCAGAAAACAGATGGATGAGTGGAGTTCTATAACAAAATAAACAATTAACAGGCATGTGCTGTGTTCTGCAGGATGCATAGCACAAACTGATGACATCTATTAAAGCACTTAAGTTTCAGCAGGAAATTATTCTCTGCCATTTACTTTAAGCCCTGAGGTGAGGTGAAAGGAAGCTTCTGTTTTTGGTTCTCCTGCTCATGGGTTTAGTCCTGTTTTTTTGCAATACACTTGACTGGATTTGGTTACACAGGAGCAGCATGGAGAGATATCTTTTTAAATAAGGTGAGGTACAATTGTTATTAGATTTCTTGCAATTCTTTGTTGTGTACAGATAAAGAAGATAAAGATAGATTGTCTTTGCGTTTTTATAGTACCCAACATAGTTTGTACACACATTACTGTATACCAAAAAGCAAGAGATGGTTAAGAAATGTTTAAACAACTCTGAGCCGAAGAGTGCTACATTCAAGAGAAATCAGCATCTTAATAGATGAACTCCAGTTGTTATAATGAGTAGTGGGTCAAGGATGCAGGCTGGAATGCAACTTAAAAAGTAATTATTGTTTGTAATTAGTCAGTTAATTCTAAAGTTTTAACCATTGTGGGAGAATAATGTAGTTACTCATATTTAGGGTAATGTAATATTGTGTATGAAGTGCTTTAATATGCTTTCCATATTACATATAGCAATTATCTTAGAAGTAGCATAAGGGGTTAAACAAAACACTATTTAGAAAAAAGATGAAGTATGTGTGAGCAACAAGGAGATAAAATGCCCTAGGTGGTGGCTGATTGTCATGTACACAGTAGCACTTGGCAGTTGTCACATACACAGTTTTCCATAAAAGAATAGGAACTGAAATTAAAAGATATTAGAGACAAGAATGTAGTAGAAATGAGACTTTTATATGGGTACGCTTATCTGGATGTGTAAGCCAAATTGACCAATCAGAGTAAACATCAGATGAATATGTAAACATTAATTCAGCACTGTTATGTAAATTCAGTTATCTATAAATATAGCTCTCTGTCTTTACTTTGTGACCATTTCATCACAGACTGCTGTAATGGTGTGTATTCCTCTTCATGAAGTGAATAAAAGACGCAATAGATGAGCTTACTCCTGCCTAGTTCTTCTGGTTAATTATAAGTATATATATATTTAAGGCAATGATTTCTTCCACACCAAGTGCATTTTTGAGCTGATTTTTATTCAACAAAATACAGTATTGTCTCTGGTTCATATAGAATAGCAGCACCATGTGCTGCATCTGACTGAATTATACTTGACAAATAAATTTCATAATAGTATCAGGTTGATTATATTGTAAGATCTCCAATTACTGTTTTTTAATTTTAACATTTTTTTATTTTTTGAACTTCCTTATTCATTTACAGTGGAAGTTAGTAGTTATGCTGGCAGAATCAAACATAGGGTTAGACAGTTTGAAATCTAAGTAATCAACGTAGACCTCCACATTAACATTTGCAGTGCAATACGTCTGTCAGGTTGCTGTGTTTCTGTTACATACCATTTGGCACAGGATTTGTAAAAGTACTGCTAATGTTTGTGATGCACCATCTGTTGGTAACCAGGTGGAAACACCGACATGCAGAGACATCTCCTTTTGTTAAGGTGGATATCGTCCAGGATACTTTTCTGTCACAGGGCAAGCTCATGGCAATGAAGAGGTACAAGGCAACCTACTATGCACATGTTTGGGATTTAGAGTAACAAGAGAATGGGCAGACTCGACATAGACAATGACTAGTCATGGATTCAAATACAAGCAAATGGCACTAAGAAGCATCAACTATAGAAACTGAACCTCAGTGCCAGTTTTGTGTTTTGTCATTTTATGAAAAAAAAAGCATTATTTTATCTCCAAAGTGATATTTTCACTGCTCACTATAATGGTTGATGCTAATGTGGTGCTGTTGCTAGTGTTGCTGCTTCACAGATCCAGTGCTGCATGTTCTTCTGTAGGTGTTCTGCTTTTCCTTCAACAGAAGGTTAACTAGTGATTATAAACTGGTCCAGTGTCTGTGCTTGTGTGTTTAAATGGATTCTGCCATGGCCTCATGCCTTGTCCAGGGTATGTTGCTGCCTTGTTTCCGATGCTGCCATGGTAAACATCTGGCTCCTGTGACACAGAATTGGATTATGTTTGTTTATGTTTCACTGGAGTGGATGGATAAATGTTTGAAGCCTGGAAAATGTAAATGACAAGTTAACACTCAATCAGTGGCACCATCGAAAATGCAGATCCTTAATAAGGGGTGGAAAATTGGCAAAAGCCAATTAATAATAATATTTATGGCCAACAACATAGAAAAACTAACTGAAAAGAATTTTTTAAAAAATATTTCATCTTAATGGTAAATTTAATTTTCAGGTTCTTACAAGTAATTACAGAAGTTGCTTTTACCTTGCTTTTTTGTGGTAACATAATTTCATTATTGGATATGACACACTGTAAATATTACAGAAAATATAAATAATCTATTCAATTTTCTAAGGCAATTAGATTTCACTTTGAGTTGCTTACTCTCTTTACAATATTTAAAAATAGATAAAGGTAATTTATTAATTACAGAAAAGTGGGAATAATTACATGAGGGATTTGGCTGTTTCTAAGACAAAATAGTCTGTGTTTTACAGTTATGTTTTATTAATTTTGAAAAGAAAGCTGTAAGAGTGAAACTGGGAGTATGAAAGATTGGAAAACAGGTTCATTTTATAAGGAGTTCCACTGCTACTCAGGTATTCTCTTGATGAACCTATTCATTTCTTTCTCATTTTTGACTTGTGACCAGTATGTTATTGTAATGCATACTTTACCTCTCCAGGGTCCAGAGGGAGCAGACTTTGAGCTGCAGAGGTGAAACTCAATACGGAATTACCGTTCTGGAATGTCTATTTTATTATGCAAATGAAAGAGCTGATGGCGAACAGGATTGACTGGAGATGTCCTGAGTGGCTTTGCTTATCCAGGTTTTGTGGTTCTTCAGATGCAGAGAAGGAGCTTCAGTCTAATCAGCTTCCTTCAGCCTCTGAGTCCTAGAGCTCCTTGGGGCCAAATATAATTAGTGCCAGACATCTTGGCAGGGCTGTAAGACCAATGAAATTCAGATTGAACAGATAAAAATAAAACCATGAAAAGGAAAATGCATTAAAGGCTGCTGAAGTACCTGAAAGTTTAGTTAAGGGTTATAAGGGTTAACCCTTGTAAGGGTTATATCCTTAGTTATAAGGATGCATTGTTCAAAAATTAATGTAACAACTCAGATGAAAAAAAAAAAACGTTTTGTGGAATTAACAGCTAATGATTACATGATTTGAAGTATTTGCTTCACTAAGGTAACAAGTAAGAATCACTCCGGCACTGAAGCTTTTGCAGACTCATTTTAAATATATGGTTAAACAAATTGACAGCACTGGTATAATAATTTTCCTTGATGTATTATTTAGCTTTGTTTGCATCATGTGGTGCTTCTCATTCTGGCTTTCTCTTCTGAGTTTTGAAAACTGGCATGAAATCCTCTTTGCAGACTAAGGGTGCAGGGGATTGTCTTTACATGTATAGGGTAGCAGAGGATGACACTGTTGCTATGGAATGTGCTGAATCTTTTGGTGACATTTAATTATAGCTTTGCAAAGCTAGCAGGCACGGTACAGTAAATAGACACACTCTGGAAAAGAGTAGTAGGATTTGGAAAGTGAAGTCTGAATGCTCATTTCAGAACATACACAGCAGTACGTTAGAGCAGTCAGGTTAAAAAACTTTACTTTCAGATAAACATGGAGCCCTTGTAGATGAATATTTAAATATTCATCATTAAAATTTAGTTAATATACTGAAGAGATTTAAATTACTATTGTCCTGTTCTGTGCCATTTTATATTATTGTGCCCCACTTCCACTATCTAAGGCACATAATAATACTAGTAGCTTGTAGTTGGAGAGGGGTGGTTGGTAGATATAGTGGCACAGAATTTCATGCTTGTTGCTTGACTGCTTCAACAGACTGTGTTCATATTCCACTCTGGCCATGGTCTTTATAGAGTTTTGGTACGTTTTCCTCATGTCTTTATGGATTTCAATTCTTTACCTCCAAAACATGGTGTTTAGGTTGGTTAGTAGCTTTAACATGACCCAAAATGAGCAAGTGTGCCTTGTGATAGACTTGCATAAGATTTGTTGTGCTTGCTTTGTGCCAGCTCCCAGTTGCCCCAAATTTGATTAAATGTGATCAGTAAATGGATCAAAGGATGCTTTACTTAGTTGCAGAACTGGTACACCTCACGAATCTGAATGCAAACACTGAGATTTAATCTCAGGTGGTGATGTTCAGAGGGTATGGAGGAACCTGCTTTTGGTTTCAGTAAAGCTGTGTTTATGTTTTGACTCTGATGTGACACAGATGGGATTTTGTGTAAATACTCAAAAACCACATGGTATCAGATTTTTTTGAGTTCAGGATACAGGCAATTTTTGTATGTGGTATTGAAATCTGTTTCCGTTTTAGTTTCTCTACCTGATCTGAGTTTAAACAGTCAGATCTGATTTTTGCTCAAAGATGTGGCTCGATTACATAATTTTTGTGCAACACATGACTCTCTAAAAGAAGAGAAGGAAGTATAGAGATAGAGATGACTGCAACAATTATCAAGGTATTGTTGATGTCTTTCGAAGGTTCTCTAGCTATTCAGATTCATCAAAGCATTTAACAATACAATCTGGACAGTTTAGACCCTTGTTGTATTTCCATACTGTTCTCTCAGTATATTTGGAGAAAATCATGGCACAAAATGCTGAGGCATAATAATATCTCCCTTCTGCACTGACTCAGCATTTCTAGATTACAAGCCCTACTTCTAAAACACAAAAAAAGAAGAGCATGAGCAGAAAAACATGTAGGTCTGCTCATTTAGACCTTACCCGTGTCACTATGTAACAACACATACACAGGGCAAAGATTTCACGTAAACCAAATGAGTATGTAAATGCGTGGGCCATGTCTGAACTGTATAATGTAAACAGCACAAACATCGGGTTATATATTTTCACCAATTCCAGTTTGGGCATGAACACCTAGTGCCTTATGTATAAAACGTTATATACTTTACATGTTACATCAAGTTCCTTCAAAAGTTAATAAAATAATATAAATTAATTTAAGAAACAGATTATGTCCCTGTTATCCATTACCTCCATTATCATCCATTATGTTCTGTGCTCTTTGCTATTTACACTTAATGAGAGGAAATCCAACTCTTGGTGAAATGTGATATTATATTATTTGATAAAAAAATATATTTACAAAAATAAATATAGCGTCGTTTATTAAAAAAATCACAAATCAATGCAAGGCTATGCACTCATGCAAGTTCTTTTAGCTTTTACACGTTACCTCCCTTCAGAAACCATTTATGGCTTTAAAGGAATGCCTTTTTTGAATTTTCATGATATAATCATTAAATTTGGCCATATTCCCAAATTGTGTCTTTACTACAAAATATGAGAGAACACTGAAAACAAACCTTTGTGAATTTGTACTTCAGGTATTACTTACTCAAATGGAGAACCGCAAGAATATTCTTTTTCCTGGTCTCTCTGTGGTATTCACAAATGAAAGAAAAATTCAAGAGCAGGAAGCAAGTGACAACAGCTGAGTGGAGAAAGCAGTAGCAATGTACCATCATGCAGTGCCCAGACCACTGCCAGTACTCAATGTTAATTGATGTCGGCTGTATGATTAAGAACATTCTTATTGAACTGTTAAATAAAATTAGATCATTCAGAAATTAAATAATTTTGCCAAGTAAATGGATTTATTTGGGTGGCATCTTAATTATACCATGTCATACAAATGGCATGACTTGGCTTAGGGGTGTCTGCAAGATTCCTGACCAGTTAGCAGGTTGACACTGAAAACACCCGTTAGCAAGTAGCCTACATTTTTTAAAACCTGTAACAGAACAGGGATTGCATGATTTCTGTAATGTAGGCTCCAATTCAGTATCCAACTTGAAAAGGATGTCTGTAGGAAGTCTAAATCTTCTTATAAGTCGGCCATCATCATGAGCCAAAAAATCATTGTGTTCCCTGAAAACATGCTCCTTGTGTGTCTTGCTATTCTCCTAGTATTGCCATTGCTAGTTATGTCATACAACACATAGCACACCATTTTTATAGCCATATTTTAATAGATATGCTGCACACTAAGGCAATTAACATTAAGTGTATACATTAGGCATTATTATTAGCATTGAAGGCAGCTGTTTAGAGAGAACGTGTCTGTTAACTGTGATTTAATTACTTTAAGAATATTGAAATGTGCTGGATGTGTCACTGAAATGCCCAATAAAACAAACACTTCTGTTCTCTTCATTGTTCTGCCACCTGGAGTTGCTTAAATAACAAACCAAAAAAGTCTGCGTGTACAGCATATACAAAAGAGTACACATAGAAGGTATGACCAACAAGAAAATGTAGAGGAGAGAAAAAAACTGGAAGTGTTGCATCTTTAAGAGTGCTGAGTTCAAAGAAACAAATGAACAGATCCAACCTGGATTTGTATTTTGGTACTGAATGAATGTTACCACCATCTAGAAGGACTGATATGAGGGCCTCAAGGCTTTGCTAATGCAAGCAGCAGGATTCAGAACATCTTAGTTGTTGTAGAACTATGTGCACAATTATCCCAATGAACGTCTACTTTCTTTGATAGGTTTTTAGAAAAAAATTAAAAAGCTGTTGATGAAATTTCTAAATTTCTGTTTGTTGTTTAAAAGTAATGCACATTTTTAGTTTATTTTGACCAGTGCTGGATTGAAATGACTTCTTATTCAAACAACAGCAGTGATGAAAGCATTAGTTTTATTCATTGGAAAAATACTAAAGTACAACATTTTTTAGTAAATGTAATCCAATTTGCAACATGCTGTGTCTTACTTAAATTTGTTAACACCTATTATTACTGTCAGTGGTACCCGATGTCACTTCAACCTTATTGTATCTTCCTTTTCATGGCAACAGTCACTTTAATAAGCCATCAGATCCCTGCACCCTCATAGACCCACCTCAGCTTTCAGACCATAAAGATGCACCCTCACATTTATCACCACAAAGTGTACAGTATCATCATTTATTGATTCTTTTGTGAGTGGAAATCATATTGACATATTCCCTTGACAGGAAAATGTGGCTGTAGATAATAGATGGAGAGTGATGACATTTTTAATATGTGCAGCTTAGCTGGCAAATGGCTTTGAGTTGTGAAGTTATTGTATTGTTGAATCATACATAAATAACTTGTATGGTGTTTTGCTATTGACTCATAATGGATGCATAGCTCCAAGCAAACATTTACTGATGATTTTGTTCTGTATAATAATGTTTCTGATGTTAGCAATAAGCATTTAATAAACGTTTCTATTGTAGCTACTGAATTCAAAACTAGGTTTATTATTTACAACACACACATTTTTGACTTATCAAAAAATAAATTTATACACATGCTGGCTTATAGGCTGCGAATTATCATTGCTTAATTTTCTTATAACACCATTTTTACATGTTTATGAGTATTAAATTTCTGTCCATATATTACTATAATTCATCTCTTGGGAAAGCGATATGTAATGGCTGAAAAGTATTTTAGGAAAAGACATGTCCTTTATTTTTTTACATATCCGCTTGCATCATTGTAACAGACCTTCTCATAATTTTGCTTTTGTTTTCTTAGCCATTATGAGCCTGACCGCAGTGCACTGAAGAAAAAGGAATGGGAACGGCGGACTCAGGAAGTTCAGCAAGATGAAGATCTCTTCTCCTCTGGGTTTAATCTTTTTGGCGAGCCATACAAGGTAAACACTTGTTATTAAGGAAAGTCTACAGCTAGAAACATGTTTCTAAAAACGTGTTCTTCCGCAGCTTCCTTTGCATATATCGAGATGTCTGAGGTTTAGTTTTCTATTCTTTGACTTGCTGGTAAATATTATGGTTGGCTGGAGACGAGATCCATGAATTCATTTTAAAAACAGGTTATACCCCTATCGTCCATTAAGAACTATGCTATTTGTTATTCAGGCGTATTAAGAAGAAACCCAACTCTTGTTACTGTATAAGGGACATTGTTTAAAAAAGTTAAGAAATTCAACACAAAGTTTTCAGCTTAAACAGTAATTTTAAGGTCTGTGATGGACTGGCATCACCTCGCATGGAGTGCTGCCTGCATAGACTCCAGCCACAGGACAAGTAAAATGTGAGAGCAGGTTAGAAAATGGATGGAGACATAGATTGTTGTTACAAGCATCTCATTTAAACAGTCAAAATGTCTGAGAAAGTTTTAACGAATTTTTAATTACAGTATAAGTCACAGTACAGATTACTGAAAAGTACTATTAAAGCCATACCATTAAAGTCCCATCACATTAATTCACTATTTTATTTTTGTAATTTGGGGAAGATTAGACTATCAGGTCAGGCATTCGGGGGCAAAGCATGAACCAGTGAGTGTTTACCCTCTCATAACAGAGACCACTATATTGTGCCACTAAAGATTGGTCAATGATTTGTGAAAGTCCCTGGTGGAAACCTTTGCAGTGCAGAGAGAACACGCAGACTGTACTCAGAAACTTCCCAACAGGAGTCATTTAGGATCAAAGTGCTGTATCGCAGGAAAACCCACTGGTAAAGGCAAAATAGAAGTAAATCAACTTGATCAATGAGGTCCATGAATTTATTTTAAAAACTAATTATGTTCCTGTCATCCATTATTCCCTGTCCTTTTTGATACATAATTTTAGTTAAAAGAAATCCAACTTATGGTGGCATGAAACAACAACAAAAAATCTAAAATAACAGTAATTATTATAAAATGAACTGCTTAAGGACTTTTTCAAAACTGAATTACTTCAATTATATGTTAACAGACACCTTTGTTCCTATTATATAAAATGATATTCTTATTTGACTTAGCAGTATGTTTTCAAATTCAAAAGACTATTTTAAAACAGTGTGACCTTACAGTTCATCAGACATGGAAACTGTTGGGTAAATCTTTATATAAAATAAAAATTATTTGCAAAGAGCTCATTACAATACATAAGACTGACTAGTTAACGCATCTTGTGATTATCTGTGTTTTAGATTATTGAACCTTATTATTCAAGATGTCATTTCTTTAGTTTTTAAAAAAATCTAAAGATCCTACTTGCAAGCATCTGTGGCTTGGTTAAGCCCCAAACAGAATTCAATGTTTAAGGAAAAAATAATACATAATTGTTTTTCATCTCTCAATCAACTCGTTTTCAAACTTGCTTTTCCAGCTTAGGGTTGTGTTGAGCTGGTGTCTCCTGGTAGTAAAGGGTACAAGACAGGAACCAACCCCAGACAGGAGCCAGTCCATGACAGAGCACATGCACATTTGGATAGGCAGTGGAGAACATTACAAAATTAGAACAATGTACAGTAGACATGAACAGGCCATTCAGCCCAACAAAGCTCCCCGGTCCTATTCACTTGATTCTTTCAAGAAAACATCAAGCAGAGTTTTGAAAATCCATTAAAGTCCTTCTGTCTACAACACTACAATCTTATTCCATGTGTCTATGGTTCCCTGGGTGAAGAACACCTTCCTAATGTTTGTACGAAGTTTACCCTAATAGGTTTCCAACCGTGCCCCCAAGTTCCTCATGAACTCATTTTAAAATAACATCTAACAAATAAATCTCAATCCTCTGTACTAAGTCCCATCTTAATTCTAAACATTTTCGGTCATGTCTCTTAATCTTCTTTTCCTTAAACTGAAAAGTGCCACCAGTTGCTATTACTGTTAATGTCATTAGTAATAATCTAAAGAAATGCATAGTAAAATGCATCAGTAGAATAGCTAGGATTATTGTAAAGTGTATGCAGTTGCAGTAAGAATATTTCTAAGACTGATGCTTCTTAGTGCTTCATTTGTCATAGTGTTTCCTTTTATCACAAATTCACTGTGGTGTGAATGGTTAACTCTGAGAGTTTTGGTGTTTTTACTTTTTATCAAAATGTGCTGTAATTAAAAAAAAACTATAGATAACACTTAAAGAGTGAGGTGCATTGTTCAGAGCACAAACTGGAGGCTTAACTGTATTCATTGTTAAATCATTCCAAATAAACGGTAAGCCCTTAAAGCTTCCAGCAGGATTTCTCTGCACTTCTCTGTCAACACTTGGGTAATTTGGCTTGTAGTAGTGGTAGATCAGACAGACCACGTGAGCAAGGCATTGTCATAGTACTGTAAATTTGTGGTCATTTGTTTGCCTTATTCCTGGTTTTATTCAATGCGCTGTTTCCTGTCTCTGTCTAATAATATTCCACAAGCTGTTCTTCTATTCTAAACTGTTCATGCAAACGGATGTTCTGAAAAAATGGGGTACAAGCAAAAAAACTTGTACATAATTCTACTCATATGGTTTGTACATTAAAGATATTATATGGTATCCACATGTTTGCATGTATAAATATTGCTTATTAAGAACAGCATATGTAAGCTTTATTAGGCTATTAAGGGCCAAACAATTGATTCTGATGGCAAGCTCTTTGGAGTTACTTAATGTCTATGGTGGCACATAGAGTATTGCATTACATCAAGGCAACTTCACCCTTCATTCACTTATTAGTGAACAGTACTGTGTACTTACAATGGTATTCAGTTTGTAGCTTTGGCATTTAAAACTTTGGTGTTAAAGAAAAAAAGACACACCATGTGAATTCTAGGTCTGATGTGCAAAACAATAATGAAAAGGTTATCTTATGCACAAGCTGTCAGTCTTCGGGACATGATTGTTACACTCCTATACTTGGCCCGCTCACCAATAATGTAGCTGAATAAGATCAATATATTTGGTAACACAGTACAAGCATGAAATAAGAATTTCATGGCATAGCTTTGTACGTGTGACAATTTTATGAGTATTACTATTGTTACTACTCTATTGCTATTTCGAATAAGAAAATAATCAATCTTGGAGTTCAAATTATAGACGTGTTATATACAGCAGGATTGTTCATATAGAACAACGAAACTACTGTACATTTGCTGTGTGCTTTCCACATTTTATATTGGTATTAGCTGCATTTCACTATTTTAGACCATAGGAACAATTACAACAAGATCACGCCATTCAGGCCAGCACAGCTTGTTGATTTCCATACACATAAATATTGCCAGTTAACATCAACTCAGGTTTTGATGGCCCACAATGTATTACTATCTACCACACTACTTGGTAACTTATGGTTATCTGTGTGAAGGAAAAAAAACTTTCAGTATTTGTGCAGAATTTACATCTAACCTGTTTATATTTATATTCCTGCATTTTGGTTGAGTAGCTGATTTAAAAGGGTTCCAGGGTACTAATTGTGTTCGTAATTGGAAGACTTCTATCATATCTTCTAAGAGCATTCCGGCTTAAAATTACAAAAACCAAGTTTTAAATAAATGGTGAGGCAGCCTTTTGCTATTATATACCAAAAATCTGTAATGCTTTACCAATTGAGGAACACCATGATAATACAGTGGGACATTTTAAGAAACTCTTTTGTATACTGTTTATTCATTATTATTCTTATCTAAATTTAATTTGTAACTACTTCTTTGACATGTTGCACAGAGTTACATCCTTTTTATGAAAATGTGCTGTAGAAACAAAGGAACCAGCCCTGAACATGGTGCCAGGCCAACTCAGGACCTAAACTGGACCAAATTCAAAATTAATTTAACACATGGATATGGGGGGAAATCAGAATATCTGAGGAGGAAAACATGAGACATGGGGATGATGTGCAGAGTGCACACAGAGAGGGTGCTGGACACAGGATTCAAAGCACAGATACTAGATCCATGAAGCAGCAGTGCTTACCAATGCACTACCATGCTATCCGTGTAATAAATGAGTGAGAATTACTTGTGATTTATCCTTATCATGAACGTTGGGGTGACTAAAGATGTATGCCAAATATTTAATAACACAGTTTAAATGAGTGTGTGAAATGCCATCAGGATTAGTGTAAATGATACAATTAAAATAGCACTGATATAAAATGTAAATGTATTAAGTTCTGCCGTTCACCATGAAAGACAATACAGTGGTACGTCTGCTTTGGAATAAGTCCAACTTGGTATACAATCTTTGTTTGGAACACAACTTGTATGCTAGAACACCGCGCGCTACCCTTGTTTATCTCTCTCAAGACAAAGTCACAACTGCCCACGAGCGTCAGTATGCCAGTTGCTAACATTCAGTAAACAACCCGCGCTATCTCAGTGAATTTTCACGTGATTTGGTGTTTTTTCGCGTAGATTTGAATTGATTGTTGAGAAGTATGAAGGTGGCATGCGTATCTGGGGCTTGGCTGCTGCATACCGTATGCCAAGAACGACGGTATATGCGATTGTGAAAAACAAAGACGTTATTAAAAAGTAAAGTGAGGTTAAATTTTCACTTATTTAATCTAATTGCTTTTGTATTTATGTATTTTAGTATTAAGCAGTGTTTAAATTATTTTATACAACCCCATCAATGTATAATATGCCAATAACAATAGGATTTTTTTTCATTGGAACGGATTAATCATTTTCCCTTTATTTCTTATGGGAAAATTTTGTTTGGTATACGTCCTGTTTGGTATAAATTAAAGGATCTGGAACGGATTAAGAATGTATACCGAGGTACCACTGTATACTGTAAATGTGTTTTACTTTCTATGGAGTACAGTCAATGCTGTTGCTAGGCTATTTTGGACCCTAGGCCAAGCTTATTATTGTGCCAACCAACTATTTGGTAGCTATCCCATGCGGCTACAGTTTGCCACCCTTATGATCTGCCGCCTAGACAAATGCCAAATTCACCTTAATGACGGTGCCGAGTACGGTGCATCAAAATAAATCTGAGTTTCCCCCACCATCTTGGAAATGATCTTACTATGAGCTTCAGTTTGCCTGCAGTATGCTGTGTTGTGTTTTGTCAAGTGGAATTTTATAACAATATTAAAAATGAAAACCATGTCTTAAGGTTTAGTAATGAGTATCTACAAAGGGTTTATTTATATTTTTAGTTTTTCAAAGAAGTTTGATTTCACATTGTTCGCTTTGGTGTTCCCAGTTGGCTGATAGACATCTCCTCCATCTTCTGTAGCTTTAGTGCTTGCAGAATATTCACTCAGACAATCTTGCTGGGATGCTGCATTATGGATCAGGCCCAATGGTTTCCGTTAATGTTTTGATGACAGCATGTTATCTCAGTTTTGTACTTTAATGTAGAGTTGTTTGCCTTCTAAAGTGATGGTGCTTGTCATCACTTTTTATCAAAGTGGTATTTTATATCACTCTTCTATTTTTTTTCAATGCCAAGACTCACAAAAACATTTTTAGTCTAAACATACACTATACAGCATTAAGTATAACTTTTTACTAGAAAAATAAAACTTAAGGAAAAAGACTGATTGCTGTTTTATTGTTATGTTTATTTCTATGTTGCTGTTTATCTTGATATATGAGTGTTTATGTATATACATTTTGTAAGGTTTTGTACATTATAGCTGCTGTGTTAAACTTGTAAAAACTTGCAAGCAATGTAGTCCTGTTCACAGTAAAGAGCACCATATATGAAAATAACTGATGTCTAAAAACTACTACTAAGCAGTAAACATATATTAAATATGAAGAAGAACTGGCATCACCTTTCATGACGACTTCTAATACTCTGGCAAGTTCTCCATTGTAGTGGGACAGGGTGTCTAGCAGAAGGCCATCTTTTGCTGAGTGCTCTTAGCACTTTGAGATGATCGCTCTTAATGCAAATGTGATGCCTATGAAATATGTCCTCATTTCATTCATTTTATTGAAATTAATTCAAATTCATTTTGTAGGCAGTCTGGTGTAGATTTTATAAGAGGTACTTGGTGTTGCAGTGTTTAGCACAGCTGCTTCACAAATGCAGCCTTCTGGGTTGGAGTCCCATTGCAGGTCACTGTCAGTGTGGAATTTACATGTGCTCACAATACCCAGAGTTACATTCACTGATGGCTCTAAATTGCCCTTGTGGGTGCAGGCCTTGAACCTGATGCTTTTGGCAGAAATGCTGAGCCCCCCTGATCCTCAATGGATCAATCAGTTTTTATAATGCTATGCTGTGTCGATTTTTTGTGAGTGGAACCTGAAAATGTAACATTCAACTTGGATTAAATAATGTGTGTTCTTAGCAGATGTTAGTGTGTGTGTTAAATGAAAATCAGGAAAATGAAATTCAACACTTTTTTTAGTTTACGTTTTTTCTTCACACTCTGCAGTGTTAAAATAGCATTTTTCCAAAGTGTTGCAAAATTAATGATACGATAGAGTAACAAATTTAACACTAGGGTTGATTAATTTGCACTTTTTCTGTTATTCAAGTGATTACATTTTACAAATAGTGAAAAGGATTACTGTGAATGAAAAAAAAGCTTTATGGTACAAAGAAAAAAAAAGGAATAAAATTACATGGTCTGAATTATCAAGTACCAGGGATCAGGCATGCTGTATGAATTAAGAGCAAAAATCTATTAGCTGAAAAGCAAATTTAGAGAAAGAATCAATTATGAAAAAAGTTCTGTTTTTTTTTAATATTATAATGCCTATAACTGACACTAGTAAATAAGGCTTATTTTTTATTTGAACTTGGATGTAT
The DNA here is from genome assembly GCF_016835505.1 of Polypterus senegalus. Classification (NCBI taxonomy): domain Eukaryota; kingdom Metazoa; phylum Chordata; class Cladistia; order Polypteriformes; family Polypteridae; genus Polypterus; species Polypterus senegalus. The sequence goes on along the minus strand of NC_053163.1, from coordinate 101,558,421 downwards.
GATGCAAGAAAATAGTCATCTAGAATTTGTATATTTTAATTGCAGATACATTTTTTCAAAAAATTTGGATACATTGCCTTTCTTTCATTTTAGAAGCACTGATTTCAGTAAACTGATGCTTCCTAAGTAAAAGTAAGTTTAGTCAGTCAGTTATTTTCTAATCCAGTTATTACTGAACAGGGTCACAGGGGGTGCTGGATTCCACAGGGTGGAAGTCAGAACAATTCCCTGGACAGGGTAAGCCCATTGCAGGGCAAACACAGATACACACACCCACCCATCAATTTAGTGTTTTCAGTTCACTTAACCTGCTTGTCTTTGGATTGTGGGAGGAAACTGGAGCACCTGGAGGAAATACACACAGACACAGGGTGAACATGGAAACTCCATGCAGGGAGGACCCAGGACCTGAACTGAAGACTCCTTACTGCGAGGCAGCAGTGCTAACACTGTGCCAACATGCCACCAAAATGTAAGTACATTAATCACATAAGGAGCTTAAGAAGGACTGCTCCAATGTATAAATAATAATAAATGACAAATAAAACAAGATTTGAAAATGTAGTTTTGCCTGTTTAGACTTCATGAAGTGCCATCCATGCATCCATCAATTTTCCATTGCTTATATGGATGTGTTTCATGACGGCAGCAGTCAAAGATATTAACATGTTCCTTTTCCCCTCCAACTCCTCTGGGGTGACAATGAGGCATTCTCAGGCCAGCTGAGGGATATAACCTATCCAGAATGTCCTGAGTCTGCCCCGAGGCCTCTTCTTGGGCCTCCTTCTTGGACATGCTCAGAAAATCTCAGCAGAGAGGCATCCTAATCAAATGCCTGAACCACCTCAACTTCACCAAGTGTATAGTACATAATGCCCTTAACAGTTCTATTACGCTAGTACAGTACTTGTTCGGATAAAGCTCAAGCCTTTAGGTAAATGAAGACTAATAACTACATTATTATTATTATTATTATTATTATTATTATTATTATTATTATTATTATTATTATTATTATCTGTGCCTGATTATTATTATTTTTTAACATAAAGTAAGGTTTGGGCAGAGTGGTGTCATACATATTAGAGCTGCTGTGTTATAATTTCATGGTGCTGGGTTCAAATCCTGTCCTTGTAGACACTGCATAAGTTTTCATTGGGTTCTTCAGTTTTCTCCCACGTCAAGTTAGACTGATGTGCAATTCTAAATTGGGCAGGTGTTAGTTACTGTGCACCAAGATGGACAGCTAATCCGTTCAGTGTTGGTCCCCCCGTTGTCCCTGATGCTTTTGGGTTAAGCTTCCCAAGGACACTGCTCTGAAATTAAATGTTTTGGAAAGTGATCGGTGGAATGAATTAATGATCTAAGTGTCAGAATCTTAACATGCCATTTAATTAAAAATTAATTCAAATAAATGATGAAAATAATTTGACTTTACAATATATTTCTTAGAAATACAACACATACTGTATACAGCTGCCTATATCTGACTCAATAAACAGTAAGCAGAAACAGGACATTTAATTACAAACAAATTTCAAATAAATGCAGACATTTTCTTCTCATTGAATCAAATGGAACAAAATAAAAAACACCAAATATAGGAAACAGCTGACCTACCTCAAGGAGATTAAAGATCTTGTGTTCTTGTGTGTGTGGCTAAGTCCTCATGGAAACCATTTGATTCTGCCATCTCCATCGGTGGTCCAAAGCTTTGGGTAGTGTCTATCCATCCATCCATCCTCTTCCGCTTATCCGAGGTTGGGTCGCGGGGGCAGCAGCTTGAGCAGAGATACCCAGACTTCCCTCTCCACGGCCACTTCTTCTAGCTCTTTCGGGGGAATCCTGAGGCATTCCCAGGCCAGCTGGGAGACATAGTCCCTCCAGCATGTCCTAGGTCTTCCCCAGGGTCTCCTCCTGGTTGGACGTGCCTCGAACACCTCGCCAGGGAGGCGTCCAAGAGGAATCCTGATCAGATGCCCGAGTCACCTCATCTGACTCCTCTCGATACGGAAGAGCAGCGGCTCTACTCTGAGCCCCTCCTGGATGAATGAGCTTCTCACCCTATCTTTAAGGGAAAGCCCAGACACCCTGCAGAGGAAACTCATTTCAGCCGCTTGTATTCGCGATCTCGTTCTTTCATTCCCCATAGCTCATGACCATAGGTGAGGGTAGGAACGTAGATCAGCTGGTAAATTGAGAGCTTTGCCTTACGGCTCAGCTCCTTTTTTACCACGACAGACCGATGTAGAGCCTGCATCACTGCGGATGCCACACCGATCCACCTTTCAATCTCACGGTCCATTCTTCCCTCACTCGTGATCAAGACCCTGAGATACTTGAACTCCTCCACTTGGGGCAGGATCTCGCTCCCAACCCTGAGAGGGCACTCCACCCTTTTCCGGCTGAGGACCGTGGTCTCGGATTTGGAGGTGCTGAATCCCATCCCAGCGGCTTCATGCTCAGCTGCGAACCGATTCAGAGAGAGCTGAAGATCACCGCCTGATGAAGCAAACAGGACAACATCATCTGCAAAAAGCAGTGACCCAATCCAGAGCCCACCAAATCGGGCCCCCTCACCACCCTGGCTGCACCTAGAAATTCTGTCCATTAAAGTTATGAACAGAATCGGTGACAAAGGGCAGCTACTAAAGTTAAATTGAAGGTGGTTGTAATAAAGCTGCTGTACAAGATAGCTAACGCACTTTCCATGACAAAATGGGAAGCTCCAGAATATTGTGGGTAATATGGACTGGATAATTAGTGAGGATTGTGGATCTGATATTGTTGAGTTTTTGTTTTTGGAACAACATCAATGGTGTTGTTTTGGGGCAGTTATTGACCCATCAGCTTTATAGCCAGCCTCTGACATAATAAATAAGAAACTGCAGGAACAGGCACACAAAATCCCTCATTGGAAGGAAACAAAGTTTTTTGTCATTCACAGAATTCACAGAAATGTGCAAAATCCCAGCTGTTTGAAGGACAAAAAGTGTTATTATTAAAATTCCTAAAGTAAGCTGGTTAAATTAAATAATGCGGGTCTGTGCACGTAGTACCCACCTTATGATGTCAGACGCTAAATTTCAAAGGTGATTGGATGAAGGCAAATTACTATCCTGGAATACAGATGTTCTTTCAGGACCAATGACAATAGGATATTATCAGTGAGGATACCCTGAATGCCTCAGGGAGGATTTATAATACTATTATTGAATTTTTGGATGATGCCATTAGCTAAGGAGATTTGAATGACATATAACAGAATGCACTAATTTTGTGCAACTACATTTTCTTTGATAATTTAAGAAGACCCTTAGCTCAAGCAACTTGCTAAGTTACTCAGGCAATTATATTGGCAAGCTAATAGTTTAAAATGACATGTCTTGTCTGCTTTCTAAGAAAAGACACAGGCTATGAACCTTTCATGAAGTAAATCTATGTGGTTTTCTATATTGGAAACATGCAACAAGAGGGTCTTTAGCATGAAGCATTGGCATCATTAAACTTAACACCAAACACTTGTGGTAGCTGACTATTGATCTAATTATCCAGGGTTGCTGTAAGGAGGTACTCATTCTGGCTCAGTCTGTTTCAGTATTTACAAATTGTTAGCTCCTTTTTTGTATTTCAGGTACTAGAATTTCAAAACAGGAACACACGCAATTTAAATAATGTACTATTCTTGGTTATTGCTAAGAAATAATTTATTTTCAATCAGTAAGTAGATTACAGTCAGCTTATTTTCCTCATTTACATGTATTAGCCCCCTGGTTTTCTGCTTAGTAAAAAAACAATAAAAAAACCCAAAAAAAACGAAGATACATTTTAATAATACTTCAAAATAAATGAACTGCTTGTAATTCATTTCAATGGTGCATGAAACAGTATCAAGAGGGGCTCATGCCAAAAAGTCTGATAGCTCTTTTAGTGGAATTAAAAAACACATCTTCTTTGAAGTGCTCAAGATAGACTGGTAACGTCAAAATCAGCGTAATCTGATATATGTTGTGATCCTGGTTTATCTGCAAAGAAGTGAGCCACAAATGCAGTTCTCAACCTAGCTGAACAGCAGGAATTTCAGAATGAGTGCTTTCCTTAACAGGTCTTTTAAAAGATCATACTGTAAAATCCTGATATAAAGCACACAGACAGAAAAAAGATTGTTCAGAGTCAGAGAAATCAAAAGAAGCAAAAGTTATTTTTCTCAAAAGTTATGTTTGAACTTAAAATGCCACAGTGAAACATGCTCAATGCAGTTTGTTGTGACCATTAGACAGATCAGGCATTAGTCAGGAGGAATAGTTAGGGTACCAGCCAGCTCTCACCATTTATTCTGGCCCAAAAACACACAAACACAAAATATCACTGTATGAGGAGGTAGAGCAGAACTGTCTTTGCAACAATCAAAAGGGGTTTCATCAGGGAGAGCTCTGTATCCATTGAGTGGGGTGCCAAAAAATGACTCGCTTTATTCTTGGGACCTCCCATTTTTTGCATCATAACTGGAATGGGTGGAGTCATCATTGGGGTGAAAGCGGTCACTAAGTATATTCCTGTGGCCATCTCTCAGAACTGCAGGTGAAAAAGAAGACAGTGTTAGTGTCAGCACCCCCTCTAGTCACAGAATGGTATAACTTACCTCAACAGAGAAGGAAGATGATCGTTGTAAAAGGTTAATTTAGAAAACATTATGGTTCTTGTAGGTGGTGCAGTAGTAGTGCTGCAGACTCACAGGATCCATGTCTTGGGTTCTCCCTGCATGGAGTTTGCATATTCTTCTTCATGTCTGCATGGGTTTTTCTCAGTGGTGGCTCTGAGGCTAGGGATCTGCATTGGCAATAAGGTTGTCGGTTCGAATGCCAAAAGGGACTCTGCTCTGTTGGGCCCTTGAGCAAGGCCCTTAACCTGCAATTGCTGAGCGCTTTGATTAGTGAGAAAGCGCTATATAAAAGCAAAGAATTATTAAAAACATGCAGTTTTCAGTGGATTGGTGAAGCAAAATTGGCCCTAGTAGGATTGTGTGTATGTGTGTGAGATTGAGTGCCCCTGCGATGGACTGGCACCCAGTGCAGGGTTTGTTCCTGCCTTGCACCCTGTGCTTGCTGGAATAGGTTCCAGCCACCCATGTCCCTGCTCAGGATTAAGTGGGCTTAGAAAATGGTATAGTATGGTATGGTATGGCTCTTTTTCAAACTTGTGAAAGTAACAACTCTCTTCATATTCCCTGGTATGTAGGGCTATTATAGTAAATCTACCACAAAATCACATTTCATACTATACAAAATATCGATATTTGCTGTTTATATCTTATTATAAGGCTTCACAGTGGCACAGTGGTTAGTGCTGCTGCTGACAGCTCCACACTCCTTGATTCAGACACTCAGCCCACGTCCATGCAGAGATTGCACAGTTTCCCCAGTGTGTCATCTACAGCTCAAAGACATTTGTGTTAAATTAATCAATAACTTATATAACTGAGTGCTTATGCTTGCCACCCATGGTTAAAATTCCTGCTTTTTCCTGCTGCTACTGTTGTAATGCTCTGGTGTATTGGTATGCCCTTAAAAAACTTGTCCTGCCCCATAAAAACTGTTAAAAAATAATTAGTGAATAATATTAACTTAGCACTCTGTTGCACTCTGTTGACTTATTTATACAAAACATGATACTCATGAGACTCCTGCTGTGTCTCTCTTTTCGAATATGGTCAAAAGTTACTTGCATTCTGAGGCATTGTTTTGTGTGAATTTGTGTTTTATGTATAGCACTTCTCCCAGTCATTGTGAAGCTGACCCCATTTCCTGCAATCCTCCATCTGACCCTGGCTGTCATCACCTTCTGCTGCTAACATTAGCTAATCCTATCTTAATCCGGTTTAATGGGCCTTGAGTGTTAACGGCTATTTCTTCAGTATTTAGTATGTTATTGTTTTACTGACTCTCGAGACAACTCAATCTTTTTTTTTATTTCATTTGCCATGACAGATATACTGTATATATTTTCAGTTAGAAAGCAGAATAATGACCTGTCAGCGAAATGATTGTTGGTTTAATTCATGCTTTTGACTCTCTACGTGACTTTAAGCAAGTCACTTAACCCAGCTATTCCCCAATTTTAAGGAATATGTGTAAGCAATCATAATCTGTATTTATCTTGTTAGTTGTCTTGGGGCAGGACCTCAGCTAAATACACAGTACAGATTATAAGTCACAGTGGTTAGTGCTGCTATAGCAGAACACCAAACCAATCATTGCCTGCGTGGTGTTTTTTTTTTCAGATACTTCAGTTTTCCTACAAAGCCCTAAAAACTTGTGAATTTATTGGTAGCTCCACTCTTTTGGGCCCTTAACCTGTAATTTCTTTATCCTGGGTATGACGTTAATCTGCATCCAGCCCTGCAAACAGGTCCTCCAACTTGCAGGGAAAACTCGGAGGTTGGTGGCAGGACTGGCACTCCAGTCAGTGTAAAAAACATCACAATGTTCAATTCCATTTGAACTAGTGTGCTGCTGAGGTGTCACCCTTTGCAGAGTTGCACTTGGGTCCTAATTTGAAATCCTGAGGTGGTTCTTCATTTGGTGGGTAAGGCAACAGACTGTATCAGTGCATGTTCCCAATCTCTCTCTCTGTCTCTCAAACTTGAGTTCTGGTGGTCTAACACCCTGTCCAGGATTTATTCCTACTTTTCAGTCAAAGCTGCTGAGGTAGGCTCTGGCCCCCAGCTACCCTCGGAGTTTGGTTGTATACAGGATGGGTAAACATTTTAAAGTATTTAACTGTTAACTGTATTAACTGTATTAGGGGCCAAAATCACACTAAGGTTTATTGGGAGATAGAAAAATAACACTGAAAATAAATGCATTCCCTGTATGCAGATAGTGTAGAAATGCAAATTTAATCACATTTCGAAATATAGGTCTGTAGTGCTGTTGTAAAACTGAGCTTTTATGGTATATTAAATACGACTGGTAATATTTAATTGGTGTGTTTTATTTTGGCCTGTTTTTATTTTAGAATTACTTAGATAATGGCTCTTAAGTTGTGGGCTCAGAGCTCACATGGGAAATGTTGTGTACCTGAAAGGACAGGCAGGGACAAATAATCTCATTAAATCATTAATATTCATGAGGTAGTTCCCCAAGACTGTCACATTTTGGAAGTAGATAAAATTCTGAGATTTATGCAAATTGGACATAAACAGGAATTCTGGGAAATTAATATAAAGATTTTATTTTTTTGTCTCCAGCCGTCTGGAGTTTTTTTTTTGTTTTTTCTGTCCTCCCTGACCATCGGACCTTACTCTTTTTCTGTTAACTAATGTTGTCTTATTTTAATTTCTTATTTTGTCTTTTATTTTTCTTCATTATATAAAGCACTTTGAGCTACTTTTTTGTATGAAAATGTGCTATATAAATAAATGTTGTTATTGTAAAGAGTGTCATTGCTTATTATAATGTATATGTTTAAGCTTAAATAAAGTGACCAGTGTGTGTATGCTTGTAAAAATATGTAAAATGGAGGCTTGGAACTTTAAGATGATGGTGTTTTATGTCAAGCCATCCATCCATCCATCCATTATCCAACCCGATATATCCTAACTACAGGGTCACAGGGGTCTGCTGGAGCTAATCCCAGCCAACACAGGGCGCAAGGTAGGAAACAAACCCAGGGCAGGGCGCCAGCCCACCGCAGATGTCAAGCCATAAGTAACTTAATCAGCAATCAACCAAACCACGGGAACTTATCGGTTGTCCCAAACTTTGACTTATGCAATCTTACACAAGGCAGAGTTTTGTTGTGAGAGGGAGCAGTCAGCAAGACCCTATAAATTCAAAAGATTTTAAAAAGGCACAAGGCCAGAGAGACATCATAACTGCCAAAACTAGGAGGAGAAACAACGGCCAAATAGAAGACAACTCGGTCTGACTTTGCCACCAACAGACTGCCTCTTCGATCCCAAGCATCATGCCTGGTTTGAGAAACCAAAGGCTGCAACAACCAAAGCCAAAGACACCTGTCACGACGCTTGCTGTGTGACCCTGATTTGAATTGTTCAGGTTGTATGTTTTCATATCTTAACATTTACACCTAGTTTCTCCTTCAAATAAACATAATTACTGGTAATGATTGAAATAGTTTAATGAGTATTACTTAGCTAAAGTTGTCCTGTTGTTTACTGACATTTAGCAATGACCAATGGTCGTTAATAAAATGAACTGTGTCCATTTAAGTATCGTACTGCCAGGGGTAGTGATTAGCCCTTGGCTTCTTTTAGGCTGTGTGTAGCTCTTAGCCATCAGGATATGAAAACCTGACAGGAGTAGCCGTTTCTGCCTTTTGTGGGGTATTTTGAAGTCTAGCCCTTTCTGGGGAAGAAATATGAAGATGGATCGCCACAAGTGACTCCTCAATAAGTGTTGCCTTATCTATTCTCTGGTAAGGTGTCAAAGTTGAGGTAGATAGCCTTGGCTAGTGTCAAGATATTCTTTTTTTGTATTTGAGCTTTATCTGTGCAGAGTTAATGTTAAGTAGGCAGTTTTGCAAAACATATTTATGAATTAAGCCTAACAGTTTAGGCATTTCCAGTATTAACTTGTCCACCAATACAGAAAGAATCTTAGAGCTTAAAATACCTTTCCTGGACACTTTTACACCACAAAACAAGGCCAAAAACAAAATAAATTAATCATTAAAGGTTTCTTTGTATTTCAAATATCAGTCCATGTTTGCAGTCATTTATTCATTTAGAAAGATAGGTTGACAATATTTTCTTACTCATCCGAGCTATCTAGTATTTTTCACATTATATGTGAATGCACCTGCCATGTCTGCCTGTACTAGTGAAGCAACTCTTTTTTCCGGAGAACTGAATCTGATGAAATTTGACACATGTTCTTCAAAGAAATTTGTTGGGAAAGTTGAATTTTTGTTGAAATATTTATACAGCACCCTGTTAGGTGTGCATTGAATATCAGTTTTGTAAAAGTTCCAGATTTTTGGTACAGGAAATAAACCATAGCTTTCCTATCAATTCCTAAACCCATTCCCTTGACACTCAGTGGTGAATATGTGGAAAACCGCTCGTTCTGTAGACTTTGAGAAACACAATCACAGTTAGACGTGATTGAAACTTCACGAGGGACAATATTGCTTCTAAAATTGCACACTTCATACTATTAAGAGGGAAGTGGTGCACAGTGCATTTCAATGACTTGGTACTCCAAGAAGGTATGCAGCTGTGAAGCACACCATAGAGGCTGGTGTAAGAATTGGGGTGGCTTGTCATTTACTTAGGAATCATTTTGGCGCTGGTACTAATGTCTGAAAGCTGGTATCAGTACTGAGCTCAAAATTTTAGTATAGATCCAATGCTTCACCCTGTACTTCAGTTTCATTGTAAAGTTTTGGCAAATTCAACTCAACTCAACTCAACTGTCTTAAAACAGAGAAACCTTCTGTGAGACTCCAGTTATGGATTAGTTTTTCTGTTTTAAATGTACCTAGAGACAGGTCAGTTTGTATATTTTTATCTTCTTCTATTTTACTCATCTGACAGCTGCTCCAGATTGCAATATACATCCACAATAGAAGTTTGTCATACACCAGGATTATTTTTCTGTAAGCTTCACTGTTTCAAAAATATTTAATTGCACAAACTCTTTGACGATGTAACTAAAAAGGTGCAGAACTTGTTAAATTGGTTAACTAACCCCACCATACACACTGCTCCTCCCCATGTGTTACACAATACTGACATTATGCTAAGTATGTATTTTTTGCACAGCTTTTTCATAATGTCAACGTTGCCATTAAGTATTGATAATTAAATAATTGGAAAGTGTCTAAAACAACCATTTCTGTATTATTGAGAGGATTTGCTGCCTATGTATTCTATAGGTTTGGTAGTAGTAGTCATATGTGTTTTATTATTGCTTTGCTTGTGCTGCAGTGAATCCATAACTTAACTGTCATTTTTTTAAGTTATTACATTGATTTTTCACTCATTTGTGTGTGCTTATTTAATGTTTCAATTGCAAGTGAATGCAATAAAAACCTTTTCAACATGAGCATTGTTGCCTTTGGGATCTAGAGATCCATGCGTGTAGGGAAACCAGATAGATGGCACCTGGAAAAATTCCGATTTCATTTTCATTGTATAATTTGACTGATATATGGTCTCTTACTGCTGACAATGTAAAGTCAGGCAAGGAAACTGTGAATTGATATAATTATGCCTTTGCAATTTTACATTGATTATGTAGCTGTTTTCCCAGCTCTAAAGATTTTATTTAACTGCAGGGTATTTTAAGGTCAGAGATGGAAGAGGCATATTAGGTGAATGCAGTACCTGTCTTCTTATATAAGGCTAGAAGAGGAACCAGCAGGCTGCCAGAGTTGCTTGCATTGTTTTTTTTATCCGCAAAGTTCAATCACAGATCTGTAAACATAACCAGTTATGGAAAGCTGCAAAGGAGCTAGAGGCATTTCAAAGTACAGAGACTATACCAACAAATCAAACTTGCATAACAATGTACCACAAAATTATCTCCTAGCAGGTAGCATTTAGTGAATACAGCAGGCAGTTTGAAGTCAAGATGATGAGCAATGTAACCCTGGGCTAACGCCTGCATGGGACAAATAGCAAAAGCCAAAGGGAATTTCAAATGCTTGTTTATTACACTCATTTCACAGGTGAAGAAAAAAAACTGTCACCAGTTCTTGTTATGGAAACTGATCTATAAACTAAAGTAGTGCTGTTTTTATACAATGTTTAGCAATATCCAATGAACTATGAAAACTGTCCTCTGGTGAGCAGTGAACTTCACCTTTCATTCACCCGGACATTATAGTAACAGGATATTGCCAGCAACTCTGCTCTCATTGGTGTCTTATAGTGGGATCTGTGCTTTGCATTATCCCACTTGTTAGGCACAAATGAATCCTGTTCTCATATGTCCATGTCGAGCAGATACAGCTCTGTTTCCCCATCATTATGTCTCATCTTACCAGCGATGCCCACCAGTACAAACATCCTATTAGAACTGCTGTAGTAATTTTAATCATTGATGTCCGCTTTTACTTTATTTGCTGTTTATTGGTGTTCTCTTGTTCTAAGATAATGTTGACTTATAGGTGGTTGTGAATAGTGTGGATTTGCAGGATTTTTAAGTGTCTTTCATTTTAGACTCTTTCATAATCATGAATTTAAATGAGAAAATAAATCTCATCATGCACAAAGGCAAAAGGTAATATCATAGTCGTACTGTATGTATGAACAAGTATAACATTATATTCCTATACACAAACTATCCGTGGGCTAATAAATCAGACCAGACATTGACAATTAGCACATGTAGATTTTTGCTCAGTTAACTTTTGGCGCAGTATATAGTCAGAAGAAAAGGTTTACTTTATCATGCTAATGACTGAATAAAGCAAAAGCAGTTTCACATGGCAACTATTTGAGTAGAGATGCATGGTGGCACAGTGGTTAGCACTGTTGCCTGAAGGATTCAGTGTCCAAGGTTTAAATCCTATGCCTCATTGCTGTCTGTGAAGATTTCAGATGGTCTCTCCATGTCTTTGTGGGGGTTTCCACCCACATCCCCCAAAGACATTCAGGTGTGGTTATCTGGTGACTCCTAATTAGATTTGTGTTAGTGAAACCTGCAGTGAACAGGTGCCCTCCAGGCCTACTTTCCTGCCTCACTCCAGTTCTCTATAATGCTGAATTGGATGGAGTAAGTGAGTTGGAGAATATCACATTATATTATGTTCTTTACTATTGGAATCTTAGACCTGTTGTGTGATGCATGAATCCCCTGTTTTAATAATAATAATAATACATTTTCACATTTATATAGTGCTTTTGTCACTACTCAAAGAGCTTCAGTGAGTGTGGCGACACTTCAACCACCAGTAATGTGTAGCATCCACCTGTATGATGAGATGGCAGCCATTTTTGTGGCAGTATACACTCACCACACATTGGCTATTAGGTGGTGAAGTGGTGATGGTGGGGAGGATGATAGAAACAGAGGATGATTGGGGGCTAGAATGACTAGGCCATGGTGGGTATGTTGGCTGATAATGCAGTCAGTTTGCATAAAAACAACTAATCAAATTGAATTGTATTTATTATATGAGAAATAAAATAGCAAGAAAAGAACCACTGTTCATTTTTTCTCAGCTACTTTTCAGCATTTTTCTCAGTTTATGATATATGAGTTTTACACTTGTAGTTACACACAGCGCAACATTGTTTTTACTTGTAAGACTAGCATTTTTTTCTGTTCACATGTACTATTATTTTCTCATTCTTAAAGTAATACTCCACACAAAATTTTTTTATATATATATATTATATTATAATTACCCCATGCAGTTTGTAGTGATGGCCATGAAAAAATGCAGAACAGAGATAACAGCTTTTCTGATTGGATAGGCATCTACGTCGACCAGCACTGAACAACAGAAAACATTATAAAAAATGTCCATGTTAAACTCTCCCTTTACTCTTATTTCAAAATCCACATGTCGAATCATCCAGTTGTACTTTTACAACATCCCAAACAGATGTATTTTTAGTAAAATGTTGTTAAATAAACCACTAACCCGAAAACTCTCTGAAACGTGACCAAGCTTGGAGTTAAAAGCCTGGCTTCCCCAATCCCTCATTGGTTTGAGTCCATCCTTAGTAGTATAACTAATGATTAAAATGGAATCTAATGGAAAGCAAGTGAAACATCAGGAAGAGAACACGTCTCACATTTGTGCATATCTGAGACTCTTTATCAAGCAGAAGGTCAGTTCACCTGTGTAGCTTCACAAACAGCTGCTGAATAATCTCAAAATACTCCATTTGTGGATTTGAATATACAGTAAATAATGTCAGGAGGCAGGTCTGCAATTCATAGACTTGTTTGTGTTTGAGTATGTTCAATTTTTGCTTACAAGGGCTTTTTTCCAGAAGTAGTTTATTTAGTAATATTTTAGTGAAAGTGCATGTGTTTGGAATGTTGTGAGTATACAACTAAACAATTTAATATGTGGATTATGCGACTTTTTGCAAGATTTTTAAGGGACATTTTTTGATATTGTTTGCTGTTGTCCCACATTGGTCACCAAAGGTGCCCATTCTGTCAGAAGCATTTCTTAGTTCTGTTTTGCATTAAAGGAGACCTGGGTTTGCTTCCTGGGTCCTCCCTGTGTGGAGTTTGCATGTTCTCCCCTTGTCTGCATGGGTTTCCTCCGGGTGCTCCGATTTCCTCCCACAGTCCAAAGACATGCAGGTTAGGTGGATTGGTAATCCTAAATTGTGCCTTGCGGTGGGCTGGCACCCTGCCCGAGGCTTGTTTCCTACCTTGTGCCCTGTGTTGGCTGGGATTAGCTCCAACAGACCCCCGTGACCCTGTAGTTAGGATATAGCGGGTTGGATAATGGGTGGATGGATGGATGGATTGGATAATGGATGGATGGATGGATGTTTTGCATTAGAACATGAGATTACACATTTTTTTACTGCCATCAATACAAATTACATATTACGTAGGGTAAGTAACATATCAAAAAGGTTTTTTTGCTAGATCATTCCTTTAATTAGCATTTTTGAAAGACTTTGTTTGTAAGTGACAAGCATTATATCATTTATGTTCAGAATGGCACATCATATCAATATTCCAGCACAGTCTAACTTAATATTCTGACACAATGTTGTGGGAGCTTTTCAAGTTAAAACATGTTGATTCCCAAATGTGGATTTTCTTTATTTTTATAATATTTTTAACATTTCTACACACTGTAAAAATTGTTTCTGAACTTTGCCAGCCACTGTAAAACACCTCACACTGTTCCTTTCCATTTGAAATGCTGTGGTGCTGAGGTGTCACCAGTTGCATGACTGCACTCGGGACCTAATTTGGGATCTTGAGGTGGTTTGTCGTATGGTGGGTGCAGCAATGCGCTGTATCGGTGTATGCTCCCAACTGAGGGAAAACGCTCTGTAAATCGATAGTCATGAGTCACTGTTAACAATGAATTTAAGACGCACGTCCTTTATTAAATCAAACCTGATGAAACCAGCCACATACACTTCTCAGAGCAATGTAGCAAGGCAGAAAAAAGTGACAAGGCAGTATCTTAAATACGTTAAGTTTACTTATTATATAATATAGTCAAGAAGCATTTCAGTTTACACTGAATGGTGTATTCTTTTAACACACCTATGTCTTAATGTTGTCTAAAAGTCCCAAAATGGTTAAACATATTAGAAGTCTCTGGCAAATATCTTGTTCTTATTGGTAAATTCTTATAGAGAACAAAATAAAAAAGTCAAAATATCATATGATCTCACCTCTGTAGTGATGATACACAATGCCTTAATTAAGCAGGCACTTATAGATAGAGGCACTTTATAGTTTTCCCCTGCAGACTGCACAACAAGGCTGAACTAATTGTTGTCTTTAAGAATTTGACACTAGCAGCACCTTTACTGATGTACTGAACTTTTTTGGAAAAACAAAAATGATTGTACTGCACACTAACAGCTTTAATTTGTATATTGACATGCAATGTTTTGATGTGGAATTTTGTTGTCCTGTTCAGTTTAGGGTCATATGAAAGAATGCCTAAATGTTTCCGGAGATGGATCTCCTCACTCAAATCTCAGCATTCAGTCACTTTGTACATTTTCTTTTTTAAATTTCCAGTATATTTGTTTTTGTGTGGAATTTTTGTTTATTTTACTGCTGGTCAAAGTTATGCAGTGGTCTGTTTATGTTACAGTAATTTGAGTTTCATTCTCTGCTATTCTTGTGCCGCATCATTTTAGAAACCGTTTCCTGTTTTTTCAATTGTTTGGATTGAGTTTAAAAAAAAGAACATACATTTCTGCTGCCCTCCAAGACTGATTGTTGCATTACACCCAATACTGATCTAACTTTGCATGCTCTTTTAAGCGTTTAAACATTGCTCTTTGTGTTTAAGGTGGTGACTTTACTCTAGATAAACATTCACTGTGCCTATCCAGTGTAGCTTTGCTCCAGTGATTTGGATCATCGTCCTGTTTTTTACTAGTTATTTTTTTTTTGGTCAGACTGAAACAAATTTTCCTTTCAGCACTTGTCCATACATAGTTCTACTCTAGTTAAATGAGTAATTTCTGTCAAGTTTCTGTAACGCTGATGTTATCCGTCATTACTTTCACCACTATAATTCACTGTAAGCAGATGTCAGTTTCTTTGGTTTCATGGCATGCTCGCAAGTAATAGAGCATTTCATGAACTCAATCTCAGTTTGTGCCAGTTGTTTGCCAGAAAAGAGATGATCAAGCTTACATGTGGAGGAAAATTTAGTGGACATGTTTTTGGCCAAATGCAAAGCATTGTGGGTAGTACCATTCGACTGATCTGTGTCACATCATGTATTTATTTAATTTGATTCTGTTGATAGCATCAAAGCATGGCAGACAGAAATTCTGCTGTATGCAGTGAATGGGAGTTTTCACATCATCCTTACACACCAACATTTACTTTTGTGGTTGTATTAAATTATTACCTGGTAACTCTAGTTTGACAGCAGTGTATTAAAAATGAAAATGTACAGTTCTGGGAAAAGTTATTAAAAAGGTCCATTTTGATAAAAACAGCCATTCAACCCAATTGGAATGATCCAATGAGGGTTTTTTAGGGCTGATCCCAATCACTGATATAATGTTACTACAATTGGCTGGTTCCAATACCCATTTGTCATCTTTATATTATTCGTTCATTTTTTCCTTCATAGGGTGAATTGGTGGCTCTGAGGCTAAGGATTTACACTGGTATTGGGAGGGTTGCTGGTTCAAATCTGCCAGAAGGGGTCCTACTTTGTTACAATACAATACAATACAATACAGTTTATTTTTGTATAGCCCAAAATCACACAGGAAGTGCCGCAATGGGCTTTAACAGGCCCTGCCTTTTGACAGCCCCCCAGCCTTGACTCTCTGAGAAGACAAGGAAAAACTCCCAATAAAAACCTTGTAGGGAAAATGAAAGAAACCTCGGGAAAGGCAGTTCAAAGAGAGACCCCTTTCCAGGTAGGTTGGGCGTGCAGTGGGTGTCAAAAGTAGGGGGTCAATACAACACAATACACAGAACGGAACAATTCCTTAAGACAGCATAATAATAAAAATTTTAGAAGTACGGTTTAACAGTAGATGATATGACATTACTAGGTTTGGATATTTTTAGAGTCCTGGAGACCTCATCCATCTAGCTGCCTCCCCATTTGGCCATGCCACGGCTGAAACGTTGCTCCGATGAAAGGACCCCTCTTTCTCATGATTCCTGTGATCCTCCATCAGGGATGACTTTACCATAGGCAGAAAAAACAACTTGGCAGGTGGGCCGTGGCACCAATTGCCACATTTGGGTACCGAGAAAAGAAACAGAATAGGTGAGGGTTAGTATTCAAATATAATTATCATGTTACTTATGTTATAGTGCTAATGACTAACAACAGAGATGCAGTATGTACAGTTAATCAGCAGCTCTAGTCAGGATATGCTAAACTGAAGTAGTGAGTCTTCAGCCGGGATTTAAAGGCTGAGACTGAAGGGGCATCTCTTATGGAAGCAGGAAGACCATTCCACAGTTTAGGGGCCCTGTAACTAAAAGCTCGACCTCCCACTGTTATTTTATTAATCCTTGGAATCCTAAGCAGACCGGCATCTTGAGATCTTAATGTGCGCTCAGGTTTGTAAGTCATGATAAGTTCAGACAAGTAAGCCGGACCTTGGCCATTTAATGCTTTATATGTTAAAAGGAGGATTTTGAAATCTGCCCTGAACTTAACTGGGAGCCAGTGTAAAGATTTAAGAACTGGGGTTATGTGTTCATATTTTCTTGTTCTTGTAATAATTCTTGCAGCGGCATTTTGGATTAACTGGAGGCTGTTAGATCCTTGAGCAAGGCACTTAAGCTGAAATTGCTCCAGGGGCACTGTACAATGAATGACCCTACACTCTGATCCCCAGAGGTCCTGAGGAAAGCAATTTCCCCATGGGGATTAATAAAGTATATCAAAAAATTCATAGCTCATTCTCTATGGCCTTGACGTCAGTCTAATGGCTCTTCTCTTGACATCCTCTGAAACTGTTTAATCCTTCTTGTACTATGGAGAGCACAACAATACACCGTGTCCAGAAGCTACTTCACAAATGTGATAAGCAATTGTAGCAGAACCACCACAGAACAGAACATTGTTGAACCCAGTTTCCTACTATTTGCTCCACTACACTGTCTGACTGTTCATAATGATAAAGATCTCCAGTCTGATTTCAGACCCCCATTATATGAGTGTGATTAATGTTTCTTCATTGTATATAAAAAGACTGATATTTAGTTAAGTTAAACTTTATTTGCCACACATCTGAATCTGCTCCAATATAATTTTTGTTCAGTTCAGTCTGGAGTCATTTTGCTAAGTCTGTGCATTTGCAGATCCATTTGGTAATTTATGGGTTTTCTGTTCTTTATGATATTGTTGCTTGTAGAGTCAAAATTTTACGATGAACATAAACTAAAGTTCCGCTTCAAGTGTAGTAAAACAAAAACAAACAAAAAAAACAGCTGGGTTGAAAAATTGTTTTTATCTGTACTTACAAAAAATGCAGGGGTCACCTTAAATTCATTCCACTGGATTAATGCCTGTTGTCATTTTACTGACACCGACTGCACGTTGGCAGACTTGGTCATGCAGAGAAACACATCTAACAAGCACTCTATGAAACTGTTTAAAGTTAGTGGTCAGGAGGTCAGAGTGAACGATAATTGCTTTTATTATTTTGGTAGGGATCTTAAGGAATAAAGTAAAACACGTAGCTTTTGCTAGTATATGTGTGTGATTAAGAGTCGTAGTTCAGACATGAAAGGTGTTCTCTTTAAGAAAATGGTATTCCATTCATTCCATTTTCCTGGCTACATGTAGACAGTTAGCTCGGAGAATCACGCCAGCTTCATTTGAGAAAGATCATCATTCATTAGCATCAACATGGTTCTTTATATTCCTAAAAGCAAATGAAACAAGATCAAGCTGAAGCAGCATGATTGATATAGACACCCCGTCCAAATGGTTGTCAGAGTGACAGTTTGTTTCATCTGGCTTACACTAATATTTTATCACCCAAGGCTGAGTCACGGCTTTTCCAATAAACAGATTTTACAGCTCTGATATATAAGTAAGTAGCTTCTTCCCAAACACATCTGCTTTAACAGAGTTTGACACTATCTCTCTCTCTCTCTCTCATTCTCTCTCTTCTCCTCTGTAAATATATTGTGAAGAAAACAGCAATCACCTTGTTCACCTAGAGAGGCTAAACAGTGAAGCACATGCTCCTTTGCCAGCCATAGAGCTTCAGTTCACACAGCTTCTGCCAACACAGCTCTGCAGATTGTCATCCTCACTCAGAAGCTACCTAATAGTTACAGTCAAAAGAAACGATTGCACGTAAGATAAGAAAAAAAGTCTGAAAGTAACAGAAATTTCTAGTTGCTGAATTTCCAGTTTTACACGAATAATGAAACCTTTTAAAGGAGCTCCTTTCGTCATAAATCTAAAGAGCACTAGTATACATGCACAAAAGGTTTTTGTTTAGTTATCCGCATGTTGACGCAGCTAATGCACTTATCTTTATAATTGGTACTCTGATGACGTTAATTGCATCACCTTCGGGACAGTGGCATAAAATGGTAATGCCCCAGGAGAAACAATATGGTGAAGAAAATAATACAAAATAATTCCTAATAAAAGAACACAAAGTCCAGATATCATAACACGAACCTGGGTCACAAAAAAGACAACATAATGTGACAACAAAACTAATTAGGGAGCTAAAGACAATTATATAAAAAACTGTATACTCCCTCAATCATGACTCCCAGTCTTTCTTCCATTTGCTGGGAATTCCACAAGAAGCCTGGGATATAAGATGGATGGTAGTTACACCTGTTGTCTTGACTTTCCAAAAAATGTACTCTGTGACAGACTATAAGAGAGACAGCAAGAATAGTTGGGACAGCAGTCGGGCTAGCCCGTTTAATCATTTGCGCTTGTGCCAGAGATAAATAGACAAAAATGACATTTAGTGCATTTGTACTCAAAAGCAATAGTGAAATCATGGCCGAATGGGCCAACTTAAGAAAGTACATAACATGCAGTGTTAAAGGGAGCTTGGTCTCGTTTGTTGTTTGGTTCCAGAATGGAGGCGGCTCATTTTGTTGTGTCCAGAAAGGAAGGGCTGCTAGGCATCCTCCTGGGGTTTATTTGTGGAAGCATAAGAATACAGTAATAGTAGTAGTGCCCCCTCTTGTTCTGGACCGGTATTGCTTTACCTCGACAGAGCCAGGAAGATGAGCCCCAGGTACACATGTGTGACAACACATACAATATGCTATTTATGTTGAATTCAGAAAAAATGTTGAAATTTATACACACATGTTTATCCATAAATATGCTGATTAAATATACACAAATGAACATTCAATATATCCACATACAAATGTATTGGAGATAAATGTTATTGATTTAGCTAGGGTTTGTCAGAGAGGAAAGGGAGGCACAGAATGCACACACGCCAAAAAATGAGGCCCCAAGAAGAAGAGAGAGAAAGACAGACTGACAAAGCATTTTTCCATACCACCGCTAAAGGTGTCATGCATTGTGTGTGTGTGCAATAGGCAAGGGCACCAGGGAAGCAGAGAAAGAACTGAGACGTGAGACAAAACTATATATTATTCCTTCAAGCAACCTTGTGTAGGTGATGCATGTGCCTCCCTGAAGAAATAGGGGGAGGCCAAAGAAGGTTGGCACAATCACAGAGTACAGTAAACTCTCATTTATCACGGTTAATCCGTTCTAGACTCTACCGCGATAAATTAATTTCCGCGAAGTAGGATTCTTTATTTATAAATCTAATATTTTCGCAGTAGAGCATACAAAACCTGTTTACGACCTTCTAAATACGTTTTTTAACATTATTAGAGCCCTCTAGACATGAAATAACACCCTTTAGTCAAAAGTTTAAACTGTGCTCCATGACAAGACAGAGATGGCAGTTCTTTCTCACAATTAAAAGAATGCAAACATATCTTCCTCTTCAAAGAAGTGCGCATCAGGAGCAGAGAATGTCAGAGAGAGAGAGAAAAATAAACAATCAAAAATCAATAGGGCTGTTGGGCTTTTAAGTGGAAGCACTGCGATAAAGCCGACCAAGATAGTCTTTCAGCATTTTTTAGAGGAGCATCTTCTAAGCAAACAGTCTCTGTGTAAACAGCCCCTCTGCTCACACCCCCTCCGTCAGGAGCAGAGAATGTCAGAGAGAGTGAGAGAGGCAGAGAAAAGCAAACAATCAAAAATCAATACGTGCTGTTAGAGCTTTTAAGTGCGTGAAGCACCGCGAGGGAAGCATATCATACATCATTGAGGAGTTTTATTTAATACGTAATACGAGCTCTGATTGGGTAGCTTCTCAGCCATCTGCCAATAGCGTCCCTTGTATGAAATCAACTGGGCAAACAAACTGAGGAAGCATATACAATAAATTAAAAGACCCATTGTCCTCAGAAATCCGTGAACCAGCGAAAAATCCGTGATATATATTTAGATATGCTTACATATAAAATCCACGATGGAGTGAAGCCGCGAAAGTCAAAGCACAATATAGTGAGTTATCATTGTACTTATTGGCTAATAGAGGAAAGCACATGTCCCAACTAATTTAAATTCATTTATTTTTTTAATTAATTGCATTTATATTGTGCTTTTCCTGCTACTCAAAACACTTTACATAGACGGGGGGGGAGTCACTTCATCCATAACCAATGTGTAATACTCACCTGGATAATCTGATGACAGCCATTATTGCAGCAGTATATTCACCAGACATGAGCTGTTAGGTGGTAAGGGGGTGAGAAAGATTGCCAATTAGAGACAGTGGATGATTAGTGGGCCAGAATGGATGAGTCTGTGATGGACGATTTAGCCAGGACATCAAGATAAACTCTACTCTTTTCCAAAAGATGCCCAGAGATCTTTATTGACCACAGAGTGCCAGGACTTTAGTTTTTTGTCTCCTCTGAAGGACCTCCTAAATTTGGGGTCTTTTAGCCAGTTAGTTGGCTGCACCATGTTCTTGGCAGCCTGGGAAATAATTAAGATATACGGCCCTTTAGGGACTAAGAGGGGTTAAGGGTGCAGTAAACACTAGAAGGAATTTGGAGTGACTTTAGGGCATGCAAATCTAAATCAACCTTATGCTGCAAGTGAGCTCTGAAAACATTTAAAGAGGTTTTAGTCCAGTATTCCTTTTTAGCTTAGAGTCAGAGGTGAGGTGGGGCAAACTTTAAGTGGTAAGTAGAACTGAGAGAAAGAGAAAGGGATAAAGGAAAGGAAAGGAGTGCTTTCATGGAACATTGTGAGCAAGTTGGTAAGCCCACACACTGGGTGAAGAAAAGATCAGCATCCGTAGGTGAAGGTCTTAGAGAGGCAGTTGGGTTCACACTGTTAGTTGTTTGACTTTGTACTTTTGTGTTTTTCCTTTGACCATCCCTCACTTGTGTGTTGTGTATAATAAATGCACTTTTATCTACATTAGACCCTTATTCTGTTTCTTTGTGTAGTAGTTTGCTAGAAGAAAGGCATCCTCCTTGTTATCATTTTTTCAGATTTGTTCCTAGAGTGTATTTCTACAGTATATATTTAAAATATATGTATATGTATATTGTTCTTTATACAGCAATAATGATTCTTTTAGACAAAAGCCTTCTGTTAATGTTTTGTTGTTGACTTGCTCTCCTGTAGCATTCATGAAAAACAATTGTCAACTATGCTGCACATAATTATTTAACACCTATTGCGAGAACAGTTTTTCATATACTACCTGTATCCCTGTAGATCAATTAATGAAAAATGAGTTTTTTCTCAGTTCCGAGTAGGCGATGTTAGGATGACATTATGAAAGCTGGGGGTTTGTATCATCTTATAATATTGTGTTAAATTGATTGATTGTGATGATTATTCTGAGATAAATTAGAAAAGCACACAGTTCAGCTAAACAGTAGCTAGAGCTGAAGTCAAACCTGTGATCAGCCTGTAATCACTCTAAATCCTAGATTAATAGTCCCGGGAACTAAGCAGTCATCTGTACTTACAAAGTAATCAATCCCAGAATGGATTTTTAATTTTTAGTACAATTGGCTGAAAGGAGCCATTTAAATAGGCTGTCTAAGGAGGATTTAAAGTCTAGCTGTGTGTACTGTGTATTGTGGGCAGAGGTTGACCAATACAATCTTAATAGTCTTTTCTCTTTTTTATTTTCTTTCCAGACCAACAAAGGCGATGCCCTGGCCAACCGTGTCCAGAATACTCTAGGGAACTATGATGAAATGAAGGATTTTCTTAGTAACCACTCCAGTCAGAGCCACTTGGTAGGAATACCCAAAAACTCTGTCCCACAGACGCCTGTGGATAAGGCCGAACAGCAGAGCTTCTTTCCTGATGGGCCAAGAAATAGACTGGCACCTTCTCACCAGGGTGTTGGACATGTTAGCAGTGCCTCCTCCATGCCTCCACCATCAGCTGTAACTCTTGCAGGCTCTGCAGTACTGCATGGACACCAAAGCAACAAGAAATCTCGCTCAGCTGAATGGTCCCGTGGTAATCACAGCTCCTCTACTGGACAGTCCAGTCAGACTGCAGGTCAGCAGTGCAGCAGGGCTAAGCACACTAATTCTGCACATGAGGCACCCCAGAGTAGGTATGAGGACTTATTTACTGGTCAAGCTGACCTTCACAAGGGAGACTCAAGTCCTGCATCTACATCGTCCCGGTCAAGGAGACATGGCCACTCTTCAAAATCTGCTGCTGGGGACATTACCTATAAGGAAAGCAACCACTCTAAGTCTCCCACAGAGACAGACTTCAGCAATCATGGCTCAGGCTCCCCAGTCCCATCTACTTCTCTCATATGCGGTAGCCTGTCTGCTCCCAATTTTCCCCCAGGACTGCACTCCAAACCTAGCACAGTGCAACAAAAGCCAACAGCCTATGTCCGACCAATGGATGGACAGGATCAAGTTCCTAATGACTCTCCAGAGCTCAAAGCACCTGTGGAAATTGGGGACACCTGCAGCAATCCAAATTTTGGAGGTTTACTAGAGGGAAAACCCAGCACAGCCAATACCAAGAGCAAGCTGCCAAAACTGACCTTACCCCAGTCAGGAGAAGTAAGTGCATTTTTATCCTTTATTAAAATTATATTTTATGGAAAGAACATTTTTTGTCTTTTTGTGATACTTTGCCATTTTGGAAAATTGTACTGCTTTGGCGTATGACTTGTCTGCAAGTTTAATATGCAATACAAATGAAGTTATTCTGAAATCAGTCCTTTTCACACTGATAACTCCTTTAGGTCATGCTGTTCTAAGCTTCAGTGCGGTGAAACATAATCCCTTGGAGAGAAACAAGACTTGCAGCTTTAGAAGTGACGTATATCATTTGACGTATACACAGCAGAGCGTGCCATAGAGAGCTTAGTTATTAGTTGCAGTATGGATGTGTCTCGGGTGCATTCAGAGAGCACCAGGCACTGATGTTCCTAATTGGTTTACAAAGTTCTTAATCAAACATGAATGTCTGGAGAAGAAATAAAATATGCATGTAAGGAAATCAAGAAGGAAATTTTATTTACATAGCTAAGTTAAGTGAGCGACTCACATGATCACACAAACTATATGAATGGGTGTTTTTGTTTGTTTTTAGGAAGCCTTGGTCTTTACTGTTCACTAATAATCATGTCTTTATGTTTTTTTTTTTTCAAAAATCGCTTTCAACAGATTAGAGATCTCATAACAAACAGTGCTTACATTTGTGCACAGATTAAGGTTTCTCAGTCAGTTTTTAACCTACCAATCAGTTTGTTTGTCAGTTCTCTTTTGTCCTTACTTCCTTTCAATCTGTGCTAAATTAGACATTCGGTTACTGATGGATGGTAATTGTGTAGACACTAAAGTGATTTTTGTTGAAGAAAAGTTCCATTAGTCATTTATGGTCCACTACTTAATGAAGTAAACCTTTAGATGGTGCCATAGAGCATTTACTTACTTTCTATGCTGGATGCATCCCTTTGGAAATGGAACTCTTACACACACGCACACACAACATACACACACACACTCACACACATACACACACATATGCTGTCTGTTTGCCTGTCAACTTTTCACAAGAGAACTACTTAACAGATTTAGATCAGGTTTTTTTCTATAATTTGCTTGAACATTCTGGTTGATTTTGTGACTTCTGTCATTGCTCTAAGTATCATAGTTCACTTTCAGTACCGATGTATTTGTGCAAATCGTGTGACTGACTGCAGGCTGAGGGGAAGGGGCCCTCCTCAGTCACGTGCCAGTCTCTGTTCGAATCCGTCTACCTCTTACCACTTGTTGGAGCATAGCTTGCCTCCACTTAGCTAGCAATACCTGTTCGTTCAACAGGCATTACCATCTACAGATTGTTAAGGAGTAATGGTTGACATTTTAAAGAGAGAGATCAGAGCTACGTGTGTTTTAGAGGGTAGGTGCTGATTGCCAGAGATATTTACTCAACCGTCAGAGCTGAACTCTATCAGATACAGTGCCAGCATTTGATATTGGAGTGTACCTACCTTCCGCTTGAATTGAATTTTTTACATTTTTTTTATTGATTTGTAAAGCTTGTCCTGTTTCACTACTATGTGCGCAGAGCCACTAGGGCAGCACTAATATATATATTGGTAGCACCTTTATATATAATGGTAGCACCTTTTTATTAATCAATCAGTCTGATTCGCAGTATGCCTCATCCCTATGGTGATTTAGATAGAAAACCTCATGGTCATAGTAAAAATTAGCCAAACAGAATTTCAAAATTCAAGAAACTTGAGGAGCTCAGATAGGACATGGTGTCCAGAGCATACAACACAGAATTTTGAAATAGAAGAATCAGTCGAACCAGGTATTATAATGCAATGGTCTCAATAAATTATGTATGAAGATTGATTTCGGAAAGCATTTTAATTTCTTGTATGGTTTTCATTTATTCCCATTATTTACTTAGTGTTTTGCTTCTTCGTTTTGTTTTCTGTTGTTGTTCCTGAATTGTTTGTGAAATGATTTTGTAATGTCACCATATTTGGCACTATTTTAGGCAAAGACAGTTTTTTTTTTTTCTGTCTCAACTTGACTGGCATCACTTGCTGCTTATTTGCCGCTATGATTTTAATTTAAGTCCCTGTTTGGGGAATGAGTTTCCTGTTGGTTCTAATCAATTTGTTTTTTATGCCATGTTTTTAGTTGGGGACAGATTCCACTCACTGGAGGATTATTTTTCCTTTATTATTGTTCTAGGGGCAAGGAACATTAATTTTTAAATTTACTTTCAGGGGACTATGTAACAGTGGGAGCAGTAGCTCCACCCTTGAAGTGCTTTAAGGGAAGTCTGTTCATTTTGTGAAGCAGGATTGCTTTGAAAGCTGATTTACGCCAAATGTGATTAACAGTAATTTATATCCACTGTGGCATGAGGTGTGTGTTGTAAGCTTGTATTGAAAGGATAGTATGGAAACTTTGGAAATGAGCATCTATAACAGGAATGGACATGCACTTGCACAAGTAAAAAAATGTCATTACTGACACAGCATTTGTACACTTATATTTTATATTAAATTCCAATGTGAAATTACTGTCCTTGAAGGGGGCACATTGACATATGTTATAGTCAGTCAGACTTCTGTTTGGCGACCAGTAGGCCAACAACATTTGCTATGGATAACATCCCATGCACATTTTAAACATAATTTGTGTTATGGGATAGAGACAAACTATGAAGAAACACCCTTGACAAAGAGTGCTATCTATCAATTCTACCATCTCAACATACTCTGTCCTTACTTTGAAGTCTAAACTGCCTGTTTGTCAACCTACACAGAAAATGCAAACTGAGCTTAGCTTGACACTTTTTACTGTATTTAATATTCAGTACATGAGTTAACAAGAGACTACCTGCTGCTCAGCACAATGACAGAATAGCCACGTGACATGTTCCAGCAAATGGTACAGGACTATTAGCACACACTCCACTATATTCAAGGATGGTTTTACCTTCAGGTAAACACTGACAAATACCTGAGTGTTCCTGGTGTGTGCTTCTTGTACGTACTGTTTGATGTTAGATTCATGTAAAATGTTTTCAGTGACTGCATTGCATTGTGGTCGCTAGCTTCTGAGACGCACGCAAGTATCAATCTCATTGAATTTTGCAGTCATGAAAATAAACATGAACTTAAACTGGCATAGCACACTTTATTTAGTTTTAACTATGCCTGTAGTTTACCTTGCAATGCACATATGATCGGCTAACCATTGTTATGATTGTTACTATTTCTTGTTATTATTGTTGTTGTTAAATTGATTATCTGTTTTCTATTTAATTGCTACTTTTTGAGAGTTGCAGTATGCTACAAAAAATCTTAATTTGCACCTTGTTATTTGAAATGCATACTGTATGGCAAAAGAGAAGTACTTTGTTTCATACAGCAATTTTCACTG
Source organism: Polypterus senegalus (assembly GCF_016835505.1). Taxonomy (NCBI): domain Eukaryota; kingdom Metazoa; phylum Chordata; class Cladistia; order Polypteriformes; family Polypteridae; genus Polypterus; species Polypterus senegalus. The sequence goes on along the minus strand of NC_053163.1, from coordinate 101,531,794 downwards.
GAAGCATCAACATTTTAAACAAAGTGAACTGAATCTTTTTCTGAATTACCTTCATAACATGCAGGGCCAGCTTCAGATAATAGGTGTGAGAAGTATTATATTAAAGATTAAAGTTAACACTCTTACACCCACATGTAGCAGTTCTGTCAAGCATGGCGGCTTATTTCATGGAACTTCATTGAGTAAAAAATTATCTCTTTTTAATTGCTATGCCTCAATTTTTTATTCTTGTTATACATAAATATATAAATATAATTAAGCCCTTAGCACAACATTAATGTTGTAACATTACACTTAGATTATTGACTACAGTACTAGAGTACAGTTTGGCTGATGGTGGCTCGTTTCATAAATTTCCTCTGTATCTATGGATGACTATGGACCTGAACTCATTCCTGCCGGGTTAGTCTGTGGCTACCCATGATATGAGATGGCTGATGAGTAACTCTCATCATTAATCAACTAATGAAATAATTAGTTAATTCTATCTTCAAGTCCTTGTTATTGATAAATGTGTATGATAAAGAATAGGAAAAAAAACCACGGAAGGGTCTGCAAAAAGTAAATAAATTTGGAACTGCTTGGATCCATGCTGGAATGTGTTATTAGTAAGCTCAGGTGCTCAAGTACATTTTGTTCCCTTCACCGTATGTTTATGAGATTGTCCTTATGCTGATTCTTATTGGGGAAAATGGCTGTGAATTTCTAGAGTGATCGTGCTAGTTTACATTGTTGGTGGGTCAGGGTTGGTGTTTCAAACATTAGGGTTAGTGTGTTCATTATGGGTCTTATTTGCTTTTGAGCTTGAGTGCAATATAGGGTCAATCTCCTGGCTACACGGAGCCAGACTTAGTTGGGTCAGAGTGTCATCCTTAAGGTAGAAAACAATTTTTTTGTCTACAATTTTTACCATAGCTCAAGAACATAAATTTTCAGTTTTTGCCTTATGTATGTATGTATATCTCTCTCTATATATATCTATACTAATAAAAGGCAAAGCCCTCATCTACTCACTCACTCATTCACTCACTCACTCACTGACTCATCACTAATTCTCGAACTTCCCGTGTAGGTAGAAGGCTGAAATTTGGGAGCCTTATTCCTTACAGCTTACTTACAAAAGTTAAGCAGGTTTCATTTTGAAATTCTACATGTAACAGTCATAACGGTTGACAACGTCTGCCATATTGAACTTTCCAACGGTCTTTGTTATTTATGGGCCCATCTTCAAGAAATTTGGTACGCGGGTTCCCAACGCTAACTGAATCCTACTTATGTACATATATACGTCCATAGCCTGCAGCTTGGTCACCGTGTGAGGCGGGATTGGGATGGGGACTCCCACGTTGTTGGCTGCCTGCCTATATAAGGCCGTCCGTCACTCCAGTCTCTACATTCCCTTCCTTGCTTCGCCACAGGATTCACGTCTCCCTGCTGATAGCTACAGCCTTTTTATTTAATCTTCTACGCTGTTCTATTGTTCATTTATTATAACTTACTTACTTTATATTGTTCAGGTACCCATTTCCTTTATCATTCCAACCATACCCCTATTAACATGCCTATCGAGGTAATCACCATCGAACAAAGAACTGTCACTTACCGAGTGGTTTCCATGCCCAGAGATACCACCTACCTTTTCCATTTTCTTTGTTACATATTGCGCGGCCATATCAGGCTCACTCTTGATATCTGGAGGAACATTGTGTCTTATGTATTGAATGACTGGGACAGGTTCAAGGTGTGGACTGATGACAGTACAGGAGATAATTATACTACACAGGAGCACTAGAAGAGTGAAATGCTTAAGCCCTTCACCTATGGTTCTGCATGTGAGTTGATGGCTGCTGCTGAATTGCTCAGTTTTCGCTTTCTAGTGTACCGAAATGGCCAAATATTTTACACCTTTCGACAACTGCCAATGCCTCTTAAACATCTTAGACTCACAGGTGACGATTTCAGTAGTGGACACTTTGATGTTTATGAATGTTTAAACTCTCAAAAGCTGGATGTGAAGTTATCGATGAAACTGGTTGTATGCTTACAATGCTTGACAGATGCCGAATGTCACTTCAACACAAGTCCTGCAAATACTGTCGTAATTTGAAACAAACCATGAAACTCAAACCGATTATGACAGCAGCAATCCATGCTGTGAGATTTGAAACAAGATTACTTTTTACATGGCCAACTGTACGTTGCATGCTCAAGAGTAAGCTCAGCGCACAGCTTGGTCATATTACAACCGGAGGGCCGAAATGACAATGTTGTATACAAAGAGATCAACAAATAACAAATAATTATTGGTATATTTTCCCTCAGTTTAAAAAGGTTTAATTTTCTTCTTAATAAAAGTTTTAAGGCAGTACTTCGGCGCTGCGAAGCGCGGGTATTTTGCTAGTATATATATAAAATCCAACGTCTGTATGTTTGTCTGCTTTTCATGAGAGAACTACTTAACAGATTTAGTTCGGGATTTTTTTCTATAATCTTCTTGAACATTTCAGTTGATTTTGTGACTTCTCTCATCGCACTAAGTATTATAGTTTGCTTGCAGCACTGATTTATTTGTGCAAATCCGAGAGACAGGCTGTGGGCCGAGGGGAGGCAGGACCTCAGGAATAGAGAGATGGGCGGGGTCATCCTCACTCACGTGCCAGCCTCCGTTTGAGTCGCTCTACCTCTTACGTGTTGGAGCGTACCTTGCCTCCACTTAGCTAGCGATACCTTTTTGTTCAACAGACATTATGATCTAGAGGTTGTTAAGGAGTAACTTTTAACATTTTTGAGAGAGAGATCAGAGCTACATGTGTTTTAGATGGTAGTTGCTCATTGGCAGAGATATCACGGCCACATGCTCTTCTCCCCATGCGGGAGACACGGTCCCATCAGAGCTGAACATGATCAGATAGAGAGGCAATTTTTGATGTTGGAGCAAACCTAAATTCTCCTTGGCAGAGATACCTTGCCAACTTTTTACATTTTTGGCAAAGAGATCACAGCTACATTCTCGCTCCTGATAGCAAAACCAAAAATATATCAAGAGGCCCCTGGATACGAAAGCTATCAATATAAATTCTTCTCAATCATTACATTATTTTAAAAAAAATGTATTGATTTTTAAAGTTTGTCCTCTTTCACTACTACGCGAGGGATTGCTATTGTTAAATACAGAAAAATTTTGGGCTGGTTATTCAAAACAGTAAAAGTCGGTCAAGGGCCATTGCAAAATGTATAATGTTGTGTAAACGTAGTTTTGTTTCCATAACTTAAGAGGAACTAGGCTAAGCCCTCTTCTGTTTTATTTTCACTTATTTATTCTGAAAATTTCTTGGTTTCTCTTGAAAATTTGCTGATTGCTCAGTTCCTGCTCAGTATAGGAAATGTGTGCGCAATGGGGGCACCTTCCACAAAGTCTTGCTACAGTTGTGGCCCCTGACTGATTTCAGACTGTGTCAATGTGTGCACACGAGACCGTAGATGAAGTATTGTTGCCATGGACACCATTTTTAATACTCACTTTGATTTTTCTGTTCTTTTCAGCAAATCGTATTTTGTGCAAAATGGAGCCACACACGTACTGGACTAAAGATAAAATGGAAGCACTTGTAGTTTTAGATGGAAGCATAGGAATGTTACTCCATAATGAGAAATTATTTGGGTGGGTACATATCCACTATATATTGTATGGACAATATTTCAGAGATATCCATCCATCCATCAATTTTCCAACCCGCTGAATCCGAACACAGGGTCACGGGGGTCTGCAGGAGCCAATCCCAGCCAACACAGGATACAAGGCAGGAACCAATCCCAGGCAGGGTGCCAACCCACCGCAGGACACACACAGACACACCCACACACCAAACACACACTAGGGCCAATTTAGAATTGCCAATCCACCTAACCTGCATGTCTTTGGACTGTGGGAGATTTCATAGATAAAATCTATATTAAAAAAGTAAAGCATGAGTAGAAAAAGCAGAAAAATTATAATAAAAATTATAATAAATTGTCCCATAATTTCCTCTGATCAGGTTAAGTACGGACATGTTTATCAGTGGCGTTTGATGTAATTCAAGTACAAGCTAGCATTTTGACCAGTGTAAATCATTATGCAGGATTCCTGGAAGTTAATAGATTGCAAAATTAAAATCCTCAGACAGGTTGTCATTTGCTGATTACAGATATTGATTGGCAAATGTTGTTACTGTTGTTTTAATGCTGTTTTCATGACTCTTGAATTTAAAGCAGAAACTTTGTTCTTATCTGAGGCGTTGTAGGCCTACAGTGCTTGCATCTTGCTGACAAAATGTAATCATAAGTAAGTGGGAATTTTAGAACCAAGCAATGTGGGTGTTCATAGTGACAAGAACATAATGTAACATTCTCCCACCTTCGATTCAGGGTATTGGGGGCCACATCCTATGCTAGCAACACTGAATGCAAGGCAGGAAACTGACTTAGACTGGGCCTTCTCTTGCACACACCTGCACTAACATAGAGCCAGACTAAAATGCCCAGGCAAGCTAACCAGAACACATTTTGAGAACAGGAAGAACCTGGAGAAATCTTCTTGCCAAAATAGGGAGAATGTGCAGGTTTCATATGGACGACAACGAGTCATGGAAGTTGAACCCAGGTGTGACAAGTACATGTTCTTCAACATATCAATCTATCAATCCTTTTTTTTAATGCACTAATCCAGGACAGGGTAGCGAGAAAATCATTCTCAGCAAGCATAGCACTTTATTTAAATTTTAATTTAGCACTCTCACAGCATGAACATACAAAAAGTAGCAGCCCACAAGCTGAGTCAAAGGACGGGTAGTTACTGCTCTGAAGCAGTGGAGAAGATGCCTGGCTGGTGGCACAGTCCTACACAAAAACAAATGGAGCTAAAGAGACTGAAATAAGCAAAGAATTACCCTACTTTAACAACCAATGTGGAGGAAAAGTCCTTCTTTGTAGCGCATGTTTTTAGATAGATAGACAGATTTTGTTGTCAAAGTGAAAAGAAGTAACAATGCTACAAAAGAAAAATATGAAACTCAAATTATTATCCAGGCAACAACATGCACACACATGGCAACAAGTGAAGTAAAAGGTCACTCTTTACCAAGTACCTGAAACTGCCATGCTCATTACTTTAGGAGGGTATTTGAGAGAAAAATAAATGGCGTCAAGAGACATTCAGATGACACTAGCAGAAGGTAAATGTTCTCTTATCCCCAATGAATAATACACTAGCATGTCGTTTGCTTCTCTTTACTGGATACTTTGTAAATACTGTATGAACTGCTCATCTGCTTGTTTTTACAGGCATTTAGTACAACTTGTTTATGACAGTAATTTCAGAAATAAATTGTTACTATTTTTCACAGTGTAGGAAAGGAAATGACAGTTAAGTTATCCCATAGGTTTTAATTTTAATTAAAAGTTTTCACAATGTCATCTCAGGTCAAAAATTTATTTAAATTAATACCAGAAAACCCAGCTCTGTACATCAGGAATGTACTACTGTTAAAATCCTAATGTTGTAAAAACACAACTGTTGGAATATACCCATTTCAAAAATGGTGATGCCATTTTAAATGTCTTCATTATATAATAATATAGGCATGGTTTTTTATGTGATATTTAATATTTTTCTGCTAGATATCATTTTAGATTATTTTTGAATATAGTCATGTCATAGGATCGTGTGTTTTCGTAGTAGTCACCTCCATTTTTCATGGTGACTTTGCTGCCATGTTGTTTATTGATGCTTGGTTGGTTGCCACTATTAAAATATTCTTTTTGAAAAATAGTGCAAATGACTTAGCTCCCCCTCTGTACATTACAGAACTTATGAATAACTTCATTCCAGACTGAACATTGTGATTGCAAGACATGAAGGTTTAATAGGTAGTAATTGGACTCGGATTGATTGTCCGATATTTGGAGCTTGAAGACAGCAGTGCTAAAAACTACACCACACATTTATTTATTTAGTGAACTGTAGTATTCATAAAAATACAGGCAGATAATTTTTGGAGTTCTAACTGTTTCATGGTGGCCATCTGATGTATATTTCTATTTATATAATTATACAATTTAATTCTAAGCTTTTGTCTTCAAAAATAACATTTCAAAATTAAAATGTTACATCTGTACATATTCACTATGAACAATTATTCTTTTTACAAAGAGGTGATACTCAGCTCTGATTGCATAGAGAGTTGGTGTCAATCAGTTCAAGTGTTGTGTCAAGTAAGAAGAAACCTGAGAATCAGAAATTATGTACTATATGTTGTAGGAGAAAACAAGACTTTTTCAAAGGCTCACTTGAAATAACTTAACAAGACATGCTCAGATACATTTAATCCAATCCAACGCGACAAGAGTTTGTCTCTTCAAGTAGCACCGGGTAAAAAGTGGGGGAAAAAACCCTGAACCAAGGTGTCAGTCCAATGTGCGGTGCATTCATGCACACTTCCACCTTTGGCCAACTTAGAACTGACAGTCAGTAAAACCAAAATATTTTTGGAAGAAGACTAAAGTACCCATAACAGATACAGATATGAGAAGAATGTGCAAGCTTCACAACACAAACACTATGGTCGGGTGGGAATAAAGATCAAGGCCAAAAAATGTTGGGATGCAAACCATGTTGTTTGGTTTAATTTAAAGAAAAAGACTGAAAACAAAAATACCACACCATGATGTGAAAACTCGAAACACTATAGCAATTTATAACTCGTAACTGCTGCTCGATTGAGCGGGCCTGGGTTGGAGGAGCTCAGTCTTCTAGTATGGAGACGCCTTGTGTCCAGTCTTATAGGACTCTTTCTGGAAGGGGCGGAGTCAGTTGCCTTCACTAAGTGTCTTCTGGGAGCTGAGGTGGAAGAAGGAGATGACAATGTTAGCGAGACTGACCCCTCTTGACCCAGAGTGTTACTATATACCTGTGATGAGCCCGGAAGTTGATCCTCAGATACCAATGCATGACAACAACTAGGTACAGGATTTGAACCCAGGACATTAGATTCATGAAGTGACATTCCTACGCACTATAACAGCAGCTGAATTGTCATACGCACTTTAAAACATAACATATTATTATTACTTAAGGGCACACAGTATTATAATTAAATCTTAACATTTTCATCAAGTATTGCCTTACGTTGCCCTGCTTGTTGATAGGTCATATTCTGCTGCTTTCTTACTGTGTGACATTGGCTTCCCATTTTTTTTTCAGTCTGTTCTTTGATTTAATACATATGCACCAAAACAACTTGCCTTGCTTTTGCGATGACTTTAGTATGAAATGTGCATTATGCAAGTCGACTGACTGAGACAGGCATTTGGTCACATATGCAGGCTGGATGTGTAATCATCATTACAGGCTGGGATAAAGACTTATGAGTAGTTCAGATATCATGTAAGCAGAAGAGTTAATTTAGTAGGAAAGACTTGATGTGGCACTGAGTGAATATAGCTTTACAGTATCAGAAAACAATCCTGTTTTAACTCTGTCAGAATATAAAATAATAAAATGAGCTGATAAAATAGTGATGTTTCAAAATGCTTTTCAAATCCAGTTAATTTGGATACCCAGTACTAAATGACAGGTACTTCCCTAATTCTATAAGCATCAGTCATCACCATCAGGGTTGCATAGCACGCGTATAATTACAGAATGTTTTTATTTGCAATTGTGTTTCCAACAGAGTTTCTGTGTGACATACAGCTGTAGACTGAATCTGTGATTTGGCAGCAGTGTATATAAATAGCTGCAAGCTTGCAAAACTCTGTTGATTAAAATAAAATCAGGTATTTAGTCATACAGATGTTTTATTTGAATGCACATTAAAGACTTCTCATGAGCCACTTAGCCTAAACAAAAATACAAAAGTTCAAAGCACTAGATAAAGCAAAATTACATTCTCTTTACATACACACACGTCATCAGACCATTAGGAATTCTGCTGGAACCAACTTCACAGATGTCATGCTTCTACTTGGCAAAGGTAAAAATTGGCTTAGGATCAGGCTGCAAAAAGTTTTAAGTTACATTTTAATATGATACTGCATGACCTTAATTCATTGTCTTCAGAAAAAGATGTGTTGTGCAGGCTAACTTTACATCTTGCTTCAAATGTCTCATCAACAGTTAAAAGTATAAAGTGCACACTCTTTGGAAAAGTGTAAATGCATTCATTAAAAAAGTACCGTACCGGCTTACTCTAAGCGACCTGCCTCAAGCTCTTCGCCAACTTTTGAAGCAGCTTGACCATGGGCTTAGGAAGGGGATGCTGAAGATATTGCAGCAACTGGCAACTGATATTGGTGGCGAGTGGAGAGATCTTTTATTTAGATAAATTACTGAAAAAACATTTTTATTTAAATAACAGCCAATCATGACCCTTTAGTCACATCAGTGTGCAAAAGCAGATTAGCCATTTAATGGATATGCAAAGTGGCTTGCAAAAGCAGAAACCTGCTATAGATCATTTTAAAAAATACTTTTACCCACTGACAAATCTGTTATTGACCAAATCTGATCCTTTTTATGAATAGGCTCCTGGCAGGATTGGACACATGGAGGAAATCTATCCTCAACTCAATATTGGAAAAATAATATGTGAATTCACAATGTCCGCACTACTGCGTCAAAAAGCCAGTGGTTGACCAAATATGAGAATGGTATGTCAATGAGGAAAAAACACACAAAACACTTAATATACAGTATCTGTAGCTATCCTTAGCCAATTCAAGTTAGACGTTACTATAATCTGTTTTCTTCACCATTCAGACAAGTTTTTTTGTTAATACCACTGTGGATTTCACAATGGCTTTGATGCTATATAACCATTTTGATACTTCTGAATGTTGTATGCATACCACTGGTCTGTAAGACAAGTGGCATGGTATTTTGTTCATGGAGAGAAAATCTGAATATGAAAAAGAAAACATTTGTACTCTTTTTTTTTTTTTTACATATTGTATCTCTTTGATCCGTTTGTGTAAAGCTAATTTCATTATACGTACATGTTTCATAATTATTGCAGATAATGCATAAGTCTACTTCTGCAACATATGCCTGTTATTAATAGCAACATATAATAACGTGACAAATTTGCTTTATGTTGGTAACAGCCAGTTTTGAAAATATCTTTCCACATTTCTGCGCTTGCTTTTTCTCCAATGAATATACTTGCTCTACCCTTCCATCATGCTTTGGGGATAGATGATTGTGGCAGTTTCTTTCAACAACAAACAAACAATATATTCGTTGTATAGCCCAAAATCAAACAAAGAATGCCTCAATGGGCTTTAACAGGCCCAGTTTTTTTGACAACCCCCTCAGCCTCGACTCCTTGAGAAGACAAGAAAAAACTCCCTCCCATACTTTGCAGGAAAAAAATGTGTAATAAAACTTGGGAAGGGCAACTCAGAGAGAGACCCTCCTTCCACGTAGGTTTGGTGTGCAATGGGTGTTATAAAATGGGGTAAATACACAACACAAGTAATCCTCTTCACCGAACTAATTTATCACTGCCACCTCAGAAATAGAATACAACAGTCCAAACTACTTTGTTCTTGCACAGCTGTCTTCACCAATTGCAGGCACAGAGCACTGAGACAACTCTCAAGGCAAAGTGGATGAAGAAATTATACCACTCACTAAATACAGAACTATCATATATAAGGATACAGATATCTCCAAAAAACCTTTGCTCCAAAACATGTCATGTACGTAATACCCCTGCAATCAGCTCTTAACAATATAGTTCTGCCTCTGCATAAATAACATACACTAAGGACTACCTGTAATATGCTTCAAAGAAGATGGAGACAATACCACACTGAGCCTCCTAAACTTCACTCTATCTCAGGTTAGGATTTACAAATAAAACATCCATCATTTCATATAGTTGTCCACTATAATGAACACCTTTGCAGGATTCGTTTATTATAATTTTTTTTTACAACTGAAACATGGAGAGTTTAGACGACTTGTTAAGGCACACAGGGTGAATGAGAGGTCTTGACTGATTGGCAGCCTAATTATTTACAGCCCAATACTGTAGCAGCTAAGCTCATGAATGTCATTGTTAATTAAAATAGCGGCAGTGCGAGCACATGCTGTGGCACAGCACTCCACAACAAGATGTTCTTTATTTAGTATTTTGTTAGTTTTGTTAGTTTATTTACTACCACGTGTCACATATGAATAGGTGAACATCAAATACAGCCAAAATGAATTGAAACACATTAGCTCTGTGCACAGCAGCTGTATTTTTGACAAGGAGCACCCGGATCACAGCATCCCGGCAGAGCTCATCAGACCTCTGGGGTCTCCATGGATTACAATTTCAGCTGGAAGGTGATTGAGGCAGCATAGAAAAAGGAAGTAGAAGCATATAGCTGAAACCTAACCATATTCGTGCAGAAGAACATCAAGGACTGCAGCATTAGGGTCATTGTGAAGACATGTCTCAGCCTTACGATTCTGGATGAGGCTATTATGCTAGACAGTAAGAGCAGAGGGGAAGAACTGTGTGTATACATGAACAACAACTTGTGTACAAATGCTAAGATCATTGATCCTCACTGCTCTCCAGACTTAGAATATGTGTCAATAAAATGTTGTTCATTCTATTTGCTAAAAGAACGTAGTTATTATTGTCACCACTGTATATATACCTCGGAATGCTAGCACTAGAATTGCTTTGGGCTTTCTGCTAACTGCCATCAGCAAACAATGGAATGCCCACCATGACGTTGTGTTTATAATAGCCACTGATTTTTTTTTTTTTATTAATTTTATTACAATCCATACAAAGTAATCAAGTTTTTACAAAAAGAAGAATTGAGTTAGGAACAGATCAATCCCCACCCCTGAGAGAGAGAGCAAGGCAAACGGCGTAAAATTTAAGGCTTGTAAATATACCTAAATTAATAAATTCTCTTTGCTTTATAAACTTATTTTAAAATATTACTGATTAGATCCTGCCATGTTTTGAAAAAAGTCTGTACGGATCCTCTAACTGAGTATTTGATTTTTTCCAATTTCAAATAATATAACACATCAGTTTCCCACTGACTTAAAAGAGGAGAGTTTGGGTTCTTCCAGTTTATGAGAATAAGTCTGCGTGCCAACAGTGTAGTGAATGCAATCACAATTTGTTTGTCCTTCTCCACTTTAAGCGCCTCTGGAAGAACCCCAAACACAGCTGTTAATGGGTTAGGAGGGATTGTGAGTCCAAGACTATCTGAAAGGTAACTAAAAATTTTTGTCCAGAATAATGTTAATTTGGTGCAGGCCCAGAACATGTGACCCAGTGAGGCTGGAACTTGATTGCAACATTCGCAGGTTGGATCCTGCCCTGGAAACATTTTGGAGAGTTTTAGTCGAGACAGATGTGCTCGATATATAATTTTAAGTTGTATAATTGTATGCTTTGCGCATATGGAGCTCGAGTGAATTATCTGCATTGCTACTTTCCACTCCTTTTCTGATATATTAATTGAGAGATCTTTTTCCCAGTGTCCTTTTGGATCTTTGAAAGGAAGGGATTGTAAAATGATTTTATATATTGTAGAGATGGAGTCTAATTCCTTGAGATTGAGCAATATGTTTTCCAGCGTGGATGAGGGTGCAAGATGAAGAAAATCTGGAAGGTTCTGTTTAACAAAGTTCCTGATTTGAAGATAGTAAAAGAAATGTGTAGCTGGAATGTTAAATTTGGAATGTAATTGTTCATAGGATGCAAAGACATTGTCTATATAAAGATCTCTAATCAAGTTAATTCCAAATTTTTTCCAGGTATTAAAAACTGCATATGTTTGTGAAGGTTGAAAGAGGTGGTTCTCTTGCAGAGGTGCCACAGATAGAAGCTTCTCCATCTTAAAATGCTTTCTACATTGGTTCCAGATTTTAAGTGAGTGGAGCACAATTGGGTTATTAGTGTATTGCCGATAACGTGTGTTTATTGGAGCGCAGAGCAAGGAATACAAAGAAGTACTGCAGGATTTTACTTCTATTGTGGTCCAAGCCTGTGTATGTTCTTCTATTTGTGCCCAGGTTCTTATCGCCTGTATATTTGCTGCCCAGTAATAGAAGTGGAAGTTAGGTAGAGCCATGCCGCCTTCTGCCTTTTGTCTTTGTAGGGTCACTCTTTTGATGCGTGGATGTTTAGAATTCCAAATAAATGAGGTTATTGTTGAATCTAATTGCTTAAAGAATGATTTATTAATCTATATTGGGATGTTTTGAAATAAAAAAAGGAGCTTAGGAAGAATATTCATCTTAACAGTGTTAATTCTTCCAGCAAGAGTGAGATGAAGAGTTGACCATCTATGCAAGTCTTGTTTAATTTTTTCCATGCAGACGGTGAAATTTTGTTGATAAAGAGCTTTATGTTTACTTGTGATGTTTACCCTTAAGTATTTAAACTGTTCTGTGATGATAAAAGTAATAGCCACTGATTTTAACTAGGCAAATTTAAAAGCTGCTCTCCCCAAATTCTGTCAACATGTCCAATGTCCCGTGAGAGGAAAAAGCACATTTGCCCATGTGTATATTAACCTGAAGCATGGGTTTAAAGCATTACCTCTCCCACATCTGGGACAGTCTGACTACATCTCTTAGTTTTTAGCTCCAGTATACAGACCTCTTATCAACATTGTAAAACCAACTGTAAGAGACATACGGGTGTGGCCAGAAGGAGTTTCTGAGCAGCTCCAGGACTGCTTCATTATCACTGACTGGACTGTATTTGATGATGACAATATTGATATGTACACCTCTGCTGCAGTGTTTTATGTAAATAGCTGCATAGACAATGTCACTATAACAAAACAAATCTGTGCTTTTTCCAACAATAAGCCGTGAATGAAAAGAGATTTTCGACTCTTGCTAAAGTTTTTCCACTCTGGTGATAAACAGCAATACCGTGTTGCCAGGTTGAAGGTAAAGAGAGGTATTAGAGATGTCAAAGGAGCCTACAAATGGAAAATTGAGCATTAATTGGACAACTCGGACCCCTGCCATGCATGGCGAGGTATATGTCACATCACTATAAAAACCAATAATACCAACCTATCTACCAGTAGCAGCAGTTCTTCACTGCCAGGACAGCTTAACTGCTTCTTTGGATTCCATGGGGAGGAGAGATAAGGAATTGCTGAGACCACCATTCCAGCTCCAGATACCAACAGCCAGGTACTCTGCTGATGTTATACGCACATTCTGAAATATCAATGTACGGAAAGAGGGTGGCCCAGATGGTATCCCAGGACTGGTTCCTAGTGACTGTGCTGTGGAGTTAGTGGAGATATTTACAAATATCTTCAATCAATCTCTATCACAGTGCACTGTCCATACCTGCCTGAAGACATAATACCATAATGCCAGTTCCAAAGCAGACTGCAGTAACCTGCCTCAGTGATCACAGGCCTATAGAATTAACACCAGTAATCATGAAGAGTCTGGAAAGACTAGTCCTCAAGTACATTAAAGCTGCTCTTCGATCCATTCTAGACCCTCACCAATACACATATAGATCCAGTAGGTCAATAGACAACACTATTTCTGTTGTCCTCCACACTGTACTAGTTCATCTGGAACAATGAGGAACATATCCACGGCTGCTGTTTGTAGATTACAGTTCTGCTTTTAATACCATCATACCTAGAAGAGTTTTTTTTCCCAAGATGTCCACCATAGGCCTCCAGCATAACCTCTGCCTGTGGATACAGGATTTTTTAACAAGCTGGCCACAATCAGTCAGGATGGGCCCCCAACCTTGTCACTCATTATACGCGCACCGCAAAGCTGTGTGTTGAGCACTTTCTTTTACTCTCTGTATACATTTGACTGCATACCAGCCCACAACACCAATGTCATTATTAAATTTGCAGATTATACAACAATAGTGAGGCTGATCATTAATGGAGACAAATCTGCCAATAAGAAGGATATGTGAAGATTGACATACTGGTGCATAATGATACTTAACACCAAAAAAACAAAAGAACTGATCATTGATTACAAGAAGAAGGTGGACCATCAGCCACTGTATATGCTGTAATTAGTGACAGAGTGGAGAGAGTCTCTAGTTTTAGGTTCTTGGGTAAGTACATTTCGGAAGATCTCGCATGGACAATAAACACAAACTCACTGGTTAAAAAATCACAACAGCAAACAAAACTTCTAGTGTCTTTATGTTTTTGTTCTGAGTGTCCTGACTCATGGGATACTCAGGTGATATGGAAATAGCTCAGCAGCTGACAAAAAGGCTCTGCAGAGAATCATAAAATTAGCAGAGAAAATTGCCAAGATTCCTTTGCCTACTTTGGAAAACATCTACACCTCTCAATGTCTGCGGAAGACATCCAGCATCATCTCCAAAGTGATTACTGTACTGAAATCACATACCTTTTAGACATAATTGTGAAATATCATATCCATCACTATTATTTATTATTTTAACTTTAACTTTTAACTTTTTGTTGCCTATGCTGACAAATTGTGGAACTGTTAAGTAGTATATCTACTGTAGAATATTAGATGTTATATTTGTGGTTTTGTAATAGTGTAGTTTTGAGCATCGTTTCAGGTAGTGTACCGGAATCTCACTGTATGTGTTATACAATGGCAAAAGTAATCTTATTTTATCTTATCATGGAGTGGTCTCTTTATTCATTTATACTTTGCATTTTTTTTTATTTCTTTTTCCCATAATGTTAAGGTGGACTTCTCCACACTCTAGTACTACTTACTTTTATTATTGCTTATCTGCTAAAAAAAGTGTGCATTTGTTTGTCAAGGGATTAACTTTAAGGGAATGACCCCATAGGAATGGCCATCTAGAGGATAGATCTCTGGAACTCTGATTAAAACTAAATGTTAACGCTCTGAGGTTCATTACTTAGTGGTATGAACCACAAGTCAACTGCTAATTGAACTTTGTTACTAAAGAATTTAACTGACTACTTAAATAATTTTTTGAGAGTTCATGTAATTATCTCTATGTCCACATTTCAAATCAGAATCAATAAAAAGTGAGTTTTGTTTAGATTTTTAGGATAATTTGGATGGTTATTATTTACATGTGATGTTAGCTATGGACTAATTATAATCAAGATGAACAGAGCCCTCTGAAGCCAATGATTTGTTAGCCATCACTTCACAGTACAGGTGCTGTGTAACTCAATCAACAATATTGATAAATACACTATTTTCCTTTTTTATTACATATCAAATATATAGTATATTTACCTAAACTGCAAGTACACTCTATCAATGCCTAATTATAATGTATTTAGCTAGCTAATTACTAAATAAGTATTGTGTAGATATACTGTAAGGTGAAACACTTACTGTAAAGTGTTGCAGCTTATTGTTTTAAGATTTTCCTGGCTTGCTTTGTTATTCTAAAGGTTAAAGTCTGGTTTAAGTTCTCTGGTAGATGCCACAGGCTATCTTTTTTTGTTTTTACTTAGGGTGTACTTGTGGACATTCAGCAGGAGCTTCAGTCATATTTGTTTTAATCTTTAAAAATGTTTTATGAAATATTTGTGTTCTTTTTTTAATTGCTATCTAATTTCCTTTAAAAAAATATATTTCTCTGAAAATGTCAACCTAATTGCAAACATCCGGTATTCTAACCGAGTTATTCTTTTTTAGAATCCTTTTCAGTTTGCCCTTGGGTTAATTGCTACTTTTTAAATAGAAACTTTAGAAGCTTTTTTATTGGTTAATTCAGTTTGCTTTAAAAAGAATATCCATCTGTCCATTTCCTGAGCCGATGACATGGTCTTGAACCTCCTCTAGCAGCAGCAGCAGCATCGGCTGCCTTAATGTTTCTGCAGGCACTCATCTTCTTCAACAGGAGTGTGATCCTTGACATTTTGTCATTTGTACTTTTTGATGCTGCTTTTATTTTTAATTTCCATTAAATCAAAATCGCCAGTATGGTAAAATGAAATGATTGCACCTTAAAAGACAGAGTTGTAGGGAAAAACATTTTTTTTTCCAAAAGTGATTTGATATTACTATACTGATATTATAGTTAGCTTTTATTTAAGCCAGATCTGCTGTTGACTCAAGATATTTTGGGTGTTTTTGCTTTCTGTAATATTTTCTCACTCTTTCACAATAACTGATTTAAAGCTGTTGTCTACAGTGGATTGTTTGTGTGTTCAGATGATGTCTTAAATGCATTTAGACCTAAAGCCACAGTATTAGACTGTGGTTCTTCTTAGCCAGCTTCTTCATTGTTTCTTAATGTTGATGTATTCAAATCTTTCTGAAAAATAAAATGTTATCCAGTCATTCACTGTGCTAGCTTTGAGCTATTGCAAAATCTCATACAATTTTTCTTTGAACTGATTAGAAGTTGGTACATATGTGGGTATTCTGCCAATGTAAACCTGCCCGTTTTATTTATGCACTTCACTGGGGCAGGATAACATGAGTAGCTGCTTGCTGCCTGGCTAGCTGTTTGCTTAGTCATGAAGAAGTCCCTGTGCTTGGAGTAAACGTTTGTGTCCTCCTAACCAAGCGAGAGACTTCAAAAAGGGAAGCCGGGGGCATTTAAATAGTTAAGATTCTGATTCTCTGGCAGGTTTATGCATGCCATGCTGGCATATTTCAGAATGGAAATGGGCAGCAAAAGAAAGAAAGCAAGAAACAAAAGATTATGAAACAATTTTGTTTTTCTGGCATCAAACCACTGAAAGTCAACCAGCTGTTATATTACTTTGTTTAATAGCGTAGAGGAAAGCAATTTAATTTTAAACCACCAAGTATTGCATGGATATGTCTCGAAACATATGGTGCTGTTACACCATTCAGTTTTGCATGTGGTAAGAATCAAACCTGGGGAATTTTAATTGCTCCGAAATCTCCCTGAAAATGATCAAGTCCTAGGAAAATGTTGATGGATGTTGTTATTGGACTGTCAAGGCGATGAGGCGTTTTACCCCCTGCTGAGTGGCGTCCAGCTGTTGAGGCCTTTGTGAGACATGGAGAGGCGTGTACACAAATCCGTATAGCTGGCACTTGCTGCCGTGTGACTCAGCGCCTCAGAATTTAAACCACGTTTATTAATCTTTAAGGGATCGCGTTTGTTTGTAAAAAGCTATCTCCAGTGACATCTCTAAGCACCCTGTGGCTATTTGCACTTTCATTAGTATTTCCATATTATAACAATAATATTAATAAAATATTTCTGGGAATATTTAATTTTTGAGGAAGCATTTTTATTTTTTGACCCCCTGCCCTTATTTCTGGGAATATTTAATTTTTGAGGAAGCATTGTTATTTTTTGATTCCCTCACCTTACTCAGGGTTTGCTAGGTCTTCCCAGTTCACTGGTACTGCTACCAGGACTATGATCTCAAAAACACAAACCCTGACGTTTAGATCTGTGTCCAAAAATATGACTAAAGCATTTAATTTGGGGCATTATTATGTCTCAAAGGTTAGCTCTGTTGCCTCTCAGGTCTAGGAGGACCAGGATAACCAGGTATCTTAGTCATAGTTTTAAGTGTGCTTATGTCTTCCTGGGTTTTTCTCCAAGTACTTTGGTTTTCTTTATTCATCATGAACGTACATGAGGTTAATCAGCAAGTCTTAATTTGTCTAATGAGTAAGTTTGGGAATGTGCATGAATAAGCCTCCTGATGATTGACACCAGGCTGTCAGGATGGGCTGTATAGCCAGAGACCATGAACTAGATGAAAATGGGTCGGAGGAATGAGTGGAAATGTTCTGTTTGGTTGATCATAATGGAATATGTTCACTGTACATTGTATAGATCATTGTGAACTCTGTAGCAGTAAATTGATCAGCATGGTGGCTGTTCTTTGGTCTATTTTAAAATCAAGGATAAAAAACATCTCAGATCAATGTCCTTTATTCACTATGTCATTAAATTGGTTGATGACACCATCTTCATAGGATTGAAAACCAACAATAATTAGACAACCTAGAAAGAAGACACAGTGGTGGTAGGACAAAACTCTTATCTAGAACTCACTCCCATAGACAGGGGGGGGGGGCAGTTTTACATTTCTTGGAGTCACTTTTACTGTTCATCTAAAGTGGGCACAGTAAATTTCAGGTACAGCACAAGAAAGTTAATCTCCACCATGGAGTGCTAGGAGGTGCCTCTGGGGTCTTTTCTGTGCACAACGATCAGGCAATTCATTGCTTCCTCCTGATGTACTTGTTAAGATCATTTTGAAGTATTTGCACAATATACATTTGTTTATTTTTATTTATTTATCATTTGATTGATTGGCTATATTATTTGTCCTGTGAGTCTCTCTTATTTTTTCTGTTTCTGATGCAGCAGGCATCTGAATTTCCCCATGAGATTAATAAACTTTAACTAATCTAATCTAATTATTCTTAGAATTCTCAGAACAGTGTGGATGGCTCAATTTACGTTTTCCATCTTGCATGGGTGAATGACACAATCCATCTTTGGTGACTGCATAACATCCTGGTCCGGCATTTGTTCAGCTTAGAGCTGGAGAGCACTGAAGAGAATGGTGAAGTTGACAAAGAAACATTACTAGCGCATACCTATCCTCTGACATGTAACACACACTGCCAAAACCATCAGGCATCCTGTACAGTTTCTGTATTCTGTCCTCTCTTCTGCCAAATGATTTAGAACTTTTTTAGCACATGTACTACTAGATTCAGAAACAGTTTTTATCCAGAGGTCCTAAAGCTCTCATATTGAGCTTACCTGGTGTGCATTTCCTGTTCATATCATCTGATTATAATAATTCTTTGCATTTATTTAGCACTTTTCTCACTACTCAAAGTGCTCAGCAATTGCAAGTTAAGGGCCTTGCTCAAGGGCCCAAAAGAGCAGAGTCCCTTTTGGCATTTGCAGGATTTGAACCGGCAACCTTCCGATTGCCAGTGCAGATCTCTAGCCTCAGAGCCACCACTCCGCCCTATTATATGATATTAAATACAATGGATTCAGAAAGTATTTAAATGTAAAAAAATTCATTTTACATACACAATAATTCATAATGACAAAGTGAAGTCATGTTTTCAGAATGGTTTGCATTTATTTATATAGTTATATAAAAGTATTCAGACTAGGGCTGTCACATTGAATGGTGCTATTCCAATATAATTCAGATTTATTTGAAATAGGTAATATTCAAAGACATTCAATTGTAAAAGAATAGTTATTTGTTTGTAACTTTGGTTACTCCAGATGCACTGTGTAAAGCTGCAGTAATTTACAGATCTGATTTTCCAATTCACTTCTACAATCAGCCTCTTTGTAATTTTGAACAGTAACCTAGTTATCTTCATTAGTAAAACTTACAGTCAGACCCCTTCACAATGTAGGATTTAGTTCTATCCCACTGCTGTACACTTTGATTCACAAGTGTACTTGGAGCACTTTTCCTAAATGTTTTTCAGATGCTATAAAAGTATAATTTTACATCTGATTTTGTTCATTTTACTCTTAAACTGGAGATCCTTAATTGTTGTTTAATGCTAATAACTTCTTAGTAAAGCAAATGGAAAATAACTCATGATTTTGATTTAACTTTTCTTACAAGCTTTAAAGAGACTTGTGTCAGCCAACACACCGTGACCCACAATTAGTCGCTGTCTTACATGACCATGGGCTTGACACATAATGACTAAAATAATGAGGTGTATTTGGAAACCTTTATTAGGCTACCTTTACTAAAATGTTACTGCATCTGTGAAGCAGAAGAAATTAGATGGATTGTGCAGAACTTTACTTGATACTGTGACGGTCCCGCTCTTCTGGGTAAGTCCAGCGGTGACTGTTTTTTTATTTTGAATGCTGTGATATAAATATCACCCTGCCGCTTCCTGTTGGACTCCTCCAAAATATGAAAACAAGCCTGCCTCTTGCCTGCTGTTTGAATTTGTCCATGTAATATTAAATCTACCTCGCAATAAAGTATACAGAAAGAGAAGGGGTCTAAATACTTTCTGAATCCACTGTATATTTGATGTTTAATGCTGTGTTCATTGTCTTGCTGAAATTATTCTACAGACACTAGTCTGAGACAATACAAGTAGGAATATCATTTCACAGAATAAAACATGACAATAAACTTGAACTTCAATTATCTTTGCCCCTTTGAAGGTCTTTTGGGGAGATTCATGCTGTGGATAATGGTGCTGTGTTTGCTTTGTAAAATGCTTGTTTTTCAGTACGATAACTGTAACTGCCTAACTTAAAGATAACATTGCGTTCATAAAAGTGAGCCTGACAGTAAAGTGCTCTTCATCTTTATTTATACTTCCCATGTGTTGTACAATATGCTGAGAGGAGATACTCTAGGATATTTTACATTGATATTAATTCCAGTTTGTAAGCTAACCTTCTGCGCTTAGTACAACTCAGCTACTGGTGACTCAAGTTTTGGACAGGGTTGTCTAATTCTGATGGAGCCCTACAGGCTTGTTAGGTAGTTCTTCACAGGGATCTGTTACTTCCTGGCACTCTCACAGCAGGCCTGCTTTGGCTGTTAAACTTACACTCACACTTTCTTAGCAGATGCTCGTTTATCGGCTGTCATTTTTGACTGCATTTCTTTTGTGTCTGAAATGATCCTGACCAGATAGCTTACTTATCAGCGTGTTATCTTTCCTTAAATACAACCATATTTAGTTTTATCACCGTGCATTTAAAGTGCTGTGCTATGTGTGGAGTGCGAGAGTCACTATATTACAAATACATTATTTAGTTGATGCAGTATTTCTGCAAGGCGTCTTCAATCAAACCACTTATTTCTACAGAAGAGCGTGTTTGCTGTGGTCACAGATGAAATGAGAGCTGCAATCTCTCACACATTACCTGCTGCAAAATATTTTGACAGCTTCAGTACACGTGAAGTGATAAGCTTTTCTTCTATGAGTTTCAAATCACCCTGTTATCACTAGGAGTATTGATTAGTTCACTCCATTCAGAGCAAGCTCTGAAAGGCATCCTTGAGCTTTTTGTCAGCGAGTATGAAACATTGACAACCAGATAACAGTATTGATCTTGCCAAACAGTTACTAGGGCAGGCATTATGCAGGCTTTATATAACTAATAGTCTTATCACTGGCCCTGTAAGCAAGGATTTTATTACACAGTAAATCAGGTTATGGATTCATTTCAGCCTGCCGTCTGCCAGGTCTGTCTTCCTTGTTTGTCTGTCTTTCTGCTGTTAGTTGAACTAATGTGCAGCATTGTACTGATAGCTCCCAAGCCACTGGTCTGCTGTTTGTAGGGTTGTATTACTTGTGATAGAATTTGTTTCATGTTTTCGACGGTCACTTTTAAAGGAAATTACATTACTTAATTAGTTTCATTAAATTTAAATCTGCTGGCTTAACATGCAATCCCAATAATTTTGTTAATAAAATTACACATAACTTTCTCAAATATACTTATGTAACTCAGGGTTGTAGAGATTGGAACTAATTGAAACAGCATCAAAGAACTAGATCAATCAGGTACCTGCTCACACCAGGTCAGTTTAGAAACCTCCACTGGCTTGGGGTGTGCCTGTCATTCACATTTGGTCACCGTGCAGCCCATCCAGCTTACGGCTTTGCATTGTATGAATCCTGTTTGTTAAATTCTGGGATACATTTTTTCAAGCCACCTTAGTTTAAATATTTATTGTCTTGATCTGCTTTTGTAAAGCCTTTTAAATGATCAAGGTATGTTTAACTATCTCATAGAACCATATTAATCATATCATGTGAACATTTACAGTACATCTTATACTGGAAAACATTAAACATTTTCAATTAGTTATTAATGACAAAGCTATCAATGCTTTCTCTGACCACTTACTATTAAAATTCTATCTTGATTTTTTTTTTAAAGCCAACTCTTTTACTGTATTTGAGGTCTGTATTCCGTGTGGTGATTGTTAGTGGTTTTGCCTTCCAACACCACAGTCCTGGTTTTACAGTTGATCTCTGTGTGTGATTTGCGCTCTTTCTCTGTGTTTTTTCCCCCAAAGTCCTTTGATTTTCCTCACTCATACGAAAGATGTGTATATTTTAGGTTAAATGGAATCTCTCTGAGTTGTCCCAATGTGACTGTACCTTATGATAGACTTCCGTCCCATTTTATGTGGGCTCCCAACTTGTATCTAATGCTATGCTGTGATCGTGAAGTGGTTTAACCAGGTTTAGTAGTTATAATGAATATTGTATTGAGGAAAGCAGAGTATAGAAAACATCACATTCTTATCAAAGTTCCAACTCTTTCAATGTCTCAAAACTCTATTAAAATTTTAAGCTCATCAGTATGTTTAATTAACTCCAACACTGTAAGGTATAATGGGAGAAGAGAAAGAATGTAAGTTATTCTAAATTCATTAAAAAATGATAACTTAATTGTGCTCCAGTGTATGTGCATCTGGCAAGAAAGCTGTATACTCTATACTACATTTGCTGTATTTTGCAACATTTTTTAAAAATTATTTCTACAAATTCTAAGTAGCTCTTTTAATGAGGAGCCATCCTGTACATTAGAGCACAGGTTTTATAGAGATGCTTATTTATGCACCTGAACACTGGCAGGTTCAGCAGGTTCAGTAACTTTTATTGGAAGAAATTCATCTTTTCTTCATAGACAGGTTAAAATTAAATTTAAATAAATGCTATGGCAGAACTGTCCTCACTTTGAAACATAGTTTCTTGGTAAAAGGGTGTCTAAAAATGGAATTAAAAAAAGTTTCTTCTGTTAATTAATAATAGTTATTAAAATGAAATGCTGTTGTCTGTTGATTTTATTGGCAAGTCATTTAAAGAGTCAATGTGCCCCCATGTAACACTGAGGCATTGTGGATAATATTCAAGATCTTCTTAATTAATCAATTAATGATAAAAGCCTCATTCTGTAGTTGTAAACGCTATATGTCCTTTGTTTGGCAAGTGATGTGCTGCCTGCTGTTTAAATATGTCTCTTTAATCAAGAGCTGTGTTTTAATTCATTACAAGTGATCCTGATATAACTAATTGACAAGAAGGGTACATTCAAGAGACTTGATAACTCAGATACCTCACCTGTTATCCTTCTTTATTTATGCACCACAGAGATATATCTGCAAAATCACAGAACTGATAAGGGAACTATCTCAAAATTATACCAATGCTTCCATGACAACACACTTTTTGATTCCTTGATGCAACACAGAACTAGATCACACCATCAGATTGAAATCAACCTTAAACAGAACACATTCTTCTTCAAAGTGGGCCAGAAGTGGGCTAATTTAGTTCCAAAGTATAAATCAACCTGTTGATTAAAGCTGTTAAAATCTGCACAAGGTTCGACCCCATACTGTATGTGTTAAATAAAATTAAGTCAAATTGTCATAATAACTTATTAGGGGGCTTTACCCCTTGCTTGCTTTGCTCACCAACCCCCCGGCCAGTGCTACATGCCAGCCACTTTGCGTCTCTGCTGCTCACATATGTGGATTTCACTTTCACCAAACAACAAATCTTTTAATTCTCGTGGATCCGCCTCTTCACTGGGAAGAAACACTACTTTCCCCTGATGGCAACACAAATTAGATGATCTACAAGTCTTCAACTTAATGTTTAAATGCAAACAATATATTCAATCTCTTTTCACTGTTCTGTGATTTCACAGAGTAATAATTTCTGTTCATTAGCACTAATGTGATCGTTACTATCATTTTTTTGAGACTTTCGAATTTTTGTACTTCCATTATATCTAACCTGCTCTGCATGTGTATCACGCCAACAGTTTTGAATTCTTTACAACGTTCTACTTTGTCATCTACTCTTTGTCTTTTATTTCCGGCCCCAGGCGTGGTTAAATCTCTTGGCACAAAGTCTCGTCTCCTGGAACGTGAAAGTGTCTCTCTGAAAAAGTCACGTCTAGTCTCAGGCTAAAAAGTCTTGTCTTGTCCCATGATTTCTTTATTATAATAGAGAGATAGTTCACTGTTTTATTGATCAACTGCAAGAATGCCAATTTGCCTAAAATTTTACAATAGGAAGAAGATTTACTGCATTAAAAAAAAAAAAATAGATTGGAATCCTACACATGCAATTTTTTGGTTGTGTATAACTTACTGTTGTGCTTGAAGTGTTTGACTTGCATTTCCAATGAAAACAAGCAATGTGCCTCACTGTCAGCAGAGCTCTCTGCATTTGCTTTCCTGTCAGCAATGCCACGTGTCCGGTGCTGCTGTTCTCTTCCTGTCAACCAGACCTCGTAGCAGGGCCACTGCTTGTTGTGAGAAGGACCCTAAGCCCAATTACATGGCCAAGAGAGCCTGCTACTCCCGATTCTTGTGATGTTTTACACATATTACGTCATTAGTTCTCAATTAAGACCAAGATCCAGGATCAAGGCTCAGTGGTTTGTACATTTTTGTGTGACATACTGACAGCCCTTAGCATTTTATTTATATAGATTTCATATCTCTTTCTCCTAACCTTTAGCAGAACACCTATGGGCTGATAATACTCAATATTTGTAAATGCTCTCATTGGGCATTCAGGGTTTCCTTTCTTTCAGGCCCTTTGGGTAGAGACAAGAGAAGCAATGCATGGCACAAAAGTGAATTTCCGTACAAATTCACAGTTTTGTGGAAATTTACTGGCTTTTTCTGAAAGTTCATATAACAATAAGAAAGCTTCCAAATAGTAATGGTTCAGTTTTAAGTGACTGTACCATACAAGTGTGATATACTGTACTTGTCAAAACATAATGCATATTGAAAAAGAGAAAGAAAGCTTCTCAAAGTGCATTCTAACTTTTTAAATAACATAGTTAGGGTGCTTTAGTTATCAGACAATGACAGGATGTCTGCCTTTAAAGTGTTTCAAAAAATGTTTCTACATTGATACTATAATAGTATTGAAAATGTACTGCATTAACACATTAATTTTCTTAAGCTACTTTTTCCAATACAAACTACAGTTGTCTATTACAGCAAACTCAGTCACAAGCTAGAAGCCAAGGATGAGCGCACAGTTGTCATAGAGCACATTCATGTAACACTCAGTGTCACTCATCCAGGGTTATTTTTGGTTATGTCCATACTACTGTGTTTCTGTTGAAAAACACAGAAATTACTCTGTGTTTTCATGTTTCGTCCGCACTACTCTGGCATTTTTAATGCCCCTAAAATGGCGACTTTTGAAAATGCTCTCCAGAGTCGTTTACTTGTAAAATCTCCAGCTTTTCATTGTAGTGTGGATTCTGAAATTGTACAGTTTTGAAAATCAAGACTCTAATCACACTTTGATTCTTTTGTGGTTATCACGTTGCCCTTCCCTGATTGCATCCTACTCATAACATCATTTGTCACCCTTCATAGAAGAAAACTATATTCCAGCATAGTGAACATGGTTCCTGTTGGGTTGCTTTCCTATAAGCATCTAAATTGTGTTTTGTACAGTGTGCAATTGGGAAATAATTTACCAGTAGCTACACTTTTGTTGTAAATCCCATGGTTGGTGTCTATACCATCTCTTCTGCAAATGCACACATACCCTGTGTAGGTAAACGGTTATGTATTATGCATTTCCGGTTGTTTTAGTATTGGTTGTGCTACCATCATAAACAATGTAAAAACACTAGTGTGTACAGAGATCATTTTCATTTAAAAACTCCATTTTAAAATGAAAACATAGTAGTGTAAATGAAAGATATAAAAAGGAATGGAAGCACCCTAAGAAAAACAATGCAGATAAATGGAGATTGTGAGTAAACTTCACATGCTGCAGATAACAGCCAACAAAATGAAACCCAGCTCTATGGAGTTGTGAGATAGCAGATAATAACCCTTAACCACTGGCAGTGACAAGAAGTTACAGCTTGATGAGGAGAATCGTAGATGAATCTTCATCAATTAAATAGAGTAAATTGGTAGATCTTTACAAAGAGAGAGACAGAGAGAAAGCTAAATGAGACTGTTAGCCTGCTGCTCCCGACAGACAGGAGCAAATACAGTAACTGTGTAGATGTAACAAAAAGGGCCAGGAGATGAGACAAAAGAGTTCAGAAAAGGTTTGTACTAGAAAATCAAAACACAAACTGTTCAGATGGTATCCAAAACCCCAAAAAACAAGAAGTCAAAAGTCACAGCTAAAGTTCTTTTTCAAGGAACTACTAAACAAAAGAAAGTCTCATGGGGATTATCTGCAGTATCAGATCCAAGGAAGTGCACTGTGCTGACCTTTAAACCATCACACTATTTACTCACAAGTTGCAGCCTTCTGGGAAAATTTCATAGTAACACTGTGGCCACTGTTCCACAAAGTCTAAGCAAAAGATCATCAGGAAAAGATGTAAAACATAATTTAAATACTTTAAATACATTTTCTGAATCAAATACATACCCTGTACTTTAAAACTCAAAAGAGGAATGTAAAAGATCAGAAAAAAGTAACAATGTCACAAAAAATTTAAATCTACCTGCTTCATAACAGTAATGGGTTTAATGTTTTTATTGTTTTGTTATGTTTGTGTCTGTCCTTTGTATGACTTTTGCTCTTCCACTTTGAGCATGGCCATGGTGAAACTCCCACTGCATATTAAAAAAGTGCACTGTTTTACATTCTGTTTGGCCATCTTGCGGATATCCGAGAAAAAAAGAATACATTTTCAATACTTGAACAACAGAAAGCTAAATGTGTATGCTTTCCTTAGAAGCAAACAGCACATTTTAGGTATATTTTTTTCTTGTGTCTAGCAGACCTACCCTGGAGGATGCAAAATATGTGAAACTTGCTTGAAGCGAAAAATATTAATCAATGTATGTATTAGGATTTCTCAAAGTGATTTGAGATCTGAGTCGTCAAGGATTACTTGGAAGACGGGCAAAGCAGTTCTAGTCTTTCTTTACCTCTAAGGATGTTCTGTAGTCATTTAGAGGAAAAACAGCTGTTTATATTTGCATAAAGCCCATCAAACTCAATCTTTCCCAGATGCTTGTGTGTAATTGGCAACTTATAGGCCTATAATATGTTCTTGTCATTTGTACTTTTGGAGATTTGTTTTGGAAGACTAAGGATGTGCATGACCTTTACATCTCATACTGTAACGTAAGAATATCAGAATCATGCTTACATGTTTCTACATATTTAATGGCTTGATGATGGTGATGTCTGTTATCTACAAACTCCATGTCTCTTACAGTGTATGTGTGAACATATGGACAGGTGAATCATCAAGAGCTTTCAGGGTTGTTTCTTTTTTAGGTAATAACTCTTCAGGCTATAACAGTCTATAGATATACTTGTTTATAGATTACATTAGTGAGGATGTTGTCAAATTACAATATGCGAACTGCTATAATTTAAGCAGTGAATAGTATCACCTGAAGGGTGTGATTTCTCTCAGAAATGTGTGATAAATCATAGGAAATGAATTTCAAATTCTTGTAAAATGTGTAAGAAATTTGTTTACCTTGTAGTGTTTTTATACATCATGTATAAAGAGGAAAATAAATACAGAATGCAGTTATAATAGGAAAGATGCCATGTAAGACATATCTGTTTCAGAAGTCTACTGTAGAGTATCACAAAGCATATTTGAGATATACAGTATTTGTCAGTGTTTTTGGCCAACCTGTTTCAGTAAAGACAGACTGCATAAGGTAATGAAAAAATGGATGTATGCATGAATGCATGTATGTTAATCTTTGTCTGCTAAATACTTTGATATATTTTCTTTTTGTTTTTTCAGCAGTGTGGTTGAATGGCTCTCTGTGAAAAACTATGAAGGTTACAGGAACTAACCAAGCTCATTGTGTGTAAATACATCATGCTTGTTGTGTTGTATTTTACCTGTTGTATGAATTAGCTACTGAAATCTTCTATAAGCTAGCTGCTAAAACTGCTATACAGGACATTATTGTGTGACCCCTACAGCCCTGAATTTGTTTAAGTAGCATTGATAAGGATGTATGAATGGATGGATGGATGGACTACTATGTCAATTAAGCTGTACCACAATCTCATTTGATTTAGAAAGCATCTGCTAAGGAATTTGATGTGAAGGGCATTATCATTCATTCTATCCAAACATCTATTTTCTGAACTTTCTTCATCCTTTTTTAGAATCATATGGAGATGGGAATTACTTTAGTAAAAAAAATTGAGAAGAAGGAAGCCTAACAGAACATCAGTATCTTTTGTCTACTTTATTATATTTTTGACTTTTGAGGAAAAGTCTTCTGCTGCACATGCAGTACAAAATGTAAATGGATATAATAAAAATGTACAGTTAGGTCCATAAATATTTGGACAGAGACAACTTTTTTCTAATTTTTGTTCTGTACATTACCATAATGAATTTTAAATGAAACAACTCAGATGCAGTTGAAGTGCAGACTTTCAGCTTTAATTCAGCGGGTTGAACAAAAAGATTGCATAAAAATATGAGGCAACTAAAGCATTTTTTAACACAATCCCTTCATTTCAGGGGCTCAAAAATAATTGGACAATTGACTCAAAGGCTATTGAATGGGCAGGTGTGGGCAAGTCTGTCGTTATGTCATTATCAGTTAAGCAGATAAAAGGCCTGGAGTTGATTTGAGGTGTGATGCTTGCATGTGGAAGATTTTGCTGTGAACAGACAACATGCGGTCAAAGGAGCTCTCCATGCAGGTGAAAGAAGCCATCCTTAAGCTGCATAACAGAAAAAACCCATTCAAGAAATTTCTACAATATTACGAGTGGCAAAATCTACAGTTTGGTACATCCTGAGAAAGAAAGCAAGCACTGGTAAACTCAGCAACACAAAAAGACCTGGATGTCCACGGAAGACAACAGTGGTGGATGATAGCAGAATCCTTTCCATGGTTAAGAGAAACCCCTTCACAACAGCCAACCAAGTGAACAACACTCTCCAGAAGGTAGGCGTATTGATATCCAAGTCTACCATAAAGAGAAGACTGCATGAAAGTAAATACAGAGGGTGCACTGCAAGGTGCAAGCCACTCATAAGCCTCAAGATTAGAAAGCCTAGATTGGACTTTGCTAAAGAACATCTAAAAAAGCCAGCACAGTTCTGGAAAAACATTCTTTGGACAGATGAAACCAAGATCAACCTCTACCAGAATGATGGCAAGAAGAAAGTATGAAGAAGGCGTGGAACAGCTCATTATCCAAAGCATACCACATCATCTGTAAAACACGGTGGAGGCAGTGTGATGGCTTGGGCGTGCATGGCTGCATTGGCACTGGGACTCTAGTATTTATTGATGATGTGACACAGGACAGAAGCAGCCGAATGAATTCTGAGGTGTTCAGAGACATACTGTCTGCTCAAATCCAGCTAAATGCAGTCAAATTGATTGGGTGGCATTTCATGATACAGATGGACAATGACCCAAAACATACAGCCAAAGCAACCCAGGAGTTTATTAAAGCAAAGAAGTGGAAAATTCTTCAATGGCCAAGTCAGTCACCTGATCTTAACCCAATTGAGTGTGCATTTCACTTGTTGAAGACTAAACTTCGGACAGAAAGGTCCACAAACAAACAGCAACTGAAAGCCGCTGCAGTAAAGTCTTGGCAGAGCATTAAAAAGGAGGAAACCCAGCATCTGGTGATGTCCATGAGTTCAAGACTTCAGACTGTCATTGCCAGCAAAGGGTTTTCAATCAAGTATTAGAAATGAACATTTTATTACCAGTTATTTAATTTGTCCAATTACTTTTGAGCCCCTGAAATGAAGGGATTGTGTTAAAAAATTGCTTTAGTTGCCTCACATTTTTATGCAATCTTTTTGTTCAACCAACTGAATTAAAGCTGAAAGTCTGCACTTCAACTGCATCTGAGTTGTTTCATTTAAAACTCATTGTGGTAATGTACAGAACCAAAATTAGAAAAAAGTTGTCTCTGTCCAAATATTTATGGACCTAACTGGAGTTATTTGCCTATAAATTAAACTTTTAAAAAGATTCCCAACATGAAGTTAATTTTCACGTTATAAAAATGTAACTAGTAATTGTGCATGTGCAGAAGATACATGATTCGTGTAAAATAAATTCTGGTACTCACATTATGTGACCCTGAGCAAGTCACTTGACCTGCCTGGGCTTCAACTGGAAGCAAATTTAGCTCTGTTTTACATTGTCTATGCTTCAGTTGTTCTAATAGGAGTTCACTGCATTATATAACTGCATTTCATTTTGAAGATGCACAGATATGTTTCTCTCGTCAGCAAAAATAGGATATTGGTTAATTGAAAGAATTAAACACATGAGATTTGTGTATTTTGAAAATACTGCACAAGCCCATGAGCTTTCTTTAGGCCAAAAGTGAAACCGTACCATTTTTAGATGTTTATCTTGTAATGGTTTCTTATCAGTAATAATGGTGAAGGAAAAGCAAAATCTTTCTTTGATAGTACAGTTCTTTTTGGTTTATTTAACTGGGTGAAAAGATGGAGCCCAGCGAATTCCCCCTTGTGTTATCCACTGCTAGGAGGAAGCAATTGGGAAATTGATTTCCATCAGTTTACTTACTCAGATGAATCCATTTCTACACTTAATAAACAATATATAGTAAAAATATATATGATGAGATAAAGTTAGTATGTAATCTGGACTTGTGTAGTGATTGCCTCCCTAAATCGATTATTCTCTATAAATACATCACATATAGGAAGAATTAGTAAGAATTTATTCTTGTGCCAATTATATATTCATTTCCATTAAAAAAAGCAATTCGACTTCATAAGATTTCACTTCTTAAATTATAAGGACCAAATAGTGATAAGATTATGTATCCATCCATTATCCAACCTGCTATATCCTAACTACAGGCTCATGGGGGTCTGCTGGAGCCAATCCCAGCCAACACAGGGCGTAAGGCAGGAAACAAAACCGGGGCAGGGTGCCAGCTCACCGCAGGATAAGATTATGATCCTGGTTAACATAAGTGTAGGATTTCAGAATGATGTATATTTTTAAATAGCTACTAAGTCATTTTTATTTTTAAATGTGTAGAAATTGTCATAATTTATTATCACACCTAAATATGCTTTGATGTTAACCAAATTTTTGAACTAGAGGAAAGAGTCTTAGTAGACTAGACGCTTTCCCACCCCTCTATCCCTCTTTGAAGCTATCTCTTATTAAATGATTTCAGACACATAAGGTGAATACTGCCCTGCAATGCCTGGAATTGCTGTGATGCTCTCATTACTTTGGAATGAATATTTTAAAACAAACTTAGAGAATTTTTACATATTGCTGTTTAAATGTTTTAATCATTCCAATATATAAGTTAGTGAAATTCTTTTTTGATGATCTGGAATATGTTGTGCAAGTAAGAAAAGTACAGTAGGATAATTATGCCCAAAGTGCGAGGCTTAACATTTGACTTTTACACTCTGGTTAATGCTTTTTGCTTAGCTGTGGATTAGGTGTTTGTTGTTACAGCTGTAGTTTTTGTCGACAATTCACTATAAACTGGATACAGAATACTCTATTTTTACTTTACTAGCTTATAGCCTGTCAAGCATGTTACTGAGAGGCAAGTAATCATCACGTTTGTGAGCTGGTGGTAAGATACATTTGTTCATTGTAGCTGAGCAACTGTTGACTTACAAAGCTGGATACTTTATCTCATCTGCCACAAGCAATTTGATGCATGTTACTCATTATTGTAAGCAAAATGAACATATTTCCATCCCCTTTTGTATATATTTACTTGCTCACAAAATATTTGAATGGTGCTGCTTATAACCTGATACAAGCGTAAACTGGAGACATATCTAATTATCTTTAGGTACAGTAATTGTATTATTCATTACAGTTTGTTAGTTTTGCTTTTATGATCTCAAGAGGTGGTTGTCCAAAGGAATTCAATAGCTATTCAAAGTATAAGTGGCGAACTTCTCCATTATCACTAAATTAAGAACACAATGATATATTAATATTTTGTTGTTGTAATTATGCATTCATTTAATTTTTATTATGACAAGCAATTTTATTTATGAATCTGAAAGCCTTGTGAAATAAATGTCAGGATTGCTGTGATGAGGAATTTGTGAGCAATTGCACAGTGCTTTAAATAGGAAGCCTCTCTCACATACATTTAAAATGCATCTTATTTTTTTCTGTGTTGCTGTATATACAGTAATCAATCCATCCATTTAAAATCTGTTGATCTCATATATTAAGTATAATGCACTATCTATATATATAATTCACTAAGGCAAGACACCCTTGGAAAGCACTCCGGAAGGGGCGTGGATTCACTAAGCCACCGACAAGTAAGACACCTATGGCGCACGCAGGAAGGAGCCACGGCGGAGGTGAATCGTCATATGCATTGTGTAAAACGGTTTGTGAGGGGTATCCCATAGGATCCTTAAAACAATCCTTTACAACTGAGGTTAAAACACAATGAAGTAAGCAGTCTTTAAAAACCGAGTTTTCGGTTACAACGCACGACCGCGTGCACCATAGCAAACTGTTTTACACGCTACATTCAGCAATTCGCATCCGCGACAAACATGCGTCGTCTTAGATGCTCCTGCGGGAACACAGAAAGTCTACATGAGTCACAGGTGCATCTGGACTGTGCAAAGACGACAACGACTCAAGTGAACTATTGGACATGGGCACATGAGTGATGGCGGTCCGCCAGTTTTCAGTCACGGACGATTGCGTGTTGGTTCCTTCTGTGCATTGTTACAATGTGGCTTTTCTTGCTGATTTATTACATTACCGATTTTTCAAATGTTAATTTTCTCCCTGTGCTTAAAAATCATTAAAAAACTGGCCTGATTATGCGCGGGTTGGCTAGTACTAAATAATACAACAAATTAGAATGTATAGACTTTCGAAGTTCAGTTTTCTTATTAAGGTACAGTAGGTTTCCCAGTTTACATAAATTAATTCTCAGTTCTTAAAATCTTAGAAACTCTCTTTGAACGTTTTTATCAGTGAATATTAAACCCTGGACTGGAGCCCTGCCCGGGGTTTGTTTCCCGCCTTGTGCCCTATGTTGCATGGGATTGGCTTCAGCAGACACCCGTGACCCTGTGTTAGGATATAGCGGGTTGAATGATGGATGGCTGGATATTAAACCCCTAACTTGGATCTAAATTATAATACCGCATTGATAATAATAATACTAATAATTAGAAGAATAATAAGAAGAGTAAAAAGGTAGCATGTTAGCAATTAAACTGTTAACAAACACACTATCAAAATACGGGTATTGAAGCAAAAAATTAAGATTATTAGACAAAGGTTAAATCATATAATAAAACATTACACATCTAAGTCAACACTTAATGTATAATGACTAACACATTGATAATTAATTAATAAGAATGTTACTCTATTAGCTAGTGTAGCAACCTTCATTTTAAATTTGCAATAAAGCAATTATATAAACTGAAAAAAATTTCAGTGTAGCACCCTGAAATGCATAACATATACTGTGTTTGTAGCTGGATTAATTTCAGAAATATTTTTATGAAACCCGAGCATACACTTGTTCGTATTATAATTAAATTAACAATGTAATTCATCTACATCAGCAATATCTAGTGCCGTATTTTACATATTGTTTTACTGCAGTGAAATCAGAATTGTTGGATATTTATTTTTACAGAATGGGCATACATACTATGGCGTCTTAAAAAACTGGCATAACAGATCTGACCCTCGAGTGGTCTTTTTTAATCATTCTTCCACATGTTGACAAACTCACCTAAGCTCATTCAGGGCCTCAGTGGACAAGGGCCTATCCTGTGTTTAACCATTAAGGTCCGTCTAAACTAAAACCATTTAGATTTAATTTAAATGATGTCTTCTGAAACCTCTTACCTGAATTATGTGCAGTTAACCGTATAATATAACCTGAAATTCACAAACTTGCTTAATCCAATTCAAGTTCATGGCGGGGCAGAGCCCATACCAGTAGCACCCATCTCAAGGTAGGAAGCAGCTTTGAACAGCAGGGCTGTCTCAGACCAACACAGGGATAATTTGGATTTGGCAGTCAGTCTAACCATCATGCCTTTGGGGAGGTATGGAAATAACATAAGCTGTATGTCTGTAAAAATATTTTAAATTGTAATGTCAATATATAGCTGTTATTTATAAAACTACAATGGGTATAATTCTGGATTGCATTTGTATTAAAATTAACAAAAGTATTATTTTTTTCTAGGTTGGCTTGTATACATCTTTTATTGTGAGTTCAATTATGTGTAAATACACCTGAGTTTGTATAAGTATGCTTATGTTCATTTAAAAGTGTTTACAATATATAGCCATTATAATGGCAATTAAAATTCACTGTGACACACAGAAACCTGCAGGATTTTTCCTCCTCTTCTGTTTAGCTTATATCTTTTGACTGAAAAAGGGTTTATAGCTTAAGGCAGTACAAAACAACACATAATGTGGCCTACTGGTAGGTCTTTTAGTCATTTTAATTTATTTTTGATGCTCTTTGCTGTTGCTGGATATCTGTGGTGGCTTGTAATAAAATACCCACTGTGCAATTTTGCATGTATGTCAAGTGGAGCGTGACCTGATATGCAAATTTAATACGGAAGTGCCAAAACAGAATTCTAAGTATTTCACATCTGCAGGGCTGTTAAAGGCAGTTTAGAAATCAATGAATACATAATATGAAGGTGGCAAGACCAAAAATAAATCCTTATTTATCTGCTCTGGGAAATGCTTTGTAGTTTTACAAATTTCTACATTGGATATATAGTGCAAGAAGATGAAAATATATGGTAACATCTACATTTTTTGCAGTGCCCTCTTATGTGAGGCTTTCCAAAGGGTTTTTTTAGCGATCCCCAAAACAGACAGACATGAACATTTGGCCTTTGACCTAGTGGTACTGTAGATTTCATTCAAACAGATTAGGTTTTATTTTCATTGGTTTTATATATCATCAGTTTCCTAGTCAATTTGTGATCTGGAGGTTGGAACTAGTCCAGAAATAGATTTGGTTTAAAGCGATTAATCTAACCTGCTGTCCTTGGATTGTGAAGGGAGCCCAGATTCTTCAGTGGATACCCAGGTGAACAAAAAGAGAACATTTAAATTCCATGCAGAAGTCACCCTGCCAATAGTCAATCTGGGGTATAAGCACCATGTGGTCTTCATGCTGGCCGAGAAGCCAGGATAATATATAAATGAATCATTTAGTAACCGTTTATTTAATAGTATATACGAAACCTTTTGCATGCTAAATGGTGGCGTTTGTCTGGTCTGATTATTGATGTGCTGTAAATTTTAACACAAAGGGTTTTTTTAATAGCCTTTGCACTTGAAGAGGTGAAGTAAATAAGAACCATCTGCTTTACAGTTTGTGTTAAGTTACTTTTTAATAATATAGCCTAGACATATAAATCTCAACCTGATTATGTGTCTAAAGATGACGGTGTGTACCAGGCCTTGATTTCCTAGACAGGAAATTCTGCTTTCCTAATAGTTTAATTGGAGGTTATAGTGTTAAGCTTTTAACAGTTTGTAAAGATTTATAGCGGATTTTTAGGAGCTTATGTGGTTAGCTCTCTGTATCCTTGATTTACATGTGAAATCGACAAAAACGTGCTTTAGTGAATAGAAAACAGAAGATGCCCCTTTGCATGGAAGCAGTCCTCAACAGACATAAAGGCATTGACCTAATCTACAGTACCTGAATGTTTAACCCGAAGGTATTTAACCATCACAACTACTTTTGTTAAGATATTAACCTTCTAGTTAGATTCCTTGCCTTCTGTATTTGCTTATACATGCTGTAGTAAGTGGCTCTATTGTTCCCATACTATAATGATTTGATGTGTTCTAGTATGTTCAGTTTTTGCAATGGTTAAAACAGCCAACGAACACGCATTTAACACTTTGAGGGCTGAATATTTTTTCAGTTGTCTTCATGCAGGCGCTGACCACCAGAGCTAAAGAAGGATCTGATAAGAGAGCATAGTGAATGCGCAAAGCAAAATACTCCATAGACAAGGTTTTGCGTTTTATTGCTGAATCAGACTCAGACGTACCAAAGTCCGATTTGGATGCAAGTGATATGGAGATCAAAAACAAAAGTGATGTACCAGCGTCAGCTGATCAGTTGGTCCCTAGCTGATTATTGTGCTAAATGCTTTCGTGTAAAGACTGGCAGCTGCATGAAGATACTACTGTATGTCATTATACATAGACAACAGCTTCGAAAGAGTTAAAAAATAAAAATTACAGAGCTACTAGGTCAGTGTTCCCTTAATCAACAATTTTGTAGGGTTGGGAATAGGACAATTAGTGGGCCAAAATGTAAACATTATACCTGAGTTCATTTCACGTCCAGCTATACAGTATTCTTTATCCAGTGTGAGCAGGAGGGGAAACTCTTACAGCAGCCTCCAAACCAGAATGAAGCCAGGGAGGCCAAAATACAAAATGAAGTCTTTGACAAAGGTGAACTCATATGTTTACAATGATCTATTCACCTACCTCTTGCTTCCAACTCTCTTCATGTCACTTTCTGGAGCACTTGTTGTGAAGTGACTTTACACCCTCTGCCACGGTTGCTGCTGCTTGTCTAGTCAACAAAGACACAGTACACATAGCCTGCCGTGCTGGCTGGACAGCCAGTGTCTGCTTCTCCCTGAGTGTTAGGGCATTGCTTAAGCATGTCCCTGTCCTATGATAGCACCTGCTGTCTGTTAATCCCCTGTCAGTCACACCAGATTCAAGGTGTCAATATTCTACCACAATGTATGCATTTATGAAAAAACTATCAGAAATAAAAACACTGTTGTGCAAGGTGTAATTATCACACAGAAAGAATAAGTGAATTGTCCCACAGTGCCTTTAATTTCCCAATAAAATCCACCGCTCTTGTAATGAACATCATAGGAAACACATTCTGATGCTCATTATAGCTTAACGCATGACCCCCAAGTTCCTACGGAATATTATTAACTACCAATGTCATATTTAGCAAGGAAGCTATTGCATAGCTTGGCTAATGACCTTATGAAAAGCAGCATAAAACAATTACTTGATGGCATTCAGTGCAGCATGACTTTCACCTCGTAGACACAAAAGAAGCAAATGTGTATTTCCTGCTACTGTCAACATAATTTTTATACATAGTTTAATGCTGAAGAATTTCAAAGCAGCTATGCACATTTTTACTAGTACTGCAGTATAAATTCTCAGCTACTTTAATTAATGTTGCCCGGTCAGACTTAGACTCTTGTCAACGCAATCATAGAAAAGGCAAATTCAGAAAATGGATGGATGGTATTTGTACCAAACTATTATATAGGGACATTCGTTAGAGAAGTAAGTTTTACAATTATTTTTTCAAATGTTTCCTGCACATTGTATTATCAAATATTTAACTAATAATATTGTGTACTGTACATCATGTGTTCCTAGTGTCATGCATGTGTATTGTGCTGTAAATTGTCGTTGAATATCTGATAAGTTCTGGCATTATAAGCTATGCAATGCATCTTGACCTTTTACTCGTCCATTACGCCTTAAGGCACATACTACAATAATGACACTACCAGAACTGCATGTAATGAATGCTTGGCTTTTGGAAAATGCATTTAGGGTGAAAGGATGAGACTTTGTTAGAGGCTCACCTGTTTATCTTATCCTAGCCAAATTTATCGTCATGTGTATGTAGTACAGTAATATTCTCACTTTAGTCTTCCCAGAACAGTTGACAAAAATACAATACCAAAAACTGTACATAATGTGCATATTGAAATTGGATGCAATATATGCAATATGTACTTGTAGCTGTTTATGTATACACTCTGCTTGTTATGCTACAATATTTATTATTGTGATTGGCTGTTACGCAACCCTATGACTTATTGATAGAAACCGTTGCTGAATCTACTGGTGTGAGTGCCACTGGCTCTGAAATGTTTGTCAGTTGGAAGGAGTTAGAAACGTGGTCTTGCAGGAATGGTGAATCCTTTCTTAATAATCCTGTTTGTCTTTCTATGGCAATGAGTGCATTGTATGTTCTGAACAGAAACCAACTGAGTGCTGGTAATATTCTGTGCTGCCATTACCACCCTCTGCAGTACTTCACAACCTTGAGCCAAGCAGGTGCCATACCAGGATGGTACCAGTGATAATGGGTTCCACTGTGCACCTGTATAAGTTAGTGGAAGTAAATAGAGAAATGCATGTTTTCCAAGGACATCTGATGAAGTAGAGGGACTGGTTGAGTGTTTTTGATAAAAGATATTAGTCACTCCAAGAAGTTTAAAGGGGCTTACTCTCTCAACAGCTACCCTTCCATTGTCGATGTCTAGTCTGCATTCTGCTTTCTGAAATATAGCTGATATTGACGGTGAAATTATTGTTCTGGTGTCACTGAATCAGCACTTAGATCTTTTATCTGTAAGCTAGCTGTGATGGTGGTGTTTTCAACAAATTTAGTGATATAGTTGAAAATATGCCTGTCCACACAGTCAGAACTGAATACGGAGTATAGAAAGGGGCTCGGCACAATACCTTGTTGAGTGTTGTGTGTTGAGGGTGAGTATGGAGGATGTCATACTGTCAATCTGCACATGCTGAGGTCTGCTGGCTACCAGTTGTAGTTGCACTGGGGCCAAGTCCTAAACTAAAGAGTGTGATGGTCAGCTTTGATGGTACAATACTGTTAAATGCTGAGCTGTAATCTATAAACATGACTCAGGCATAACAGTTTTTGTTATCCAGATGTGCTAGGACAGCATAAAGTGCAAGGTATATGGCATCCTCTGTGGAATGGCTGTGACAATATGCAAACTGAAAGCGATTGTGAATATCTGAAATGTTCTGTTTAATGTGTTCCAGCACCGATGTCTCAAAGCACTTCACCACAACAAAAATCAGTACAAGCAGGCAGGAACAAAATAATCTCTCATGTACGTAAATATTAAAAATGTCACTAAAGACATCAGTTAAAAGGTAGATACAGATTTTTTAAAAGTCACCTGGATCAGATGCCTTATGGATATTAACTATCTTAGAAGTGCTATGTACAGTACATCAAGTACAGAAAAAAAGAAGAATGACTCATGGTGTGCTCCGAATGGCAGGATGCTTGTTGTCACGCTCAAAATTGATGTTGAAAGAATTAAGTTATTATGGAAGGGAAAATGAAGATGATATTAGATTAGAATTTACTTTGTAATCCCTATTCTTAATCATTGCGTCAGTTTGCTCATTGTTACAGCTTCTAAATTCTGTGTCTAGTTTACTCCTTTACTGACATTTAACCAGCTTGATTACTTTTATGAAATTGCATCTGTATTATTTGAATGTTTCCAAGTGATAGTTTCAAAATGCATTACTGATGTGCCTACAGTAAATTGTTGATGTCAACACTGATCCACTTTTTTTTTATTTTTTTTTATTAAGGATTATCTTGTGTTCACAGGCACACAGTATTCCATGTATTTTTGAGGAATCCCGTTTCAACATCTACATACTCATCCAGATCTGATGAGAAGTTTCTCAACATGTCCCAGATTAAACAAGCAAAGTAGTTCTGAAATCTATACTGTGCTTCTTTATTTAGTCCAGCACTGTACCATTAGGGTAGTTACATAAGGTGTTTTCCCTTACTGTAAATTTTAGTGTTTTAAATCCTCCATATTGTGATTTAATCTATCTCAGTGGATTAAGGTTACTGGGCTACCTTTCCCATTATGTGTTTGATCTACAATGTTAGTTTTGTCAGGCTGCAAGTAGATCCATGACCCTGGGAAGTTTAAAGATGCTGTTCTTCATTATTCTATTAAAAGCGTATTTGGTTGGGTAGTACTGAACAGTACATGAGTTTTCTCACTGATTGGAAAATGATGTCAGATTTAAGACATATTGGATTTGACATGAGTGAGTGGAATTGTTTCCTTTTTCTTTGTCTAGTATGTGGCTATGACAAGCTAACCATAGTTAGCTTAGATTTTAAAATTTGGTTATTTATTGTAATAGCTGTAATATACAATTGTGAATTATACTGCAGTGGGCTTGGCTGGGATTGGCTCTGGCAGACCCCCGTGACCCTGTAGTTAGGATATAGCGGGTTGGATAATGGATGGATGGATTTATGATAAATCATTATTTCCTTTAACTTTAAAATATTCACTACACTTAATGTTCACTAACATCAAGTATTAGTAGGTCTCTCTGATTAATTTTCCATAACTACAGTATGCAAACTTTCTAGCAAATTTCTAGCAAATAAATAAAAACATACAAATATGCTTATACAATTAAAGTAGGTTGAATTGTCAGAAAAATTTTAATCTTCTTTTGAAGATACTAAACTTTCTTGCCACATGTCTGCCATTGTATATACCAGAAATGTCAAAATGAAATGTCAAAATGAACAACAGGCTTAGAGGAAGCCCAAATATGAATGCAAATGTATCTTTTAACATTTGATGTCATTACTAGTAGAGGAGGAAGTGGTTAAGAAGTGACTCAGTTATTTGGGAATATGAGCTGAGAATTATTTTGAAACATATTGATTTGATTTCCTTGAGAGTTCATGCTTTGCAAAAAAAAAGAAAGAAAGAAAGAGAGAGAGAGAGAGATCTTAACAAAAATAATCGGAGCATTTTGTAAAAAGAGAATGCATTATTTTGTATTAAAACAATATGTAAGGAGAAATGCACTTATACCTCACCAGGGAATAATAAAACTTCATAGGCTTCCTTCAAAACCACTGATCTTAATGGCTTAATTAAATTCAAATCAGTTTATTTTTGTATTTGCTCTTCACTGAGTGCAGGCTCAAAACACTGCAGAAATATTCACAGGTAAAATGTAGTTACTGTACAAACTTTAGAAACTACCAAATAATACAGGTATGGGTTTATTTAAACACACAGTAGGACAAATGGTTAACATAAAAGAAAATTAACAATATTTGTTCAATAACATTATCATTTACCTATGGCCAGTGAACAATGGAGGAGAGGACAACAAAAACTCCAGTCAGCAGCAGCATTCTTGGGTAAGATGAGTCTCTGGGGGTCCACAGTCAATTATAACAGAGAAACTCAAAGACATAGTCAGGCACAGTTGCAGTCCATGAGACCTTGACAAACTAGCTTACTACTCCCTCCTGGGTATTGTACAGTAGAGTCTCTGCTGGCCTGTCTATTATGACAACAAAATCTTTGCATTCTTTAATTCTAAGGCTCTCAGTATCTCAGATGCCTTTCCATGGAAAGGAAAACTGCTTGGAAGTAGAGCAGTAGCACCAAGTGCCACAGCAGAACACCAAAAGAAACAGACTAAAGCAGAGTTAGTAGTGGATCATAATTGTTGTTTTACTTATATTTTTATAAATAAAATCTATTTTACAAATAGATACAATATGTAATGCTAATCAACAGTTGTAATCAGGGTGTGATAGACTAAAATAGTACGTCTCCAGCGTGGATTTAAAAGCTGAGACTTAAGGGGCATTTTTTTATTTAAGCAAGCAGGCCATTCCACAGCGTTGGGGCACTGTGGCTAAAATCTGTACCCTCACTGTTATTTTGTTAAACCTTGGAATCTTTAGTAGGCCAGCATCTTGAGGTCTTAATGGACACTGTGGTTTGTAAGAAATGATAAGTTCAGATAGATAAGCAAGACCTTGGCCATTTAAGGCTTTACATGTAAGTCCTAAGCTTAACTGGATGCTGATGTAAGAACTGCAGTTATGGATTCATACCTTCTAGTTCTTAAAATAATTCCTTGCTTGGGCATTTTGAATTAACTGAAAGCTGCTTAAAGAATGGTGTGAACAGCCCAGTTTGTCCTAATAGAAATAAATATAAGAATTGATTTTTCAGTATACTCCATATTTAGAGACTTTTTCCATGTTTTATATCTTGAAAAAACTGCTTAATATGTGTTGTCGTAGTAAAAAAAACAAAATGTTGCCTTTTCTTAGCATGTGATTCCTTCTAGTATGATTAATGTACATCGCTGTGCCAACCTTCTAAACAACAACCTATGTGCCTACACTGCCAACCACAAAAAAAACCAAACTATGCTGCCTTTCTGTGGCCTCAGGTACCCATGATACATTAATATGATTGAACAATGTAGACATCCAGACTGACTACTCGAAAAGGTTCTTTAGTTTTTTTCCATGGTAGCCTGTTGCTGTCTGTAGATTGGTTGATGTAGCCATGCTACGTGCAAGGCCCTCTTTTGACAGCATCTCTTGGACAAAAGATAAACTCAGTGAAGGAGCCCACAAATGTACACTTTATATCAGTACCAGGTTGATGCACTAAATGCGTCTCTTCTAGGAGTAACCACAGGGTTAGACAATCAATCAATCAATCAATCAATCAATCAATCAATCTATCTATCTATCTATCTATCTATCTATCTATCTATCTATCTATCTATCTATCTAATATTATAGCCCTTTTCTATTTGTCAATCTATCTGTCTCTTTGTCTGCTTGTGACTACCCGCTTATCTGTCTGTAAGCCAATGTTCATTTCCAACACTGTTAATATACTTGACATTTGCGTGTTTGACCAGAA
Organism: Polypterus senegalus; assembly: GCF_016835505.1. Lineage (NCBI taxonomy): Eukaryota > Metazoa > Chordata > Cladistia > Polypteriformes > Polypteridae > Polypterus > Polypterus senegalus. The sequence continues at coordinate 101,489,222 of NC_053163.1, read as the reverse complement.
GGTTGAAATGTCTTTCTACTAACCAGTCCAGTCTGTCAGTCTGCCAAATTGTCATGGTTGCATAATTTTAAATAGACATGTTAACATTTCTAAAGAAGCAGAAGTGGGAATTTAACATTTTCTATTATGTCTGAAGCAGTTTGTCATCACCCCGGGCAAGGTGATTAAAGCATGTCTAGGACAATCACCTCATTTATGTGTTGCAGTAAAAGAAAAGTGACATGAATGACAGAGAGCTAAGAGAAAGGTGTCTTTTTATCCAGTAGACAACACATGTAAATCAGTTTATCTAATCAAAATATAAATGGTGTTTGGTATTTGTGATAATTTGTTTGAACATGGTATCATTTTTTCTTGGTAAAAGATGAGTTGTCAGATATTTCTATTTATATTTGCTGCTCACTGTTTACTTACAATTCATGGTCATTAATAGTAATAAACCTATATTGTTTGATTGTTGGCTTGGTTGTGTATGGTCCTTCATTTAATGTTATTCTGACTGCTTGGTGGTTTTAAAAGACAAAAGTGCTTCCAAAAAGGATATAATCATTAAGAATTATCCAGGTGAAGGCTGGTCAGCAAGCCAAGGAATTGCCTGGTTTAATTAAGCAGAAAGACAAGCACATTTGAAAGCACACATCCAGGCTAGCAAAGCTTCATTAGAGCTATTAATCACAAGTCAGTTGGAGTTCATGCTCATTCTCAGGTCTTGTAGAGCTTCACTGTGGTTTACTGCAATTGACGTTTCAGTTTTTTATGTCTTTGTAGATAAGTTATTGACTGCATACCATATAGCTCGCTTTTTTTTTTTGCTGTACAATCTTTTACGGCTAGAGTTTTATACTTCTTTGATATGGTTTATATCTTTTGTTTTAATTCTTTCATTTTCTGAACTCATTTTTTCCAGGCCAAGATTGCACATTGTGACCACAAACAACAATGAACAGGCGTTATACTTGGTGGAATACTCATCCATTGCAGGGCAGACTTTTTTACACGCCTATACTCAGACAGTTTAATGTAATTTTTAGTAAAACATACACATCTTTAAAATTTGAGAGGTCATTTGAATGTCTACAGAAAACTCAATCAGATAAGAGGAAATCTGTGCCAACTGCAGACAGAAAGGTATCAGACCAGGATTCATATCTGGAACTGTGAGGCATTGCCACTAATCCCTGTTCTATTGATTCTACTGATTTTTCTTTTTTTTTTTGGCTTAAGCAGGTGACTTAAAATTCATGGTACTTTTAAATTCAGTGTAAGATATTTTTTATGCGCAATATATTCTAGAATGTTTCATAATTTTTGTTAGATGTTTTAAATGCAATGCATAATGTTTATTCTTAATATTGATAACTGTGTCTTTCAACTCTGTTGCTATAAAAATCTAGAACATTTTGTGTTGTACTCCAGCAGGCTTCTACTACTATACAGCAAGTGCTCTCCTTGTGTTAACCAGGTGAGGCTGACATGCGGAGTTTTCCATGCCACTTAAACAAGTACTCAATACTATGGTACTTGACCTAACTGAATTATATCTTTATATGAATTCTATTATTGAATATACTTTTTCATAATAGATCTTAGCACATAGATTGAATTTGAAATTTATACTGTGGTTCATTCACAGTTGGTAAATTACAAAAATGTTACAACATTTTGATTCCTTACTGTGATTTTTATATAAACCAATTTTAGTATTGTACACATTTCCCAACTTCATACATACATTTACATTGTATACAGATATTAATTCTAGACTTCGTAGTTTATTGTACAATTATTATACTTCACTAAGGGACACACTCACTGTTGTCTTGACTCTACAATGCTAAGAGTTCATATCTCACTTCTTACTGTGTCACCTAAACCAAACTATGAAGCCTGCCTTCTTTCATAGTTCCTAGGAAATATATAGAATTTTCTTTAAATGGCATTTAAAATGAAAGGCACAACATATAATAAAAAAATTATCAAAGCGTGACAAATCAGAGATGACATAGTGAAAACAAATGTTAATAGCAAGTGAAAAACACAATTTAATATTATATGAACTGAATACACTATATACTAGTTGTTTGTTACAATTCCTAACTCTGGCGAAGGCTTTCGGCACTTACGTAGTCCGCTCCCCATAGCATAAAGATGGTCTTGCTCATTAAGAGCCACTGCTCAGTTTTATCGGCTGTGTTGTAGTCAAGAAAGAACCTTCATTCAAATATCCATCCAGTGGCTGAATTGACTGGGTCCTGAAACCTGTTCCTGTGGCATCAAGTTCAAGTTAGAAATTAGTAGGACCCATTCATATCGACGAGGCTCACTCATGGAGGGCCAATTTGGAACTGTCTGAAAGCATGTAAAACGCGTGGAGAAAACTAGAAATCCAACAAAGGAAGCAAATGCAAGCTAATTGTAGACAGTGATTAATCTAGGATTCAAACATCTCATGAAGATGTAAGGCAGCCACACTTGGTCTCGAACTTCTGTACCAGTGAACTATCCATGAGGAGATGTCAATATTTGAAATTAATTATTGAAATGATTTTACTTGAGACTACAATTATATTAACGTATCATAATTTCTGCCAGGATAGGCACTGACTCCAGTTTAGGGTTGCAGGGATAAGTGGGCTGAATAGGGATAGATGTATAAATGGAGGAAATAGATATTTACATTGGTTTAGGCATTTAACATTTAAAAGTAAAGATGAAATGAAACAAAAAAAACTCCCTTATGCTATCTAAAAAGACATCAGAGGTTAAAGCATGCATTGTCATTTTATTTTTCCAAACTGCTACAACATCTCATTGAAAGAGCCAGTATGTGAAAGCTGTCTGTGGGAATGTGACCTTTTCTGTTTCAGACAGAAGATGATAGCTGTTGACTCATGAAGATGGTTGTCAGCAAAGTTAGTGAACATTTGCGTCTTAGCTCTTTTTTTACTTGGTAGTGGGGAGACGGCCTTCTCTTTACCATCTCTCAACAGAAACAGACACACGCTCACAAGGTTTTAAGCCTCAGAAGCCGTAGTGTGAATTTCAAGATTTTTTTTTTCCTTTTTCACATAAAAGGAAAATATAATTAAGGCAAAGGTCACTAGTCTTAAAACTTGAGCAGGCAGGGTGAATCATTGCCATTATTTCAATAGTTCAGAGAGATTTTAAAGTACAAGTCGGTCTGGAGCCAAAGAAAAAACAAATACATCAAAAATATTTTTTAAATGTACTATTAAAAACCTTTTCTAATTTTTATCCTTAGATACGTCACAGCAATAAAACAATTGTTAGTTCTTAAATGTGACTTAATTAATGTCAAACTGGAAACGAGTAGAATGGCACAGTGGCTAGTGCTGCTAGCTCACCGATCTTGGAGAATGAGTTCAAATTGCTGACAAGTTGCCTTTTTGTTGTAGTATCCATGTGCTTTCTCTGCCTGCATGGCTTAATTGTCTGGGTACTGAGATTTTTATTTAAAATCCCAAAAATGTATATGTGTGTTAGGTTAATAATGAGTGAGTGTGGATTAGTGTATGGTTGTGCGCGGAAGTATACTTGAAGTTATTAATTCATGTGGGTACTGATTAGCATCTATATTCATCTTCTTGTGCATCATTACAAATTGTATATCCCATATAAAGTCCAAATTCACTACAGGTATTCAGCCCATGTAAGCCCTGGCTCCCCAGGACCATGAATTAGCACCCTACTCCCCTAAACTACATGAAAAGGTCACAGATCACACTGTTTCATTTAAAGCCAAAAGTAGAATATGCCTGACACAGCAGCACTTATGTTTGGCGCAGTTTATTTTATTTTGTAAGAACAGTTAATTATATTTGAATATGTCTATCCATCCACCCATCATCCAACCCGCTATATCCTAACTACAGGGTCATGGGGGTCTGCTGGAGCCAATCCCAGCCAACACAGGGCTTAAGGCAGGAAACGAACCCCAGGCAGGGCGCCAGCCCACTGCATATTTGAATATGTACTCTGGCTTATATCTATGCAATGCAGGTATTTAATTTAAAGAACTTACATAGCCACCATACAAGTAATACTATTTGGACTAATGATGTTCCTCTAATATTGTAGCCTGATGTGTCCATCAACAAGGATTCGAACTCAACTCTGGTCTTAACAGAATGTAAAAAAAAAAAAAGAAAAAAAAACTACTTTTCCACTTCTACTTTTTATTATTAAAGAAGCAATGGGGGGACTTAGTACTTTGTAGGAGAGTACTATTTAAGATATGTTTGTATTTTAGCCTTGGTTTGAAGATACAGCAATACATCAAACACCCCTATAGAACAATAGTAACTTAAGATTCAGTTGCAAGTGAACACAAACAACTTGCTGAAAGAGTTCTCACTAATTGCAAAGCACAGCAAGATAGCATCATTCTGCAAATTGAGAGCTACCAAGATGTAATCTGCTGAATTAGCAATACATTTCAGCAGCTTGTGAATGAATTTTGAGTATCAGTTCTAACATGTGGATTATGTTGTTGCTTTCTTGTATTCCTCCCCTTTTCTTCCTTTTGTTTTTGTATTCATGCCTCCTTAGGTCATCATCTTTTCTTCATACCACAAAAAGAGGTTGAATAGAACATCACAACCTGTTCTGAAACAAAATGTTTAATGCTTTTTATTTTCAGGGCATTACATTTGTTACTGTGTTGTCAAATGGGTTCAACAACCTGCATGAATGGCTCTAGAGAGCACAGTGAGGGCTGTCATTCACTGAGTATTACTGGTAACAGTGACTGATGACCTCCATTACTGGGAGGCTATATTGACTTCATAGTGGAGGAAATATTAAATTTGCAAATAAGCAGATAATAAATGGGGACTTATTGAAAGGTATACTAGTAGGAGCAGCTTGATATTGACAGTAACATACTCAATTGAGCTGAGGACTCTGAAAATATGTAACTCTGTGATCATCATAGCTGTCTTTGCTATCTTGAGCTTCATTACTCTGGGCTTAGAGCCAAGAGGCATAAAGGCTTTTTTTATATTCTTTTTGGCTAAAAATGAAAGGTTGTTAGAAAAGAAAATGTTTTGAAGAAGTTGAAAAAATATATTTCCTCATTTTTGTAATACAATAATTTATAAATACAACAAAATGGTTATCTGTGCAAATTAAGGAAATATTTAACAGATTACAAGATAAACAATATAAATTATAAATATTATGAATGACTCCAACCAAATGTTTTGAATAAATGAAATAGCTGGCGTGTGTGAGAATTTTAAGCAGATATTTGAACTAATGCATTTTTTATTAAACTACTATAATTTTAAAATACCTCGTTAATTGTCATTTATTATTGAGAAGCTTAATGTTAGAATAACTAATCATGGAAGTGTGAAGAGAGAAGTGAAGAAGAACAAGCACCCCTGGTCAACCACTTATCATATGACTTCAAGGAAACTATTGGACCTTTCAGTGCACCAAGTGTAGAAATGTTGATCTCTATGCAAAAAGTACTAATCTATCTGCATGAAGCACTTTGTCATGGTGTTCACCATACAGGGTGCTTTATAAAATATTAGCAATGTTAAAAGTAGATTTAATACTAAGAAAGCAGTTCACAGTGGTTGAAACTGGATTTCCTTATGACCCCGCTCAAAATAAGCAGATGTAGAAAATGGAAGAATGGAGGGAAGAAGCAGAAATTGTAATGTAATTATTAATTTAATCCCAGAACTGATATTATTTACAATAAAAATATTTTACATCCCTCTATTTTCCTTTTATAGGTTGTTAAGTGTTGCTATGTATCTAGTGTAGCATCAGGCACAAAACAGAAAATATCCCTGAACGGAATGCCAGCTCTTCATACTGAAAACTTACCAACACGTCACAGTTAGTCACACTTGGACAAGTTACATTTGCCAGGTTGTCTGATGTCCTCTTTCTGGACACGTGTGTTAGACTGATTAGCAACTCTAAATGTTTCTAGTTTTTGTGGGTCTAAGTGAGCGGTCTGTATGTCTCAGCAACAGACTGCCTTTCTGTCTATGTTTCCTTCCAACTACCTTTGTTCCTATAGTGAAATAAGGTTGGTCAGAAGTGGATGAAGGGAAGTATTTTTTTTGTCTGATTTGTAATCTTATTATAAATACTTGAACGAGATCGTGAATACAAGCGGCTGAAATGAGTTTCCTCCGCAGGGTCTCTGGGCTTTCCCTTAAAGATAGGGTGAGAAGCTCAGTCATCCGGGTGGGGCGCAGAGTAGAGCCGCTACTCCTCCGCATCGAGAGGAGTCAGATGAGGTGGCTCGAGCATCTGATCAGAATGCCTCCTGGACGACTCCCTGGTGAGGTGTTCCAGGGACGCCCAACCGGGAGGAGGCCCCGGGGAAGACCCAGGACACGCTGGAGGGACTATGTCTCCCGGCTGGCCTGGGAATGCCTTGGGATTCTCCTGGAAGAGCTAGAAGAAGTGGCTGGGGAGAGGGAAGTTTGGGCCTCACTGCTCAAGCTGCTGCCCCCACGACCCAACCTCGGATAAGCAGAAGAAGATGGATGGATGGATGGATGGATGGATGGATATTATAAATAATAATCCATCCATGATATTTCTAAAATTAATTGTTTTGACATTGTGACAGTGAGGCTCTTCTCCACCTCTCCAACCCTCAGGTACGACTCCAGACACTGGATAAAAGTCCCAGACTTTTTATTAATTAACAATAATGTGCACAAAGCACCCTCCACACTACTCATAAATTCAAAAATCACAACAATAATATTCTCTCCTCCTCGCCCAGACACTTCGCCCCTCTACCTCCCAGCTCAGTTCAGTGTCAGGGCTTCCCCACAATCCTTTTATACAACCTGACCCGGAGGTGTTCCTGCCCAATCAGGCCACAGTTCCTTATTCCTTCCGGGTCAGGGTAAACAGTCCTTTTCTTCAACCCAGGGGCACATCGTTTCTTCCTGTCACGTGACCGTGACATACTCCCGGGTTATAGGGCACATGAGAGCCCACGAGCGCCCCTACAGCAACTCCTGGTGGCCCCCAAGGTATCCAGCAGGGCTGTGTATAAACACTACATAGTCCATGAGGCTCTGCTGGAACTCGGGGCACGATCCTGCTGTCGGGAGACCTCCTCCTGGCGGCCTGGAGGTGAGGGCCGGAAACACGAAGCTGGCAGTCCTCCACAACATAGTATTATTAGGAGCTGTGCAGCCTATCCCATTCGCATCAGGCACAAGGCTAGAAAGCTCTTTGGATTGAGTGCCAGTTTCTTGCAGGCCACACTCACATGACACACCTACACTCACTGGTACATGTACAATTTTGAGCTGCCATTTAGTGTAACATGCATGTATTTGACCTGGGAACAAAGTAGAACACACAGCCATAGTAAACGTGCAAACTCCACTCTGACAGTGAACTGCCCTGGAGCTGTGACGTAATGACATTTCATTGTCTAACAGTAATAACACCTATGATAAAATCGCCAATGGTGAATTATTTTGTAATAGCTATAATATCATTTGTGACAGTGGTCTATATTGTATTAGAATTTTTCATTAAAATGATTTGCAAAATGTGTACTCTTAAAAAAAAAAAAAATATATAATTATTATTATTTATTCAAGCCTCCACTTACATGTGGGATATGTTCTTAGGTATTGCATATTGTAAAATAACCCTAAGCAGCCCCTTAAAATAATCATAATATGTAGAAAATGATTTTTTTCCTATGCCCAGCAATATGTACAATATGTACCTAATGCACATCTTTAGCTTCAAATACAAATTTACATCTACAGCATTAAGTATAGCACACCCATGTATGGAATAGTTACTCTGATGGCTCTGCATACAAGGCCATGAAAGAAGAAGATTTAGCACCTTATATAAGTCTAATACAGCCAGAGTCATAAGAGAGCCCTGTTATATAAAAGTGACAGTAAGCCTAGTGAGACCAACAAATAAAAAGATACAGTACCAGTTATTTGATAGGTTGTGTTAACTTTTAGCATGGTTCGTCATGTCATGCCAGTGGCATGAAAGACACAAGCCTTTTTCTGTTCTTTCAATGTATTTGTACCCTTTTCACCAGGAGAAAGCACCAAGGAGCCCAGTAACATGTATGCCCTTGAGCAAAGCAATGTAAATTTGGAAGCATGTCCATCGTAAGGTATAATGCACATTCTAAATAGAGAATCTGTACAATTTGACACAATCTGTTTGAATGTATGACTTGTTTACCCCAGAAACAGCATGAAATTCTTACATAGCTGACCCCAGCCAGTAATGTCTTTGCAGATAAACACAATAACATTTTTTTTTGGAGTTGTGAAAGTATACTTGTTATACCTGTAATGGCGTAATGAATTTAGTTTGTTAAGCAGCACAGGTGTTTTTACTTCTATAAAATAAGTATTGCATAAAGTTACTTATTACTTTGAAAAGTAATCTGACTATGTAATGAACATCACTTGTAATGTGCTACCTTTACCCAAGTGTGAGTCAAGTGGGTCCACAAGGCTGACAGTCATAAGACTAACAGTTTTAAATCACTAAGATACATTTCTCCATCATGTACCTACTTAAGCAGATATTTGTAACAATCCCAAATGCTAGCCGATATCGATGCTGCTAAATCAATATAGTTTTTGCTTGATATGATTGCTTCTTTGTCTCTTTCTCTCACATCTACACATGTACAAGGGGTTATTATGAAATCTGAAAATTCGAAACGCAAATCCAGCAGTGTTGGATTCAAATTTTAATATTTCTCACATCATAAACGAGATAAATAAAATAAAGAGATCTGCACACGAGAAGATACAGTACATGCATTGAGTGAGGCAGAGCAGAGAATAGGAGGCACACGTCTCACTTTTTCACATGTCCCTCCACATCAGTTTGATTTGAGAGTATGGGCCACTACACTTTTCTCACTACAGTGGATGTGGCGGAGCGAGTGTACTCGATATCCTCATCTCAGTCTTTCTTATTCCACCAGAGAGTGCAAGTAATTTCTATGCCATACAAGAGATAAAGCTAATTTTTGAATTTTCTTTTCTTTCCCTTATATTTTCATGTTTTGCCATCAGTTTGCATAAAGTTGAATTTGCACATGTTTAATTTTTACAAGTCAGTGTTCTGCTGAGTTGGTTTAAAATAAGCAATTAAGTGCTTCACAGTTTTCTTAAATTATAATAATGTACATCAAACATTACATTGTAGGTGTCCTGCTGTGGTGCATTCTGTATTCTTGACAAATTTTGTTAGCCAAGTTACTGTAGAAGGATTTTAATGGCTGGTATCCTACATTTTATTTATTTATTATTTTTTTGTTATCAAATTTTATTACCATTAAATGTCAAATACAAATCTAAGCAATATCTTTTTTGAAAGCTGTTTAATATTATTTTTGTTGCGTGTGTGCTATTTTAATAATAACTAAGGGTGTATAGTTGTGGGCGTTCAGTTGTAATTATTTCAAGTAGTATATTGCTTGTTACATTGTGAAGTCAGTTTGGTGTCTTCATTTGCTTTTTAGCTTTTTGCTTTTCAGCAAAGGCTAAAGGTCTCATACTGTAGTACTTACTAGGACTCAATGAAATGAAACTATCTCATATACCTTACAGAAACCGCAATGAATCTGAAAAGCTAATAACACATATTTATCCACTTATGTAAATTAAGCTATTTCCACATTTGCCATCAAAGCCTAATGTACTTATTGTTATTATTATTATTATTAAGGATAATAAATTAGGAAGCCTGTCTTTGATTGTCACTTATGGTAATTATAAAAGCATACTCTTTCAATAAAGTACATGTGGTTAAGCGAGGCTCAAAGCATTTGTGTACTGAAATGTTAATGAAAGGGTCATGGAAGGTCTAATATAATAGAAGTATTAAATAAATATGTGTGAAATAAATGTAAAAGTTCAGAGTAGTGATTGTGAGCTGTCTATTACGTAACACTGAGACAATGTAACATGGTAGTCAAGTAAAGGGTTGTAGAATGTCATCGAGGCAGCATCTGGTATAAGTCAAGGAAACCAGGCTTCCATGGGATGCCAGACCATTACAGGGCACACTCACACCACCCACATTCACAAATGGCTAATTTAAACACATAAATAAAGAACTACCACATGCCTGCTAATAATTAAACAATGATACCTATTTTCCGCCTTTGCCTCAACATCAGCATAATTCCTTTAAGTCCTTGTTATCTTGCTTCTTTTTACCGTATGAGTTCTTTTAAACAAAGTTGCATTTTTGCTTATATTAAACTGGGCAGACTGTAAGTGCCGATGCATAAACATGCAATCATTTTCTATTTGAGTAACAAGTTCTGCCTTGCAGCATTAAAAAGAAATCTAGGCTAAGTGTATTATTATTTATTCACACTCAGATATGCTTTTAAGTGTTGCAATATGATTTGTAGATATCGCAAACAGTAAATGTGTACTCTGTGATACAAAAAAAAGTTGAGCCAGATTAAGTTGGGTTTCAACTGTTACATTACAATGCATAGGTTAAGGGTCAAATTATGCATAAATGTCAAAACGTTTTCCTTCACACAGGAGGCCATAGACACATGGAGTAAATAATCAAGTAGGGTGGTGGATTATTAATAGTACAGAATTGTGGTCAATGAAATGTTATATCCACTGTAGTGCGCTCTAGCTTGTTATGGCTGTCTATTGTTAGTAAAGTGTAGTCTACTGTCTACATTTTCAGCTTTTACTTTTTCAGTACCTTGCTTGGCACTCCATCAAGTGAAAATAACAGTAATGTGCACTTGATGCTTCGGTAGGCTGAATATTTAAGAGAAGAAAGGATGATGATTTCAGGCATGGACATTTACTTTGCATGGAATCTGTTGGTTATTTTATGTTTCATGCTTCGTACTGTACAGTATATGCCAGTTAATGTATATACAGGGGGTCCTTGGGTTACGACACAGTTCCGTTCCTACAACAGTGATGTAACCCGAATTTTGGTGTAAGTCGAAACACACCCTACCCTAAGTCACTTACCTATCCTAACACATTTGTAAAATCATAATCTAGAACATCAAAACACAACTAAGCCACAGAAAAAAGGAAAATGACAAATATAAAAAATCCTTACCTGTAATCTCAAAATGTTGTATGTTGAGACATTGTAACCCGAGGAACCCCTGTATATTTGTACCAAGTCCCAGTAATAAATCATTTGAAATAGCTTGTGGATAAATTTCCAATTATCATCATGTCTTTTCCACTTAATTATCATTACAGATAACGTATGGTACTATAGATATTCTGCCTGTTTTTTTTTTGTTTTTTTTTTAATTGCTGTCCATACTATTTGTTGGCAATTTTCCCCTTAGCTACAGTTATTCACATTGGTCTCAACATGTTTATTAGCTGTTACGGCCAACATTCAGTCCTGCATTTTGTTATAGAGTCTGTCAGGTCTGTTAGAAACATTTTACCTAGGTTCAGTTTCTTCCATTATTAGAAACTGTAGCCTTCTATCATTTTTATGGCCAACCAGTTTGCTCTTTTGCTAACATCTTGTCTGCTCAATATCAGAGTTTACAGTGCACATATCGCTCTACTGTCTGCTCTCACATCTCAACTCCAATGCATGCTTGAGCATGCTGTCCAAATTAAAGCATCATCCTTTGTGCAGAATTCAAAAGTGATAGATCTATCCAAATGAGATAACAGTACTCTTTCATTCATTCCATCACTTTATTCAACCTACTGTCTCTGCTGTGAAATTCTAACTATGCTTTTGTCAGCATCAGATTACACAGTTAAAAATCTTGGGATATTCTGGAAACAACCTCAGAAGAAATATTGAAAAATGTAACATTACATCTTCCACATAACAATATGAAAATGTGAAAAGATGCAGCTTTCTACTTATAACCAACTTTCCCATAACATTTAATGTAACATGGATACTGAACTGAATAGCGTGCTTTGATAAAGAGTGAACAGACCAATCAAAATGAGAAAAGCTTTGGATTACAAGTAGGAGGCAACAATTCTGTAGGTTCTATACATACTGTATTTATAGCTTACAATAGGACGTAAAGGTAGATGAGAAAGTAGGTGAATAAAATGTCTTTAAACTTACCAAATACATACATTTTTCAAGCCAAAAGCATTACTGAGTATTGATCCGCATCTTGACATTATACATATATTGGAAACAGCATATCCATGTTGTTTTAAGAAAATAAAAAAGCAAAAAGCAAATCATTGTTGTGAGATTCAGCCATTTTCATCTTCCTCTACCTTGGAAAGCCAGCGACAATTGCCTGTTATTGACATTATTGAATGTTGCACAGATGTGAATTGCAGTGTCTATTTTGTAGACAACGAAAGAGTAAAAAATAAAAACGTTGCACTTTCTATCACTTTCATACTTTCACTATATGGAAGGTTATTTCTTTATGTTGCAAAGATTTCCTATTGCTGCTAAATTAATATTGCACACCTCTGTTTCCATAAGAGATAATATTGTGAAGGCAAAGCATGTACTGTTAAATTAGTTGACATGAACTGAACAAATCCACTTCCATTCATTCATCCATTGTTCCATCTTCCTAAATTGCATCTCCAAGGTAGGGTCACAGAGCAGCTGGATCCCTTTCAAGCAAGCTTCAGACACAAGGCAGGAAAAATCCCTGGACTGGGTGCGAGTCCAGTGCAGGATGACCACACACACAGGCCACTTCAGCAATGCCAGTTCATCTAACCTGCATGTGTTTGGATAGCAGGAGGAAAGCAGAGCATCTAGGGAGAACATGCAAACTCCAGTCTCCTTCACTGCACAAAACCAGCACTACTACTGTTGCCCATTATTATTATTATTATTATTATTATTATTATTAATCCATCCATTATCCAACCTGCTATATCCTAACTACAGGGTCATGGGGGTCTGCTGGAGCCAATCCCAGCCAACACAGGGCACAAGGCAGGAAACAAACCCCGGGCAGGGCACCACCCCACCGCAGGGCACACACACACTCACACACACCAAGCACACACTAGGGACAATTTAGAATCACCAATGCACCTAACCTGCATGTCTTTGGACTGTGGGAGGAAACAGAAGTACCCGGAGGAAACTCACACAGACACTGGGAAAATATGCAGATGCCATGCAGGGAGGACCCTGGACACGAACACGGGTCTCCTTACTGCGAGGCAGCAGCACTACCCACTGTGCCACCATGCCGCCCATTATTATTATTATTATTATTATTATTATTATTAATTGCTGACCTCAATATGGATGGTATGTCACTCGATCTACAGTGACAAGACATCAGTGGCAAAGACAGCCCTGTGCCTCAGCACACAGGAAAAGGTTAGACTGACTGACTGAAGAATAAAATGTGCAAAGTTAATGTGGCCACTTGAAGATGCCCTGGTTCAGAACAAATGAAAGCGACGTGCCAAAAAGCAGACCCTGTATCTACACAAAAGAAATGCTAGATAAATAAAGATTATCCCATTTATATAGTTTTCTTAAACATAAGGACAATAATAATGATAATAATTTTCCATCTTCCTAACCTGCTTATCCAGTGCAGGGCCACAGGGCAACTGGAGTCTATGTAGCAAACACTGGACACAAGACAGGAGCAATCCCTGGACAGGGTGCCAGTCAGTCCATTGCAGGATGAACACACACTCACACACACACATACACTTGGGCCACTTTAGTAGCACCAGTTCACTTTTACATTATTTGAACAGCATCTTTCGGACGGCTTCGAGGAGATTCTGGTCCACCGTCCGGCGTCTCAGGAGGGAAGCAGTGCAGTGTCAACACCAAGGGTCGGTGGGAGGAGTATCAAGACCTCCTCAAACCCACTAACATGCCTTCCAATGAGGAAGCAGAGCCTGGGGACTCTGAGGTGGGCTCTCCCATCTCTGGGACTGAAGTCACCGAGGTGGTCAAAAACTCCTTGGTGGCAGGGCCCCGGGGGTGGATGAGATACGCCCGGACTTCCTTAAGGCTCTGGATGTTGTAGGACTGTCTTGGTTGACACGTCTCTGCAACATCGCATGGACATCGGGAACAGTGCCTCTGGATTGGCAGACCGGGGTGGTGGTCCCCTCCGGAGGGTGTGTTCCAACTATAGAGGATCACACTCCTCAGCCTCCCTGGAAAAGTCTATTCGGGGTTCTGGAGAGGACAGATAGTGAACCTCGGATTCAGGAGGAACAGTGTGGTTTCCGTCCTGGTCGCGGAACAGTGGACCAGCTCTTCACCCTTAGCAGAGTCCTGGAGGGTGCATGGGAGTTTGCCGCGGTCTACATGTGTTTTGTGGACTTGGAAAAGGCATTCGACCGTGTCCCTCATCCTGTGGGGGTGCCGGGAGTATTACGGACCCCTGATAAGAGCTGTTCGGTCTCTGTACAACGGTGTCAGAGCTTGGTCCGCATTGCGGCAGTAAGTGAACCCGTTTCCAGTGAGAGTTGGACTCCGCCAGGGCTGCCCTTTGTCACCGATTCTGTTCATAACTTTTATGGACAGAATTTCTAAGCGCAGCCAGGGTGTTGAAGGGGTCGGTTTGGTGGACTCAGGATTGGGTCACTGCTTTTTGCAGATGATGTTGTCCTGTTTGCTTCATCAGGCCGTGATCTTCAGCTCTCTCTGGATCGGTTGCAGCGGCTGGGATGAGAATCAGCACCTCCAAATCCGAGAGCATGGTCCTCAGCCGGAAAAGGGTGGAGTGCCCTCTCAGGGTTGGGGGAGAGATCCTGCCCCAAGTGGAGGAGTTCAAGTATCTCGGGGTCTTGTTCACGAGTGAGGGAAGAATGGGCGTGAGATCCAGGCGGATCGGTGCGGCGTCCGCAGTGATGCGGCTCTGCATCGGTCTGTCGTGGTGAAAAAGGAGCTGAGCCGTGCTCTCAATTTACCAGTCGATCTACGCTCCTACCCTCACCTATGGTCATGAGCTATGGGTAGTCGAAAGAGCGAGATGAATACAAGCGGCTGAAATGAGTTTCCTCCGCAGGGTGTCTGGGCTTTCCCTTAAAGATAGGGTGAGAAGCTCAGTCATCCGGGAGGGGCTCAGAGTAGAGCCGCTGCTCCTCCGCATCGAGAGGAGTCAGATGAGGTGGCTCGGGCATCTGATCAGGATGCCTCCTGGACGCCTCCCTGGTGAGGTGTTCGGGCACGTCCAACCGGGAGGAGGCCCCGGGGAAGACCCAGGACACGCTGGAGGGACTATGTCTCCCGGCTGGGCTTTGGGATTCTCCGGAAGAGCTGGAAGAAGTGGCGGGGAGAGGGAAGTCTGGGCCTCTCTGCTTAAGCTGCTGCCCCCGCGACCCGACCTCGGATAAGCGGAAGAGGATGGATGGATGGATGGATGGATGAACAGCATCTGTCTGTTGTTACAAACCATGGCAGAACATAACTGCAGCAGAAACAGAATTGCAGAAGCAAAATAAGGATCATATCCAGAATACAGCCTGGTGCTGCGGGCTTGTTCAGTTGTCATGTCTCCTCCTACGATGGTAGCTATGAGCAGACAAGTGATCAGGAAATTTATTCTTACACCAAGAAACCTGTTTTTAAGAATCTGAGATAAAATAACTATTTCTGCTTTTTTTTCATTATCACAATGATGCCTTGTAAATGTGAAAGGCATGTTTTCTTAAATTAAAAACTCTGCTGCTTCAAAATGGTCATATTTGTTAAGTTTTAAGGCTTTTTCATTCACCTATGGACGTGTGTATTCTTGAGCTCTATTATAAACTACAAGAACAGACAAGGTATTTTGTTAAATGTATAAGAAAAATGCTCAACTTAGAACATAATTTTATGTGGCAAATTAATATATTGCATGACTGTGAAGAAAATACTTTAACTTGAAAAATACCAAATGTATCCTTTAATTTTTGAAACAGTGTCATTCACAATTTAAATGAACAATTAAAGACTGTGAAATTCAATTATTAAGTCAAGGAAGCAGTTTTTATTGTAAGTAGAAAACAGGGTGAGTGAGCTCAAGGTCTCCTTGCTTTTTATGAGGAAGTGATGGGCTTAAGTACAGTAAATGTATACAGAGTTTTTATGTATACACCTTGCAGCATTCCTTACTTGAGCAGTGCATTTCTAAAGCAGTTTGCGTTCAAGAACAGTTGTAGTCGTTATAGTCTTATGATAAAATTTACTTGAATTTTGAAAAGTGTGCATATCTGATTAACATCCGGCCTGGTTGCTGCCAACCTTTCTGGTATAATGGTCAGTGACTTTGGTATAAATCAAAAGGTAATTTTAGTTTTAGCACGGAGAGTCATTTGCATAAATGCTCATAAGAGAGGAATATTATGTTATACAGAAAACACAAATGATAAACTATGTAGCATGCAAGGGCCTCCCAAATGAATAACACAGAATTTATCAAGCAGATGTTGTGACGGCATTAATGGCAGCAGCCATTTTCAGTGACTTTTGCCAGCATAATAGATTTTTACAGGCAGTTTGAAGAGAGGACATCCGGAGGGGACCAGAGGCAAAAGTTCAGCAGCATTGAGTGACCTTTTCTTTTAAGTCAGGCATCTTAGTTGGAGCTTGCAATAGTAAAAAAAAAATATAAAGAAAATATGGCAGGCCTTTGTCTAAATGTCATGAATAATCAAACTGGAAGGAGCCATGCTTGTTCTGTACCCTACAGCTCTTTTTCACGTGAGGGCACAGAAAGACAAAAAAATGAACCATTATAATGTACTTGTCTTTAAAATATATTTATTTATTTTGAAGAACATCTTTTACTTTTTATAATTAAAAGAAAGTGATGAGCTAACTTTTAACTTTAAGAAAATGTCTATTTGACTCCTAAAGTGAAGGAAGAGTAGGCTGTGATTGTCATCCCTTTGGAAAGGCTTCAGAGAGCACCCTGGAGGGACACCATCTAATTCCTGGTACTGGCTATTATGACTAGAAGCAGCTGGTATTTTCGGTGAGGTTCTGTACTGGCAATGATGCAGATGATTGTGAAGGGAAATGAGCTCAGAGAGGCAGTGATTGACTGGTTGGAGATTTTGACAGTAGTAGCTTTTCAGTCTTGCTTAGCTTCAAGAGTCACCACATTCTTGGCAGCTGAGTTTTTACGCTTGCTTTGGGTTGTAGATTCAGTGACTCAGAACGTAAATAACTAACTCCTACTTTTAATTTCTTGTCAAAAAGTAAAACAGAAATTTGCTTTGAAATTTCTTTTTGTGGTTTAATTAAATTTGCTTCTGGAAGCCAGACTTATCTGCACTGAACATCATTACTACAATGTTTCTTATGCCTCCTGCAGCTTCTCGCTTCAACAGTATTCAAGCATCACTATTAAATCTCTTCATAGCTCTTCACTCTATGTCAAGCTGGTGCAAACTATTAAAAAGAATAAAGTTATTCAGAAGTCATCATCAGGTTTGCTTTTTAATATTTAGACATATGACTATATGACATCCTGAAAATATTCTCTAACTAAAACAGCTATCCTAGTTCCAGAGAGCTGAGCTTAGTTACTGACAAATGTACTGGCACTGGCATAGCACTGGGATGTCACGGGACAGGGATAGACTCATCGAACTATACAAGTAACTATTGTAACAAAGTTGCTATATTGCGCATGACCCGACACAGATTGGACACAGGAGACACATATAAAAATAAATAAACTTATATTTTCTTCAGCTGAAGGGAACGTCTTCCCTGTGTACCCCAGCTACAACACAGTCCCAAAACACTAAGTACCACACAAAAACACTTTCTTTCTCTTCCATCACCACTCCTCCACAAACTTTGTCCTCCTTCCACCCGACTCTGGCCACTGAGATGGTGGTTGCTGGCCCTTTTTATTGGGCACCCGGACAGATGTTTGATTGCCGACATCCGGCTGCACTTCCGGGTGTGGAGAAACTAATGCCCAGAAGGGTCCAGCAGCTCCTGCTGCAGCACCCCCTGGCGGTGCCTGCGGAACCCAACAGGGGTATGGAGAACTCCATCCCCCATGGAGCCCTGTGGGAGGCTGAGACACCTCTCCAACCCCGGGGGTCAGGCATCCATCGTCCAGGGGGAGGAATTGCACTGTCCAGGGCTGCTCCTCCTGAATATATAGTGAAGGGGCATCCTGGCCGGGCATGGGACCCGGCTGTCCGCCACACTATACTTATAAGGTACTAAACAAGTTACTATATGGGTAAGTTGTAGTGTAGTAGGAGATTTTATAGGATCACTTCTGTAATTGAGCATATCAGGTTTAATGGAAAGTAGGGAGATTTCCCCAAGAAATTAGAAAGTTGCTTACAATTGACTTACATAGCAGAACAATACTCTTGGGGAGGTTGTCTGTAGCCCCCGGTGTCCAGCGAGAACCTATACGGTTCTTTCTCAATGTGCCTCACTATTATATTTTGGAAGATTTGTGGGAATTTCTTTCTAGGAAATGCTCTGTACACACAAGTAATTTTCATCACAAGTCATCAACTTTCTGTCCACACTGACATTTTTTCCATATATGCTGGTTCTCTCCCACATTTTAAAAATGAGCATGCTAGGATAGCTGCTGACGCTAAACTGCCCAAATATGAGGGAGTTTGCATAAGTGTGCCCAACAGTGGACTGGCATCTCACCTGCCTTGTGTCATAAATTAAAATGGTTTAGAAAAAGGACAGATGTTTAGTGCCCTAATTAAAATCAATTTTAACGCTTGATCATCAGATGTATGTTCATTTTTATTATATATAAATGATATGGATAGGAATATAAATAACAAGCTGGTTAAATTTGCAGATGATACCATGCTTGGTGGATTGGCAGATAATTTGGAATCTGTTGAATCATAAAAGAGGGATTTAGACAGAATACAGGCTTGGGAAGATTTGTGGCAGATGAAACTTAATGTAAGTAAATGCAAAGTATTACACATTTGATTACACAATAGGAGGTCAGAAAATCAAAAGTACACTTTATGAGAAGAATTTAGGAGTCGTAGCGGATGCGACACTCTCAACTTCCAGACAGTGTTCAGAAGCTATTAAGAAGGCCAGCAGAATGTTAGGTTATATAGCTGATGTGTGGAGTACAAGTCCATGGAGGTTCTGCTCAAGCTTTATAATACACTGGTGAGGCCTCATCAGGAGTACTGTACTATGTGCAGTTGTGGTCTCCAGGCTACAAAAAGGACATAGCAGCACTAGAAAAAGTCCAGAGAAGAGCAACTAGGCTCATTCCAGGGCTACAGGGGATAAATTATGAAGAAAGATTAAAAGACCTGAGCCTTTTCAGTTTAAGCAAAAGGAGACTAAAAGGAGACATGATTGAAGTGTTTAGAATTATTAAAGGGAATTAGTACAATAGATCAAGACTGTTATTTTAAAATAGTTCCTCGAGAACACAGGGTCACAGTTGGAAATTTGTTAAGGGTAAATTTCAAACCAACATTAGAAAACTACAAACACATGGAATAAGATACGAAGTAGTGTGGTAGACAGTAGGGCTTTAGGATCTTTCAGAACTAGACGGTGTTATTTTAGAAAAAGTAAGTGGACAGGATTGGCAAGATTGTTTGGATTGAATGGTCTGTTCTTGTCTAGATTGTACTAATATTCTGATTTTCTAATGTCCTCTGTCTATTGTCTGATGTTGTATTTAATTGACGGAGTCCTAATCATTGTCAGTTTTTGGTATTATAGCACTATCTCTGTAAGAGATGTGAAAGTAAGAATCTCATTTTAGTAGTTGTAGTAGTAGTTGTGCATAGAGCACAAGAAACTTCTTATTTGCATGTCTAACCATGTCTTCAGCACCTTGATAGACTACAGTGTATTAAAATACATCGCTTCATATTATTTAATAGAAAATTTTATAGAAAATCAGCATACATGCTGCACTCCTTTCCTTTGTGTCTATACACAACTTGTGCAGTATCTCTCTCAATTTCTGTATTATGTACTCCAAGCCGCACAAATTCATTGATGAGTTTTAGAAATGTGTTACCTAAAATTTTCTGTGGAATGTAACAAAGGAAATTATGTTTCTTTGTGACGCTGACATCAGAACTGACACATATTATGATGTATCTATCCTTCTGTATTGTAATAGAAGGAACATTGAAGTTACACACTGATAAGTTAGAAGACTGTTGTATGAAAAGTAGGTTTGGCAATATAAGGTGAACATTCCTAATTATTATTGAAATAGTTTGTTTGAAATGGCCATCGTTTTTAAACACTGCACATGTGTAGCCCACATTAAAAGAGATTCCTAGATTTACACTGGGATAAAGTACAATAATGTCATATCTCATTTTTAACCCAACTGCCATTGTTTTAACTGTCTTCTGCTGCCTCATACCATAGCTAGCATTAAGAAAGAAAAAAAAAAATCAGGGGTGGGGAAGATCTGTTATTAACTTAATTTTTCTTTTTGTAAAAACTTGATTGCTTTGTATGAATTGTAATAAAATTAATAAAAATAAAAAAAAAAAGATGTAGACAACGTTATTTTCTTCAAGAACATAATCAGAAGCTTTTACTGTGAATGATCAAATAGATACAGTTTGGCAGCGCTACCTTTCAGTTTGATGCTACAGCTGGGTACAATATACATTCACGCATACTAATTAATTCTTGATAAACTCATGCTTTTAAGTCATATCATCAGAGCATAAACCACGGGAAATAAACAAGAGCTGAAAGAATTCCTACGGCGGAAATTAATATTTAAATAAATCTTAATACACATTTTTAGTTGTAAGGAATGATGTTATTAGGATGATGTCCTTTCATTTTTATCTCACGTGTTAATTAGCCGCTGTGTTTTCCATCTCCAAATTTTGTTTTTCAATGAAGATGCTATAATAAAAAAGGCATACAGAGAACAGTGCTGGTATAGTGTGGCATCAACTCACAAAGTCACTGGTGTGACAGATAGAGGGCGCTATCGTCCGCTTGAACCCTCGGACCAGATGCCAGACACCAGATAAAAGTCTAAAAGTTGACTTTATTATAATAATAATGTGCACAAAGCACCCTCCACTCCATAATACTCATAAATAATAAATCACAATCCTCCACTCCCAGATGTGTTGTCACCCTGCCTCCCGACTCAGCTCAATGCTCTGGTGTTTCCCATAGTCTTTTATAGTCTTTGACCTGGAAGTGTTTCTCTTCTCACTGTCCATGTGACTGGCAAAACTCCTTTTTTCTTCAACCTGGAGGTACAACATTTCTTCTGTCCACGTGACTGGGACGTACTTCCAGGCTGTAGGGAAAATAGTCCTTGATCCTCCTTGCAGCGTCCTCTGGCGGCCTCCATGGTATCCAGCAGGGCTGTGAATAAACATTCCATTGTCCATGATTCCCTGCTGGCATTCGGGGCACCTCCATGCTGCAAGTAGGGCTCCATCTGGCGGCCTGGGGGTATTGACCAGGATGAATGGCCAGCCATATACCACACTGGCTATCAGAAAAAAGCTGCATCAATAACTGGAGTGCACCAAATAGACTGCTGCCTTCCAACTCTAGAGAACCAGATTTGATTGCTTTATATGAAGTTTGCATGTGCTTCCTTGTCTGTGTCAGTGTTTTCTGGATTTCATCCCACTTCCTAAAAATATGTAAATTAGTTTTGACCTTTAACTCCTCGTTTTGCCCATTGACAGTGAGAATATGCTGTATTAAGTTCAGGAATGATTCCTGATTTGCACCCAGAGACTAGACACTTTTGAAAATTGAAAAAAATTAATAAATGTGTAATGTTTTTTCCCTAAAGTTCAAAATCTGATTTTGATGTTTACTTCCTGAGGTGAGTGGCATCATACTATCACACCCTTTAATAATAAGTGCTTCCTCAGTATCCAAAAAAAGAATTGTTGGCCTGGTATGAAGATTGTTAGTATATTCAAAATCTGCCTAGGTTAATGAAGAGGCCCAGGAAAACATTGCATGTTTGAGAAAGACACATTTCTTCATAATATTCAGAAATCCACATTCATTCATACTTTAGCAGCCCAGCTTTCTTTTAAAGACTCTTTCAGTGGTGAGAGAAAAAAGTCAGAATGCTGAGTAAAAGCAGTTATTAACAACTGTCAAGAACCACCTACTCACAGAAAGTTTAAAAAAGGTGCCTGGATTACAGAGATAAAGCAAGGATATGGCAGCAAGTGTGCAGCAGTAACTGTTGGTTTTAGTGGCACAGGGCTTTCACCAAAAGCTTTGATGTCACATATTAGAACTAAGGGTAATGTTTCAGCTATTCATATTCTATTGCAATTATATGGTTCACTGGCAGTGATTATAGTTCTTTTCTAATACCGTCCTGAGAAGTTTTGGTTTGCTGGCTTCTTCATAATTTATCGCCTTGGCATAATGGGCCAGTCTTGTGGAAAAGAGATGATAAATGATGCTGGCAGGGGCTCATAGATTTATTAAATTTCTATCAAACAGTGCAACAAAAAATCTGCTTTAGTTAGAAACAGGCTTAGATTTTTTAATCAAAATTCATGAGTCTTGATTTGTGGTTCAGTAGGCCTGAGGAAGACTTGAATCGAAGACTGATTAAAGAAAATAAAAGGCTTATTTGAAGTAATTTTTCAATGACGCCTTTTAATTGGATGTTAAATCAAATTCTTATCTGCCTTTCTACAGATAGTGCATTGTATAGCATACCGTTAGTGGCACTTCCGCTGTGCCTTATACACTGAATAACAAATGATTTCACACTTCACACTCTTCTAGTAAAGAGACTGATCTTGTAGACTGTAAAGTCTCCTAATTTAATATTGAAATAGGATCATTTACTAATCTGGATATTCCTGGAAAATAGCCACTGTAGCACATTCATCCATTTGCCCATCAATCCATCCATCCATCCATACGTACGTACAAAACTCAGTTCAGGGCTATAATGAGCTGGAAACTATATCAGTAACCATTAGCACAAGATGAGAACCAGCCTATTGCAGGATCAGATCGATACAACTGTACATACAATCACAATTATTGTACAGTCCCTTAAGAACTTTACAGCTATCCTTTAACGTTTCTGCTTTGGGATTCCATACATTTGTTAAGGGTTTTCATTAACCCTGAGTCCAAGAAACCCAAAGTGAGTGTGGATGGCACCTTCTGGCTGCTGATTTTTTTGTAGCCCTTTTCTTAATATGAACTGTGTTAGCAGGCAGGGTGATGTAGTGGCTAATACTTTGATCTTTAGACCCTGAGTTTGTGTGTTCAAATCCCACTACTGACACTGTGTGATGATGGACAAGTCATTTCATGTGCTTGTGCTCCAATTAGAAAAGAACAAGACATGTGATCAATTTTATCTTAAACTAGCTGTCCCCTGTGGTTCCGTAGTAGTGAAACAGGAAAAACTTTAAAAATCAATAAAAAAAAAGTATTTCTGACCAAGCAGATGGTGGGTACGCTGCAACGTCAAACGTTGGCACTGTATCTGATTGTGTTTAGCTCTGACAGGATAGCGTCCCCCGTGTGGGGAGAAAAGGCCGTGATATCTCTGGCAGTCAGCAGCTACCCTCTAAAACACACGTAGCTTGGATCTCTCTCTCAAAAACATCAAACATTACTCCTCAACAATCTGTAGTTGATAGCGTCTGTTGAACAAACAGGTATCGCTAGCTAAGACAAGGTACGCTGCAACACGTGGCGACAGGTAGACTGACTCGAACAGAGGCTGGTGCGTGAGTGAGGAGGGCCCTGCCCAGCTCCCTACTCCTGAGATCCCGCCTCCCCTTCCCCTCGGCCTGCTGCCTCTCTCTCGGATTTACGTGAATAAATTGGTGTGGCATGCAAACTATGATACTTAGTGCAATGAGAGAAGTCACAAAATCAACTGGAATGTTCAAGCAAATTATAGAAAAAAATCCCGATCTAAATCCATTAAGTAGTTCTCTCGTGAAAAGCAGACAGACATATATACAGACAGACAGACAGACAAACGTTTGGATTTAAAAGATATATATATATATATATATATATATATATATATATATATATATATATATATATATATATATATATTTATAGATGTTTGTAAGTTGCCTTGGATAAGATGTCAACCAAATTAGCACAATAATAATGATACTATATCCTTACTGTTCATTTAATATAAGATTGTTTTCTTTTGTCACAATCCTTTCAATTAGAAACACACCAAACACTGTGACTTTCTTTCCAATAAATATAAAATTCTATTTCATTTTATTCTTTTTTCATTGCTGTATTTCTTTTGCTTGTTCAAATTTTATTTTTCACATTTACAAATAGTTTCAGAAAAGCATCAGATTAACAATAACCATATGAAAATAACTACTGTAAAAGAGATGCTCTTTTTCTCATCCTTTTTAAAGTGCTTTTCAGGAACTTGATTTAGAAAGAAGCTAAGTCATATGTCAGAGGTTTAATCAATTCATGGGCACAAACTTTTTTTTTGTACAGATCAACTGAAGAAACATTATAAAACATGTTTAGGTGTATTATAATTTGTGAAAGAGAAAATTTAACCTCTGATAGAATAAACTGAACTGTTTCCTTGCATTGTGTAATATCAATTTACACACGTAGGAGTCACAGTTATTCAGGACTTAAAGACCTGTGGAAGAAAAACAGCATTCATTCCACTTAAAGAGCATCAATCTAAATCTTGTCAAATTATCCAATGTACATTGTCCGTGGTAGGAAGAGATGATAGAGTTACACAGAATATTTGTCAAACACGATGGAGTTACACAGAATATTTGTCAAACACTTATAGATTTTTTCACTGCAACTTAATCTTTAAGTTAAACTTTAGATGTAATGTGCTTACTGTAGATGCTTATTTACTGTATTTTTATAATTGACAACCATGCTCAAAAGACCTTGCTGAGGAAGGACTGATGCAACCAGGCTTCCTGCTCTCTTGTCTGTGGAGAATGTTCAAGCAGTGAGGCAGGCGATGAGGCTCTTTTGTGAATTATCTGTCCCTCAGGCTATATGGGCATGAGTTACTATCTAATGAGAATCAAATATGCTTTTCTCTAGATGTGCTCTAATTGCTGCATTTATTCAGAAGCTACAGTAGTTATACCAACAATCTGCCTGTTTTCTTTGCTATCCATACTCTAAAGTACACCCTTAAAAGCAAGTCTTGTGATCCCATCTACGGTAAAACATTACATATTTACTTTCTGGAATTACATTCAATTCAAAATCCTTAGAAACGTGGATATGGATAAAATATTATCACATTTGTTGAACAGATCAGGGAAAATGCAACTTATAAGTAAACATTCATTTAATTGTTCATAAATGAGATTTTGTTTACTGTAGTGTACCTCAGTTTTCAAGTATTTGCCCTTTGTTTACAATAGAGACATTTCTAATAAAGAAACTGGTAGATGAAGATGTAATTAAAAAATCATGTCAAAGCTTACTAGACACGTCTCCATTAGTTTTCCTGAAACAACACTGGCAGGATGGAATTTTTCTTGCATTCGTAGACATTGAGGGGATGCAGTCTTCTATAGTTTGGGCTAGATTGCCTTTTCAAATTGTTGCTTGCATTTTATTCACGTTTTTGTGTGCATTTTTATTTTTTTAATTTGTGTTTTCAATATTTTTGTTTGTGATTTACATTTTTTAGGCACTTTCTACATTTTTGCTTGTGTTTTTATTTTTGTTTGTGTTTTGCCATTACGGGCCACCATAAGATATGGATGCTAATACAACTTAGAATCATGGAGGGTACTTAACTGTATTTCTCTAAAACCTACACAAGAATAGAGCCATTCTACATAAGAATAAGCCTGACTTTGCCATGTATTGGATTTTTAGGTTTAATAAATTACCTCAGCTCTAAACTCATTGCTCTCTTTGGGATTTTCATGGATTGAATCCTTTTATTTCATGATCACTCTAATGTCATTGTTATTTCAAGTGCATCACACCACTGAAGGAAGACTGTTCCATCCTCAATCTTGCAATGGCTTAGGGATGTGCTGTGCTATTTAAAAAGAAAAAAAATCAGTTTCCTTTAACTGGGATAAACTCATCTGCCCTAAAAAATATGCCTGTCTTCTCAGATAGTTTACTTTTTCAGCCCTAATATATTCAGAGACAATTAGACCTTTTCTTCTTTATACTTCCCTACTTTAATTCTGCACTTCTTTATTTAAATAGGTACAGAATACAAGACATTGCCAAGATCGGAAAGGTTGCTGGTTCGAATCACGTAAATGCCAAAAGGCAATTGCTGAGTGCTTTGAGTAGTGAGAAAAGGGCTATATAAATGCATTATTATTGTATATATTAATGTATATATAAATATAAATATTTAAATATAAATATAAATATATATATAAATTTAAATATAAATATATATAAATTTATAAATATAAATATATAAATGTATTATTATTAGTAGTATTATTATGCTGTTTTTAAATGCTTGAAACCATTAAAAGGCCTGGGGCACTCCTGCAGTTAGATTCATTAAAGGGTGATTGTTGCTGCTTCTACCATATTTAGAGTATCTGTAGATGTTTGAATCACTGCTATACAGTAAGTGATAAATTCAATTCCAGGTAGAAATTCTATTTTTTCTATTGGAATTCACCAATAGATGAAAGAACTTTGCTCAATAGGTGACAAACTGTAGTAAACAGCAAACTGAATGGCATCAGAATGTAAATGCTCTAATCACCAGTAATTAATCTTTTAATTAATGGATGTAATTAATCATATAATAGTTTTATTTCAGATTTGATCTAGTATCTGACCATAAATTAAAACAGTTTACCGCTTGACTTTTCGCACATATCTCAGACCCCCCCCTTGAATGTGGCACAGTCATACATCTTAACATCTCTGTGGCATGGCATCCAAGCTGTAATTAGACAGCTAATCACTTCTCTGAACATATAAACTTTCAAAGTGATTTTTTTGCCTAATAAAATGTTGCTTAATTGTTTTTGTCTTTTAGTGCTTTTGTAATAAATACTTTCATCAACAGTGGCACATTATCTTAGGCAAATGACTCCATGGTAGTGAATGCAGAGGCATGAGATTGATAAAGAATAAGATAAGTTGATGGAGGGAATTCAGTACATCTCGCTCAGACGTCCCATTGCTATCATTGTTCCTGTTAGCAGCAATCTGTGTAATGAAAAAGAATGGAGGTGCATTTCAATCACTGGGTTTACAAACATTTCCTGTCTGTCTCCACATGCTTTGTGTTTTGAGGCCTTTATCTGACAAATCAGATTAGGTTTAGATTTAGAGCGATGACCTGTTAGCTCTGGATGGTGTCATGTCAGAACATTGCACTCAATCCCAGGGCTTCTCCACATCAGGTTGTGCTAAATCAATGGCTGATGAGAGGTGACGGTTTACACAGCCTTTTAAATCATTCCCGTTTTGTTTTGTTATGGCTCCCAAGGTGCATTGTATTCTGCCACATTAAAGATGCAAGGGGTCACTTCATAAGGCTGTGCCAGCTGTTGCACAGCTACCTAATTGTTTTTAAGAGCCCATGATTTTCTGTAACTGTCACACTGTCAATAGTGGCCACCGATAGATCAGAAAGGTCATTACCTCTCCTGGGTAAATATCCTCTGGTTTAATTTGACTGGTGATCTCCAAAAAGTGCCTTTCACTTTGGCATCAGGGCTTCAAAGCAGATTCAAGGGTCTCAAGTCTGTGGCATTTGTAACATTAAATTGTGCATCTCAGAAAATCACATACTACTTTGTATTTATTTGTTCCTGTATAAACATTATATTCTATTGCTCATTTTTTGCCCTTATGCAGAGAGTGATGAACTTGCATATTTCTTTGCACGAATGCTATACATATATTGACCTAGGGGACACTTCGACAGATTCATTTATAAGGTGGGAAGGAGACAAGTCTGTATGTCTAAAGTGGAAGCCTTTCCCTTTAGCTAAACAACTACCTGAACTTCACAATTGTAAAGATAGCTGTTTTTTGGACTGTTATCCCACGTACTTATTGGAGTCTGTAAACTTCAAAACTGAGTTGCTATTTGGAGAAGCAGTATATGTGCAAAGATAAAGAGAATAAAAGGATGTATCCATAAGGGAATCACACAGCACACCAACACTTGCTGTATTAAAGGTTCATGATTCAAGGTAATGGACAAGTGCTACTTTTTGAGATTTTGCTGAAATTATCTTTAAATAATACACACAAAAAATTCTGTAGATATTTGTTTGAAATGAAGTGCAGCACTTTAAATTACGCAAGCAACACACTTTAAAAAATAAAACTGATATACAGCATTGGCAAATTTGATTGGTTTTGATTGCTTAAAAGCATTGATATTCTTAAAATAATTATTATTGATTAGTGCAAAACCTCTAAAAAAAGATAATTTCTTAAAATTACTTCCTTGGAATAGTTCAGTATCCTTCAGCCAAATGTGTGGTTTAAATAAAGTCCACATTTCTGTAAATGGATTATGTCATTGTCACTTTTTTACAGACATTTTAAAATAAAGTTTTTGTGGAGGGTACAATACATAAGTACCTGTTTATAAATCTGAATAGTTAAAAAGTTGATAGATTTTCAAAATCCCCCAATAATAATAATCTATATTAATAAAAGGCAAAGCCTTCACTCACTCACTCACTCACTCACTCACTCACTCACTCACTCACTCACTCACTCACTCACTCACTCACTCATCACTAATTTTCCAACTTCCCGTGTAGGTAGAAGGCTGAAATTTGACAGGCTTATTCCTTACAGCTTACTTACAAAAGTTAAGCAGGTTTCATTTCGAAGTTCTACACGTAACGGTCATAGCGGTTGACATCATCCGCCATGTTGAACTTTCGTATTTATGGCCCCATCTTCACAAAATTTGGTAGGTGGCTTCCCTGCGCTAACCGAAACCGATGTACGTACTTATTTCGATGGTATGACGCCACTGTCAGCCGCCATATTGAACTTTCCAACATCACTAATTCTCCAACTTCCCGTGTAAGTAGAAGGCTGAAATTTGGCATGCTCATTCCTTACAGCTTACTTACAAAAGTTAAGCAGGTTTCATTTCAAAATTCTACGTGTAACGGTCATAACGGTCAACAATGTCCGCCATGTTGAACTTTCTTATTTATGGTCCCATCTTCACGAAATTTGGTAAGTGGCTTCCCTGCGCTAACCAAAACCAATATACATACTTATTTCGGTGGTATGACGCCACTGTCAGCTGCCATATTGAACTTTCCAATGTCACTAATTCTCCAACTTCCCATGTAGGTAGAAGGCTGACATTTGGCAGCCTCATTCCTTACAACTTACTTACAAAAGGTAAGCAGGTTTCATTTCGAAATTCTACGCGTAACGGTCATAATGGTCGACAATGTCCGCCATGTTGAACTTTCTTATTTATGGCCCCATCTTCATGAAATTTGGTAGGTGGCTTCCCTGTGCTAACCAAAACCGATGTACGTACTTATTTCAGTGGTATGATGCCACTGTTGTCCGCCATATTGAACTTTCCAATGTCACTAATTCTCCAACTTCCCATGTAGGTAGAAGGCTGAGGTCAGCCTCATTCCTTACAGCTTACTTACAAAAGCTAAGCAGGTTTCATTTCGAAATTCTACGCGTAACGGTCATAATGGTCAACAATGTCCGCCATGTTGAACTTTCTTATTTATGGCCCCATCTTCACGAAATTTGGTAGGCGGCTTCCCTGCGCTAACCGAAACTAATGTACGTACTTATTTCGGTGGTATGATGCCACTGTTGGCCGCCATATTGAACTTTTCAACGATCTTTGTTACTTATGGGGTCATCTTCAAGAAATTTGGTACGTGGGTTCCCAACACTAACTGAATCCTACTTACGTACATATATACGTCCATAGCCTGCAGCTCGGTCACCGTGTGAGGCAGTGTTGGGTCCCCCATCCCAACGCCTCCCACGTTGTTGGCTGCCTGCCTATATAAGGCCGCCCGTTGCTCCGGTCTCTACATTCCCTTCCTTGCTTTGCCACGGGATTCATGTTTCCCTGCTGATAACTACAGCCTTTTTTTTTTTCCACAGCTTCTCCGCTGTTTTATTGTTCGTTTATTATGATTATAGTTATTGTTTAGGTATTTTAGACTTACTTTACATTGTTCAGGTACCCATTTCCATTATTATTCCAACCGTACCCCCATTAACATGTCTATAGAGGTGATCACCATCGATCAAAAACTGCACTTACCGAGTGGTTTCCATGCCATATCAGACTCACTCTTGATATCCGGAGGAACATTGTGTCTTATGTATTGAATGACTGGGACAGGTTCAAGGTGTGGACTGATGATGGTACAGGAGATAATTATACTACACAGGAGCAGTATAAGAGTGAAATGCTTAAGCCCTTCACCTATGGTTCTGCATGTGAGTTGATGGCTACCACTGAATTTTTCGGTTGTCTCTTTCAAGTGTACCGAAATGGCCAAATATTTTACACCTTTTCACAACTGCCAGTGCCTCTTAAACATCTTAGACTCAAAGGTGACGATTTCAGTAGTGGACACTTTGAAGTTTATGAATGTAAAGTCTCAAAAGCTGGATGTGAAGTTATTGATGAAACCGGTCGTATGCTTACAACACTTGACAGATGCTGAATGTCACTTCAACACAAGTCCTGCAAATGCTGTCGTAATTGAAACAAACCATGAAATTCAAACCGATTATGACAGCAGCAATCCAAGCTGTGAGATTTGAAACAAGATTACTGTTCACATGGCCAACTGTAAGTTGCATGCTCAAGAGTAAGCTCAGCGCACAGCTTGGTCATATTACAACTAGAGGGCCGAACTGACAATGTGGTATACAAAGAGATCCTTAACAAATAATTATTGGTATATTTTCCCTCAGTTTAAAAAGGTTTAGTTTTCTTCTTAATAAAAATTTTAAGGCAGTACTTCACTGCTGCGAAGTGTGGGTATTTTGCTAGTAATCTATAAAATACATATACAAATAAAGAGCTGAAGTACAGAGAACTGGCAGAAGAAACATGCTGCTTATGGAGAATAGACAAGGTGATGATCATTGTGCCCTTTGTTGTATCCACCGCTGGTGTCATCCAACATACTATACAGAAATGTCTGAAGAAATTACATATAAACCAACACATACACATAACACAACAGAAGGCAGCACATATGCATGTCACATAGTGAAGAAATTCCTTAACACAAACACAGTTCCCTAAAACATATAAAGTACATGTGTACACACCACATAAAACCTCAAATTTAAATTTTCCATGGGAAAAAAAAGTATAATCTATCTATCAAGAAATGTTACTGGGGCTCCTTTTATACCAACAACACGCCTTTATAATGCCTCAGTGTGACTGTGACTGCCAAGTCAGATGTTTTCTTTCTTTTTTTTTTACTCTTTTGTTGTATTCAAAGCAATTAAAATGAAACTTATTCATCAAATTACTTCACAGTCAGACTAGAAAAAAAGATAAAATAAAATAAATAATCAGAAAATCAGACAAAACCTAACAAAACAAAATTCAGTCCCAAACTGAGAGAAAGAAAGACAGCCAAATAGCATGGGTGAAAAATGTAGAAAAAAAAGTCCTTTCCCCTTATTCTAAAATTGTATTAATTTAAGCTCGCCTAATTTTAAAAAGTTTAAATACCGTAGATCCTCTAAGCGAGAGTTTTTTCCATTTTCACATAGTATAAAACATCAGTTACCCACTGACTTATAAAAAGTGGGCTGGGGTTAAGCAAGATATATTTACCAGGTAGTTTTTTCTTTTTACATTTTCTTACTCCTGATACAATCTGCTGTGTTCAGACTGGAAATTCTTGCAGTGTGTGTTTATTTATTTGTTTAAACAATTTTTGTGTAAAGTCAAATTTTCCCCTCTGGACAAATAAAGTTTTATCTATCTATCTATCTATCTATCTATCTATCTATCTATCTATCTATCTATCTATCTATCTATCTATCTATCTATCTATCTATCTATCATCGGCTTGGACTCTCAAAGAATATACTTTGATTAATAACAACAACATCAATAATAATAATAACAACAGCAACTGGAAGTTTTTTTGAAGAATCACAGCTGCAATTAAATTCAACCACTTTGTTAGACACCTTTACCCGGTTGGGGTTTAAGGAGGCCTAATTAAACAACAGCAAGGCCTGAAATTCAACTGCTGAATTGGCAGCCAGTTTCAATAATCTGTAATTATCAGCTTCAATGTCTGAGCTTGCAGAGTTTGAACAGATCTGACCTTTTGAAATGATTCCATTTCAAACATTCTGGGCCATAAAAAAACATATAACAGTATTTTAAATGATAATGATAATCAGACATATAGAATGAATAATTGTAATATTCAGCCCACTTTGACTAGTTCAGATATTTTCCTAATAGAATAATATTTTAAATGATGTCATTGCAAACTCAGGGATTAATACAGTGTTCCAAATACCGAAAATGTGTAAATATCAGATTCAGTCTGAGTTCAATACACTGAGTAAAATGTAGATTAGGATAACCAATAAAAAATAGTAATTGAAGAAAATTAACGGGAGCAACAGGAACCTCAGCAAACATGCCAGTGCATACTGTGTTGCTCAGCTTTTGAAATAATGGTGTCAGCTGCTCAGAAATCTAATTATGCTAATAACATTTGTCATGCCTTTTTCATTTAAATTTTCTTCTGTCTTTATCAATGCTCATTAATGTTCATTGGAATGTGACTTGGGCCAGCTTAGACCAACGAAGCAGAGAATGGGGAGGAACTTAATTTATTGGGGATGAAGTGGGGAAGACTAGTGGATTTCGTAACCATTTCTTCTCTAAGTTTCAAGGTCTGCAAGCAATGCAGTGTGCTTCAGACAAAAAATAAATTGTATTCCTAATTAATCAGAAATGGGAGATTGTGACAGTATTGCTTGGGATGCCTAGAAAAGAAGAAAACATTTTTATTAATGTTTTTTCAGCACAAATCAAATTTTACAATTATCCAGTCACTGCAAAAAGTTATCTCTTACAGGTACATTTAAAAGTTGGAAATTGCCTTAAAGTTTAAATTAAATTGTTGCTTATTTTTTGTATTATAATAACCCTCAGGCATTATTCAGAATTGAGATATCTATAGCTTTGTTAACACATGTAAAGTGGTAGTTTGTTTGGGACTGTATAATAACTTGCAATTAATCTTTTAACATTTCTTTACAGAAGTACTTAGTTTCTTCAGTCTACAAAGTATTTATATTAATAATAATAAGATTTAATTGCCATATTCTTTAAAAACTGACTTTAGTTGCAACACTTCAATTTAAAGAAAAAAATGAATTGAAATGTTTACCACACATTATTAAATGTATCTGTTCATGATCTTTCACGCAAGAGTAACAAATAGGCCTTGAAATTACATGACTATAGCTTTTTCCATTATTTGCTCTCTGCCCACATAAACCTTTTATAAGGGATTTATTATTAAGCAAAGCTTCATTGAGCCACACACATACAGTTATTTATCACCTCTCCTCATCACATGTCCATACCACTTCATACGTAACTACTTTCCTATATTTTCTTAAATATCTCTCCTACTTTTGTTGTACCTCTGATTGTCACTTTTCTTATTCTGTCTTTCTTTTTAACTACACACATCCATCTCAGCATTCTCATTCCTGCCAAATGAAACTTTTTCTCCTGCAAATCCCTGGTCTTACCCCTGTCTCAGAAACCTTACAGTTAACCTTTGCTTTGATTCTTTTATCGCGCAATACTCCTGATATGTTCTTACAGTTGTTCCTTCCACACCGTACTCTGTGGTTTATCGCTGCGTCCATTTCTCTAAGTTGGGCTAAATCTGATCCTAGGTGTTTAAACACCGTGAAGTTCAGTCAGGTCAGCACCATGTTAAGTTTTGAATGTTGTCGTCAATTTTTTGCATTTGCATAACAAACAGTAGAAAGGAGTGGAATAAAAGTTATTATCTATAAGAAAGTCTGATGGAGTGCTCCAATGTAGCTGTTTTAGAATTGTTTTCTGTGGTCCTAATAGCAGGAATCATTTTTTAGAAGCTTAGAACTGGAGAGCAGTCTGACTGTTATAAGTAAATACATAATTAAGTACATAATGCACTTGTGTATCTATTTGTGTGATTCAAGTATCACTTTGCTCTAAACATCACAACTGTCACCTGTCAGAGCACTTGATCCACTCTCACAATTAGTCCACAGTTCACACTTTCAGAGCATTTGTTTTTCCTGGCTCTCTCTCAGCAACATTTCATACAGTATTTACTTCATTATTTTTAAATTCATAACAAGGTTTTGGACAGATCTAACAATATTTGTGTGTAAACTAAACTGTGCCTCTAGGTTTTGTGTGGTTGTGACCTTTAAGAAATTTTTAACAGAATGTATCCAATATTAAGTGGTTCAAAATTCAATGACTTATTCTACTTTTTAATTAAATAATATTGTGAAATTCTTTTATAGTGTTGTTTAAAATACTGCATTGACATATGACATCCCAAGATGATTGTGTTTGTTTTCTATTGTTTACTGTAGCAAATATTGCATATGTTCTCAGCACTTTATCTGATAAACTGAAACTTTTATTAAATGCCGTTCACAATCTAACATGAAGAAGGTTATTGCAAGTGTGTCACTTGAAGTCATATTTAATATGCAGGATTTGGAATACGAATAAAATCAAATAATATGGATTAAACTTCTACAGCAGACATTCAGTGAAGTGCACATTAACAGGAGAGTGAGCAGGTCACAGCCTGTCATGGGTTTAAACAAAGCATTTATAATATTTGTTTATTGTATAAATTAGATAAACAGAGGAAATATGGAACAAGAAAAAGATTAAAGTATGTACAGTACTTAATCAGGTATTTTTCTTTATGTTTCTTTGCAGACACACTTCATCTCTTGATAAATAAACTATAACTGACCGGCAAACATAAGTATCTAATCTGATGTACTAAATGTATAAAATTCATAATGCAGTGAAGACAGTGCTGTCACGATACCGTATATAAGTAAGAGGGTAACTTGAAGACCCATATATCTTACAGTGCTCAGGATTAACAGATTGATTATTTATTCATGTATTTTTTAACCCACCTGTAGAAGTCTAATTCCTGTCCTGGAAAGTATCCCACAAAAGGAAAACCACCCCTCATTTAATGCATTATGCCCTCTGTTTTTACACGTCATAATGTATCCTCTTCTTGATTGCTTTGTCTAGTATAGTTCAATTCTTCTTCTTCTTCTTCGTCGTCTTCTTCTTCTTATTATTATTATTATGGCTATTATTATTATTTTAATTTTAGATTGTTTACCTTGCATGCAGGAAAGTACATATTGTATGTTATTTTTATTACCTTGCTCACAGCTCTGTTTCTGCTTTTGGTCCCTCTATTTTTCAAATGCTTCATTTAAATCCATCTATTATATGTTTTCAGCATCGCTAGAGCTGTAAATATTTCCTGCAGCCAAGGTGCTTACATTGTGTGCAGTAGGAAGGGGTCCTGGAGAATTGCAATGGGCAGTCGACACACCTCTGAGGCATGGTGTGCTCACTCAGATGCAAGCATAATATGGATATAAATGCACTATTGTCTGTAGGGGGTGTTTAAAAGGGCAGACACAACTGTACAGACAAGCACCGGGTTCAAATTAATATTTTATTTTAAAGAAATACCTTCTAATAGGTTTTTTAAAAGGTTCACACAAGCACAATCCAATTCTTTCTTTCTTTCTTTCTTTCTTTCTTTCTTTCTTTCTTTCTTTCAATCCTCCCCGATGAGCTTTCTCATTCCTCCTCACCCAACTCCAACTTGCCTACCCAGTAGGGTGCCCACTGGGACTATAACTCCCATGCAGCCCTGCACGTATTGGCCCTGGGAGTTAGTCTCCACCCCCTCTTTCCATGATAAAGGCTTTTCGGCTGGGAAATGGCACCATTCTTCCTGGCCAGAATGCCAGCAAACCCATGTCTTCTATGACGGCACCCTTAAACATTTGTGAATATTAAATCATGTAAAATTTTAATTAATTGTGCAAAGTTTAAAACATCATCTCATGATACCTTACATTTTTAACTTGTTATCCAATGTATTGCTTCTGTGTAATATGTGCAATTAAAACACATAAGTAACTCACCTTTTTATTTCATAATGCTGCCAAGTGTGCAAATCTAATTAGGAAGCCAGTCAAGATTAATAGCCATCTCTAGGGTGAATATCTCATACAAACTTTACATGTTGTACATGTATAGCATGAGCAGTACTTTAATGTGGTAGTGCGATTTGTTTAATCAGCAGGACTGAACTGAACATGGAGTAAATATTTTGAACATGCAATATTATAAGATGGGTTTGGTAGTCACGTGAACTGCAGGAAGAAAGCAAGAAATCACTCAAGATGAAAACAACATGGTAGGCAACATCATGCTTGCTTTCATGGTATTTACAATTGCAAGATACAATTTCCTTAAAACAAAGCAAGACAACACGAGAGACAGAGAGACATGTTACAATGGTAGGAACGGAGAATGGGGTGGTACAGCATAAAAATAAAGACACTGCAGCAAAGGCAATTATTCTGTTGGCATGGATGCAATACAATGATGAAAGGGGTACACAGAGATTGACAGATGTCTCCCTAGACAGATAGGTTGCAGTACATTTGTCCAGTAAAGTATTAAGTTTAATTCTGTTCAACATATT
Organism: Polypterus senegalus; assembly: GCF_016835505.1. Taxonomy (NCBI): domain Eukaryota; kingdom Metazoa; phylum Chordata; class Cladistia; order Polypteriformes; family Polypteridae; genus Polypterus; species Polypterus senegalus. Next base: position 101,452,455 of record NC_053163.1, on the reverse strand, counting down.
GTGGAGGATGAGCCACTTGGAGTGGTGTGACTGGGCCTTTAAATAAGAGATGGGGCCCAAGAGTTCCATAACTTCAAAAGGGTGTCCCTGATCCAAAAAGTAGTTCCTGTGATTTTCCCTTAAATAAAACCTGTTTGGTTTTAAAAACTTTAGTCGACTGCTTGGCAGAAGAGAGGCCAGAGTCCAGTAGAGAGAAGTAGAAAACCTGGAGAGGCTTTACTATGTTACTTGGTGATGGGCAATTGGGGAGCCCTACCACTTGATATACAAGGCAAAAGTCCTGTGGCCTTATGTATAAACGGTGCGCATGCACAAAAATGTTACGTACGAACGTTTCCACGCTCAAATTGTGATGTATAAAACCTAAACTTGGCGTAAAGCCACACACATTTCCACGGTAGCTCATACCCAGATGAACGCAAGTTCTGCACTCGGTTTTGCAGACTGGCGGCACCCAGCCTTTCTTTTTTAGATCCACATCCCTGATGCGGCTTTATAAATATACTGAAACTAACTGCATATTGTTTATTAGTTTAAGACATCTGATTGTAATTAAGCAGTAACAATATTAATGGTCCACGGAAACTATTCTAATTATCATAGCTGCTTTAGTGTTGTTACTCCTACTGCACCTTCTTTTTCTTCTTTCGGCTGCTTCCGTTAGGGGTTGCCACAGCGGATCATCTTTTTCCATATTACTCTCACTGCACCACTCGGAGTATTTATATCACTGTATCTGAGTGGGGAATCACAGCTCAACAGCTGATTGGAAAGAGAATTAATGGTATATATATATCAAGCACACGCTGCCTCAGCCATGCTGCCTATTGAACTGCTCTCATATGGCAAACACTTCAGAGCCTTTCCTGTACGGACCTCGCGGTTCAGAAACAAGAACTATAAATGCACTCAATCAGTCCATCAAGTGCTCCTTGTAGAATGCTTTGTACTTATAAGTACAACTACCTCACTGTAAACTTGCGATACAGTTATAATATTGCACAACCTGAGCCACTTTATAAAGTGTGTATTTACATATGATGACAATATCATTTTTAAGATGAAATGCATCAAAATATGTTTATTATATTATACAGATAAACCTTTAACTTAATTTAAATAATCTATATTATTAATAATTAAACATGTGAGGACATGGAGCCATAGCACTAGTGATGAGCTAGCACTCCGTTCACGGATTGTATTCTTGCTGGGGTTGGCTTGACACTGGAAGGATAGATGGATAGAATAATTAAACATGCACTATGAAGATATTTCAATGTTCCTTAAAAGTTTTGAAGAATTGGTGTTCTAAGCTTACAATTGGCCTAACCTCTATTACAGAGCTGATTGTGTGGTGATTGGGTATTTGGAGAAAGAAAAGGAAGGACAGGAATTGGGGGTTAGTACATTTGAAAGGGACAGTACTGCTGCAATAAATTATTTCATCGAAGGTTGCTCACAGCAAAGCAAACATCTTGCGTGAGGCAGGAACAATCACTGCGCCCCCATGTTCCCATTTTTAATAACATGCTTTAACTCCTATCATCATGAAAATTATATCATGTATGCATCTCAGTATTTTAATTATTCAGAGAGCTGTTATATTACGAATGTAATGGATTCTGTATCCTGTCAGAGGAAGAGAAAGCCCGGAAGCACGTAGTGATTCACACAGATAGAGCACACAGAAGATCAGATACAAAACAAAACATTTAACGTGCTACTTTAGATACGATGGGATTTGAGAAACTAGTAAATTAAACAATTTTAAGATTAAGTTTATGATGTTCTACTTTAATGACAAAATAAACTACGTGATTAAAGTGGAAATTTCGAAATTAAAGTTGACATTTTTTGCTTTTTTCCCACTGTGTGCCTATTTTTTTTTCTCTGTACCCTAATAAGCTTTCATGTGACACTCAGATGGTGGGCTGCGACTCGCCTTTTCACGGCAACTTTAATATCAGACAACTTCTTTTTTATTTCAGGCACTGTGTGACTTTGTGAACTTGAGCTTTCGAGTTTCTCCGACACTCTATATCATTCGATCATCTTCTTTTTGTTGTTTATACCACTTTTTAAACCAACAAATAGTACGTTTTTCCTTGCCTCCACTTGGCATTCGCTGAAATTCTTCTATTTTCCCCCGTGCTTTGCCATTGTCTTTTCACAGAAGGCTGGGCTTAAAGGCAATTTATATTGATTTGCATATTCAAAGAGGCGTAATTCTGGGAGGAGTTGGGGCGGGACAGCAGGCGCATGCATGTGCGTTACTTTTCGCGCTGACTCGAATTTATGGAGCAGAAGAACGTGGAAGTGGGCGTTTGCACAGATTTATGCATCTGGATTTTTTTGTATGTACGAACATTTCCGCTTTTGTGCTTACGCCATGCTATAGTGTTAATTCTACCCACGACATTATGCATGCGTCCCCTGGGCATTAAGCTCCACTAGAGTGACAACAAATGTATGTTCTTTAAGCTCATTTACTTCATGAATTGGTTCCTATGTGGTTTATTCTTCCCCATTGCAGTTCAGCTTTATGATTGGTTAAAAAGAGGCTATAAGAATAACCTGTATTGTTCACAACACTGATTACATGTACCAAAATAGTAAAGTCTTCTGGATTTAAGGTATAGGACAAGTATGCCAGAATTCCAAAACCTAGGCAGCATGTAAAGAAGAGTAGAACAATGAGAACAAGTAGAACAATGTTTTCTTTCACGGTAGTGCAATATATTCATTTTTAAAGTCAGGTAAACACAAAATTTCTTTACACACACACACACACACACACTGCATTGCAGAAACCTCTTATACTGTAAGTATTGACATTCGTAATGTTCAGTTCTGAATTCAAAAACAATTCCAGGATGTTGACCCACAATCTGCTTCTGTTGTCATCTTTTGTCCAATGTCTGTGTTTCTTTGCCCATTTTAACCTTTACTTCTTATTTTCCAGTTTCAGATATGGCTTATTCCTTTGAAACTCCTGCCTCTAAGGTTTCTCTTGTAATACGATTACAAAGATTTCTCTCATAGACAGTTAGCATTTACACATGGCTAATAGATAAGCTATTGGAGTTTACCATTAGGGCTATGAAGGAATGGCAGCTAAAAAAGGGTCTGTGCAGTCATATATAAATAATACATTTAAAATCAGTAATAGCCATTATAAACGTCAATGGTATACAGTATTTATATATAATGAAGCTTGTATGATATACTGTACATCTGTACATTGTCTACACTACTTATAACTTACAGTATTTGTTGTGATAACGGAGGAGCTTGTTAAATCTTCACACATATTTTAGCAACATTTGAAATGAAGATGTGCAGTGTCGTGATGAAAATTTCAACCTTTTCTTTTTGTTCCTTAAATAGAGAACACTTGAATGTATCTGTTATATGTTAGCAAATGTGTTAAATACTATATCTGACTTGTTTCTAAGTTGTTTCAGGAATTGTTCTATTCAAAAATTAAGTTGTGCAGATTGAAGATTATGAGAATTTAGTCTGAAAGCAAGAAATACGTAAACATATCAAGACCATCCTGTGACCTAAGGCAACATGTTTCCTGTCTTGTTCCCACTTATATCATTGGGTTAAGTTTGTTAAGGAAATTGACATACAATAGACGAATAGTCAGTGGGGGACAGATAGAGATTGAGCTGTAAATACAATCAGTGGTCAGTAAGGTCAGTGTTATTTGCTGTAAATAACTAGCGTTCTATATTCATGGCATGGTATCCAGTTTTATAATGTTTTGTACCTGCCGAGATAGGCTGTGATTGTCCAGAACCCTGTGTTTGATAACTCATGAATGAAATATTGAAGTATCCTTCCAACCATTCATTTTTAATAATAATAAGGATATAGCGGGTTGGATAATGGATGGATGGATAATAATAATAATAATAATAATAATAATAATAATAGTTGATAACATTTATATTGTAGTTTTCTCACTACTCAGAGTGTTTTACATAGTGGGTAGGGAGCCGCTTCAACCAAAACCAATGTGCAGCAACCACATGAGTGATGTGATGGCAGCCATTTTGCGCCAGTACGCTCACCACACATTAGTTTTTAGGTGGTGAAGAGGTTAGAGATAGTTAGCCAAAAAGAGGCAGGGAATGGTTAGGAGGACAGAATGACTAGGCCATGTTGGACAATTTAGCTAGGACATCAGGATATACCCTACTCTTACAATAGATACACAGGGATCTTTTTTGCCAACAAGACCTTGATATTATGTTTCCTCCAAAGGACGGCGCCATTTTAGAGCAGTGTCTCCATCACTGCTCTGGGGAATTGGGATCCACATTCAGACCACATTGTAATCGCCCCCTGCTGGCCTCTGCTAAAGTGTCCTGGTGAGCTTGAAGTCTATTCTAGCTTCAGGAGTGTAATGCTTTACTTTTCATGGCACTTTTCATAATAATTAAGAAAGTGCAGTAAAAACAAATATCAAAAATCAAAGAATGATATTAGTTTTTGTATTGCAGAGGTGACGTAGGATGTAACATTACTAAATCTATACAAAAAGATAAACCTAGAAGTGAAAACTGGTCAACAGCACTTCAATAAAGCTCATTTCGACTTCAACATCTATTACAAAGGTATTCAATTTGTTAAATTACAGAGCAATACATCAGTCAGTTTAATCAGGCTAACATGTCTTTCTCTTTCAGCTCCCATTTACCAGGATTATGGTTTTCTTCCAAGTTTGTTTAAATCCACATAAAATGTAAACACTTCCCCTGATATTAATGGCTGCCAGATGCCCCCATTGGGCTTTTAATTTAAAGTGTACAGTGTTTAGGTCACTTTTATGCTCTTCATTAAACAAATGTAGGTTGAATTTCTGTAAAATGCTGAAAGGTATTTGTATCTTGTTCATGAGGCCAGTACTGTTTAGTGTAGGGCTACTCAGCTCAGTCCATGATGGTTCCACAGGGCCACAATTTAATTGTCCTAATCAGGTGCTTATTCTTGGCTGCAATTTAATTGTCTGACTTCTTCTTTTCCTCCTTTTGACTCAGACTGTAAATTTAGAATGAACTCCTACCAAAGGTTTACATTATTGTATGAACAATTTTGCTAATACACTTGCATTTATGGTCTTACCAGTTCCTGATAATTATTTTTTTAAACATGAGACTATTTGTATTGAACAGGTGAATGGCAGAAGGTATGTGGCTCAGGACTGTCAGAAATGAGGTTATCATTAAGGGTCAAGTGCTCATATAAGTATAAATTTGAATATATTCAAATGTAGGTAAAACGTTAAAGGTGCTACAGGCATAGTGGCACTTAATATCCTTTTTTTATTGTTATGCTATTATTGATATGTTTATTCTTTCCTCACAGTTTGTTTGTAAAACATGAAGTGCTTTGTATTTGTGTAATGTTGCGTAAAAGACACATGAAATCTCAAATGAATGCGACTCTTAAAAACAAAGACCTTCACAAAAATGAGATTCTCTGTGCTCACAAAGTGACATGATCAAAGAGAAAGCAGGTCTGGGGACCCTTTGTCCTTCCTGCAATGCACATAGAAAACCCAAGGGAAGTTGCTTGTGATTGCTTAAACTTGTCTTTCGTGTATTTTTTTCCTGCCATGTTCCTTTTTGCTCATAGTGGCCAGAAAATGCAACATGAGTGTTCTTCTTTTATATAAATCAGAGCCTTAGGAGTCTATACACGATTTACTAATTAAATTGAATGTGCAAATTTTTGTAATATGCTATAGTGACCTTTAAGTATTTCTTATAATGCCTCCTATAATTATTCACTTAGCAAAAATGTTTTTACTGCAAAATTAAGTTTTGAGTGTTTATCAGAAAACTACTGTTAACAAACAATATAGAGAAAAACTGCAAGATGTGTAGTTGGAAGATGGGATTGTGCGGAAGCTGATTTTTATACTTTGTAGTATGGGACGTGAGTTGCATGTGACGGGTGGGGAGCGGGTGGTCTAGGAATAATTTTCAGAACTAAACTGAGCCTCTCTATTTTCATCCCTTTACTTCTGTCATGTAAAAACAAACTTCAGTGCTTGCTGTGATTAACACTTAAAAGTCCAATCATAAAAGGGTCATGGATCTCAGGTTCAAGAGTGAAACGGAATTCATCAGGTACAGAACACTACTTTTAGGGAGCCAGAGAAGTGTTTCAAATCTGTTCTTAGCACAATTGTAAAAGAGCAGAGCATTAAGAAAGGCTGTACATTTTACAAAGGACATACAAGCTAACCTTAACATTACAAAAGAGCTGATTGTGAAGGTGATGTGCAAAATGCAGATCTGTAAAATACCACAGTATTGCACAACTTGTGTAAGAAAACACAAACAGTCGACATTTTGATGTCATCATTTTGCCATCTTCAGTCATTTTTTTTCTATCAGCAACACCATTTTATAGTTGGAAAGATTATAAAAGTACAGAGATAGTTAGAAATATAAATACATAGAAATGCACTGTATGATAGATAGATAGATAGATAGATAGATAGATAGATAGATAGATAGATAGATAGATAGATAGATAGATAGATAGTGTGTGGAGTGTGTTTGCTTTTATTGGTATTGTATTGTTGTCAGCTATTCTCAGGAGACATTGTACTGTACTATTCTACACTATGTACCATATACACATGGCAGTAAAGCTAAATGTGAAACTGTAACATGTTTGATGTTGAGCTAAACATATTAGCACAATGTACGATCTGTTTATGTTTATATTAACGGATGTGAGAGGGCCATCCAACTTCTCCATCCATTCATTAATTCATTGCATTTAAATCATTTTTAATATTAGTTGAGAATCAGACTGGTCCAACTTGCACATACACCCACTTTCTTGCTCACAATCTCTTTGGGCCAGTTTAGAGTCTCCAGTAAGTTTACTCCAGCATTATTGGGATGTAGTTACAGCTGTAAAACGTGTAAAGAAAATCCCATATAAACATAGGGTAAATTGTGTAATTGCACTCATACAAATAATGAGCTGGGAATTATACCTATGCTCCTAGAGGTACAAGTTAGCAGTCGCTCTTCAGTCCATTCATGGGCAGCTGGAGCCTATCCCAGGAATCATAGGGCACAAGCCAGAAACAATCCCAGGATTGGGCACCAGCCTATCACAGGCAGTCCATGTCCCTTAATTATTTATCCCGTGGCTTTAATTATTTCTCAAACCATTCCTTATTATGGAGCAGTTTCTTTAACAATATGTTTGTGTTTACTGATGTGCTTCCTGCTATGTTTCTTGCCTTACTGAAAATACAGCACCTCTGAATTACTATACAGTCATTTTTGTCCATTGATTGCCTTTATCCTATTGCTTTGTATTTGTTTATATTTCTTGTTATAGTGGATTAAATCATTTTTTGTTTAATCTTTCTAAATCTTTGTTCAGGATAGAATACAAATGTTCTTTTCACCTTTACCTTTGGAATCTATGAGGTGGGTTCCTTTTAATAGATATTTTCATTATTAGTTTGTCAATGTCAGAAGGCTCATTTTCACCTTTCCCTGTGGCACCAAAGCTGCTGATTGTTAAAGCTGACCACGATAAATGTTACTTGATACAACCAAACCAATCATTTATTCTTGTATCCTGGAAAGCACCTTATGTCAAAAAAAATCTTGAGTGCCCTTTTTAATTCCATTTTTTCCCAGTAATGATAAAGCACAGATGGGGCTTGAAATAAAGTTGCACACTGAGCAGAAATATATTTAATTAGACCAGAGCAGGGCCTAAATCAAATTACTCTTCAGCTGACAGGGACTCTTACATTAACAGCACTGTGAGCAGAGTCATAGCCAAAAGTTGAATTACTGACAGATAATTAAGGTATTAGAGCACTTTTATACCTACATTTTTGTGTATAATTAGAATGCATGTACTGCTCTGTCTAATTAGACTGAGTAAAGATACAGGGTCAGACGAAATGGATGTCTTTCACATGGGAGACAGGAAATGGCCTTCAGGTTCAAAGTTTGCCTTTTTTGTCCCCAAAGACGTGTTCATCCTGTGTACCCCCCCTCCATCCCCTCCATGCTTACTGTACACAAACACTACAATCATCGGGACGTTAGTAATCAAGCAGCTGCAATGCTAGACCCATGCAATTCACTGGAAAATGTAATAGATTTTTCATTGTTTCCTTTTTTGGCAAAGATACATAAAGTTGAAAGCAGGAAAGCTCAAGTGCATGAACTTTTGAAACTCATACATTGTTTATGGAAGGTTAAAACAAAGCTTTTCATCTTGCTAAGCATTTCCCTATAGTAATTTTTTATCATGGTACCAAAAAGTGACAATGTGTTGCATCTTAGTAAGTCATGCAGGTATGAATTTCACTGTACTCTGTACACTTGATAGTAGTAATACCATTACTATGAACACGGTAGAAGTGAAATCTTCACAGCAAATACAGACAGCAGATGTGTCCTTCTGCTTGTGCATTTCTGTTCACCATGGTGCTCCACAATGTGCTCAGATGAACAATGTGGTAACAGAACCAGCAAAAGAACATTCACAGGTTACATTTGTTAAGCTCAGAGCAGAGTGTGTGCCTGAAGTATCTGAAAAATATGACATCACTTCCTTTCGAACTTTTCTTTATGAATTGTTCAGAAAATTGATAGACTGGATGGAGCACATGCTCCTGAACTCACTGAGAAAGTAAAGCAGCTTGCTTTGAGCTCCTCGATCCATGTTGGAACTGTGGAATATCAAAAAGTGGAATTAAATAGCATCTTAGGAGCCCCACTGTGGTTTTAGCAGACAAATTGTGATTTTCAAGCAGCACAATTTTCAGTTCATCGGCTTTGATATTCTGTCAGATGATGTGGTGTGACTAGTGTCGAAGACATTGGACAACATATTCTAAAGAAGTGTATAGCAATGGGGAACTAGTTGGCAGACTTGATATTAAGGGTCTTGCACAATCAGTAAAGCTGGAAAAATGTGAAACAATCTCCTTAGAGCAATGGCTAAAATAATTAATATATAATAAAGCATAATGCTATTTATGAAGAGTAATAAGATGATGATAAAATGTGGCTTTAGTAGGCAGATAATAATCAATTAAAATTAAGTCAAGTGGCTTTATTTTCATAGCATCCATAAAGATCACTCACTCACTCACTCACTCATCACTAATTCTCCAACTTCCAGTGTAGGTAGAAGGCTGAAATTTGGCAGGCTCATTCCTTACTGCTTACTTACAAAAGTTGGGCAGGTTTCATTTCGAAATTCTACGCGTAATGGTCATAACTGGAACCTATTTTTCTCCATATACTGTAATGGACGTGAGCTCGATGGCCGTGGGGGGCGGAGCTGTGTGTGACATCATCACGCCTCCCACGTAATCACGTGAACTGACTGTGACCGCAGTACGTAGAAAAGAAGGAAAAGCTTCGCGATGAGAAGTAATAAGTCTCATGGACAGACCCTACGGAAGGTTGCCATTAATTTCAGGCAAGATTGCTTTTCTCCTGGACAACTATACGTTGCATTCTCAAGAGTGAGCTCGCGCAGCTTCGTCATATTATAACCAGAGTGCTGAACTGACAACGTGATATATAAAGAGAACTATAATAATCGTAATAAACAAACAATAAAACAGCGGAGAACCCGTGGATTAAATAAAAAAGCAGCATCCTTGGTAAAGCAAGGAAAAAGGATGGCCTTATATGTCGTTCGTTTATAAAACAGTGGAGAAACTGTGTAAAGGCTGCTTCACAAAAAACCAGAGGAGCGCCTTATATGAGCAGGCAGTCAGCTAAAGAAGGGAATCGATAAATATCTATAATCGTAATAATCAAACAAAAAATAGCATACAAGCCGCGAAATAAATAAAGGAAATGAGTTCCTGAACAGTAAAGTAAGTCTCGAATAGCTACACAATAACTATAACAATCGTAATAAACGAACAATAAAACAGTACAGAACCGCAAGGCAAGGAGAAACGACGGCCTTATATGGCGCTCGTTTATAAAGCAGCGGAGAAGCTGTGTGAAGGCAGCTACACAAAAAAACAGCAGAAGCCACACTCTGAATGTATTCCTTGCATCACCGTTATACTCTCTGATCTCCCATTTTAATTCAAATGCCTCAAATTTCCAGTAAGGCTCTGCTTATTATTATGACAATTTTCTGGCACCCCCAGCAACAACTGCTCGCATCCCAAGGGATATATATAGATAGATAGATAGATAGATAGATAGATAGATAGATAGATAGATAGATAGATAGATAGATAGATAGATAGATAGATAGGTACAGTAGATATATAGATATATATAGATAGATATAGATCGATTTATTTGTGTTAATCCGAGAGAGTGGCTGCGGGCCGAGGGGGATGGAGGCGGGGCCCTCCTCACTCGCACGCCAGCCTCCGTTCCAGTTAGTCTACCTCTCACCACATGGTGTAGCATATTGTGCCTCCGCTTAGATAGCGATGCCTGTTTGTTCAACAGACATTATCATCTAGAGATTGTTAAGGAGTAATGTTTGACGTTTTTGAGAGAGAGATCAGAGCTACGTGTGTTTTAGAAGGTAGCTGCTGATTGCTAGAGATATCACAGCCATGTGATTTTCTCCCCACATGGGGGATGCTCTCCCATCAGAGCGGAACACAATCAGACATAGTGGCAACGTTTTACGTTGGAGTGCACCTACCTTCCGCTTGGCCAGAATGACCAATGATTGTTTTTTAAAGTTTGTCCTGTTTCACTACTACGTGGTAAATATATATTAGGGCTGGGCAAGTTAAGGTGTTAGTACTGTGTACGAATTAATTTTTTTATCACGCGTATAGCAGTTTTTGTTATTATTATTATTATTTTGAAAGCCTCAGTCTCGCTAGTGATCGATGGAGATCAGTGATCTTGTTACAGCATTTTTCAATACAGTTTTGCTAGAAGGAAAGTTAGCTTTGTTGATCTTACCTTGATTCCCTGCGCGTGCATGAATAGCAAAGAGCAAATAGCTTCTAAAATGGCATGTGGAGAGATACCAAAGTGAATGCTCAAAGCAAAATAATCCGTACATGACTTTTCCTCATCAGTATTGTCTATAGTTATTTCACTTTTGTAGACATTGTTTTATAGGAATAGTTTAAATAAGATTTTTTTTTTTCAGATTTATAATGCAGTTTTATTTTTAAGATAACTGAACAGAATGCCAGTGTTGTGTGGAGCTGATGGCACATGAGGCACTGTATCCCTGTGCTTGCAGGGGTTATCTCCCCTCTGGGATCAGTGTTGAACAGATGTACATGTTAACTGCCTCTGTAATATATGTGAATATTACTGAGCTGGTAATGTGCTTCTGTCAGGTTGGTTCTAGCACTGAACTTGATTGTGATTGGATTAGCTCAGGTTCATCATGACACTGATCTGGGAAAAAAAAATAGATTTACTGTTCTATTGGATAATAGAAGTAAAAAATGTAGTAATTTTATGGTTTAATCCAACACAACGATGATAATACATCAGTGTGAGGGCACTTTGAACATCAACTGGAGTGCAGTTTAAAGTGCTAGTGTGCTTTAACGTTTATGTAGATTTTACAGGTGGGTTCAATAATGTGGTATAACATTCTCAGATCTGCTTGGCCTGTTTCAAGGTGTTCAGATGGCCATAGCCTATTCCAGTGACATTGGGTGGAAGGCAGGAGCCATGCCTGAACAGAGTGCTAAGCCATTGCAAAACTGAGTGGCACAAATACCTGTGCTCATTCACACGGGGTCAATTTATAATCAGCAATTAATCAAATTTAAACAGCTTTGGAGTTTTGCAGAAAAAGGGTATGCAGATACAGCAAGGGCATGTGTACAGACAACAACTAGGTACAGGAGTTGAATACAAGATAATGGATCGATAAGCCTGCAGTATTGACTGCACCACTGTGCCTCCAAGGTGGATAAAATGCTTCTTCTAAATTTATGGGCAACATTTAGCTGTTATTCTATTTCAAAATCACTCAAATACACAGTGCCAGTTTAGAATGGTCTTGTAACCTAAACTACAAAGTTTTGAAATGTAGTGTTACATCCTGCAACATACTGGAAGAATATATATGCCCTGCCCAGGGAGTTCCAAGGTCAGTATTTAAATCCAGGACTTCAGGGATGTGAGGTAGAAATATCATTGTATTCATCTTCACTTGCTGTCTTTTAATACAATATACTGCCTTTCAGTTTGTTGGCAAGCTGTTAGTGTGCTTTGAATGGCACTCGCTTCCTGCCTCTTTTCACAACAAAATGTTTGTAGAGGTTCCCTTCCCAACGAGTCACATATAATATCACAGAAAAGACTTACTCGCTTACAGCCTATTGAGAACATTGACAAGTTGCTTTGAAGAGTTAGAATTGAAGGCAACATTGCTTATGCTGAGCCATTTATATATATTGTATAAGTGAGGGTTTCAGTTACAATAAATGTAACATTTTAAAATACATAGTTATTTCCATTGCTTATATTTTGAGGAATTCTGTTTTTTCTGCCTTGACCAAGGTAGCCAGAAATTGTCCATCATGTGAATGCTGTGTATTGGTCAGTCTGCGTAAGGTTAATATTTTATTCTTTGTTTTATAAATTAACTTTATTTGTCAGATGGTACCTCAGCATTTATTTTCAGAAAGTGCATATCTTATATTTAAATTTCAACACATGAAAGTATGTGTGTCTGTCCAGCCCAGAAGTGAAAGGTGGAGTCGGTGTAAGGGCTCCACCTCTGAGGAAACATAAATTTACTTAAGGAAATACACAAGTGAGGCGTGCACGTCAGCAAAACGAAACCTTAGAAGAAACAGACACTCGCTTTGTCGCTTAATACACAAGCGAGACAAGCACATCGGTCAAATGGTATCCCTTTTACTTTTCCTCCTGCCGCTAATACACAAGTGAGTCGAGAACATCAGCAAAACAGAACCTCCTTGGAGAGAGATGCCCAGAGTAGTTCCTTTCAATTACCTGACATCTCTACGTTTCAGTTTTTTTCTGACGATTTCAATAATTTCTAGGGCCCTGGGCTTTTTACAGCACGGCCTTACACAGCTAGTAGTGTATATTTCTATATTTTGATTGGTTGACTTTAGTTCATGTCTCGTTTAATTTTATAAAGACTGAACTACACCCAATCACACTTTTACTGCATGTACTAGAGGTGTCTGATGAACTAACAGTTGTCTGTTTTTTCCTTCGTGGAACTTTTTGTGAAAATGTGTGCAAGTAGAGCAAAAACTTTGGTAAACACTTACTTTTAAAGCGTGCTCTAAATTAGAACATTGTTTTATTCCTGGCCATATTAATAAGGTAAGACAACATTTTTGCAAATGCATCACAATGTCATTAATTATTCTAAAAGATAGATATTGCTTAGGTATGAATTTAATAGTAAATATAAGTGGACCATTTCTTTCAGACTGTTCATCCGTTTTCAGTACACTGAGTCCGAAGCCAAAACTCAACTCATATCCTTTTGTTGCTTCCTCATAGAATTCCAGAATATTAATAAAACCCATGTTGACTGTTCACTAACCCACACCCCAATCTTGACATTTGTTGTTCAATTCTCTTCTTAATAATTCCTTCCATTTGTTTAACTGTAATGTATGTTACATTTACTGGGATCTGCCCAATCGCCTCCTATTGTTATATTTGTATTCATATCCACAATTGGACTGCCTCAGAATTATTTAGTGATAGGCCGGGAAAGTACATGTGTGAATTGACCGTCTACTTGTTGAAGCATCTTGGAAATGCACAGGCCTTTCCTGATAATGCTTTCACTTGCTTTTCTTTAACTTTTAATCTTTACACCTCTGTCAATGAACTTTGCATAATTGCGATCATGTAAAACACAATCTTAGCCAAAGAATAAGCTGTTGCAGGGCTGGCTCATGCCCTGTGATTGTGGGGAGGTTGAGGGTTTTCAGTTAAAATTCCAGGTGCATCTGAATGCATTACAATTTATTTTATGAGAGCGTTTTGAGAAAGTGACTTATCTGACAATATTTTAGTAAACATACATGAATTTGGGACATTGTGAGTATACAACTGGATAACATTAGACATGGATTATACAACATAAGTATTGTTAGATTTATTTAATGGAGGTTTTGATATTGTTTGCTGTTGTCCAGTGAATTGGTCACAAATCTATCATTTGCTGGTTTGCACAACAGGTTACTGGCTGTGTCATAGCTTCCCAGCTCAGCATTCGTTTGACTAAAAGTGAGTGTAGCATTTCAGTCCCTTTGGAGAGTAAGTGGCTAGTCTTAGTTTTGTCATACTTTACACCGCAGCAAGGCGTATTTAGCCATATCAAGGCATTTTCTGACATTAAATTGTGAGGCTGACCAATACTTTATTTTTAATAATTTGTATGTACTGTAAAAATAGTTTAGAATATAATAATCTTGTCATATAATATTCTGCAAAGGATACACATAAGGGTTTATTAATTCCTTAATTTATCAGTAACCCCAGAAAACTAGAGTAAAATGTCAAGGCAAAATGCAATTGAAAAGAAAATATAACTATCAAACACTGTACATTGTAGAACTTGCATTTGAAATACAGTGATACTTAAAATGTAAATATATTAGGTTTACAGGCTGCTTATTATAAAGTGATACCCATTAAATTTAACAGATGGAAGCACTTATGTGGCTTCATAAGATATCAATTTTGGCAACTTTTCTCACTTAAAAGTACCACCCAATCTGTTTGCTTTCATTCACTGCATTTCTCATGTAACAAATTATTTCAAGACGTCTTCTATGTTTTAAGATTACCCTGTTATTGTTTAACTACACTGGAATCAATTTTGTCATTTGCATTTTAACTGTCAAGTTTGCTTGAGGTTTCTTTTTATCACAGTCTGATTTTTTAACAACTTTTAAAGAATGAAGTAGGATTTTATATTGGTTGACTTTCTTGTTAATTTTTTACATTTTCCAGATTTGGAGTACTATATTTAAATTTCTGACCACAAGAGATGTAAAGCATTTGTTATTCTGTTAGTATAATGGCAATAATAAAGTTTCATGACCGAAATAGTGCGGCTAAAATCAACTTTATATTCACAAAACATGAAAAAATGCTATATGGTACGTAACCTCTGTACCTGATTCCAAAAAGAAGTAAAGGAATTGTTAATACAAAGATACTGTAGTAGAGATGATGTCCAAACACCAGTTTACTAGCTATTAAGCTGTCTAGACATAATAGAATCTGAGTTCATTAATCAATTAGTGTTAGGAGTTCATTTAATTCAAATCTGCGTAACTGTATGACTGCAGGCACTATCAGACACAAGGTAGAAACAAATCCTGGGGAGGGTTAAATACTCGGAGACCATGTAACACTTTCCCATCAGGATGCATACCTTCCTTTTCTTTTTTCAGCAGCACTATTTACTGGGCATCCTATGTAATCATAGGGCATTGTACCATCTTCTGATGGTAGCCCAGGGGGAACCACAAAGGTTACTTATATATATCAGTGATTCCTCCGTTTAATATGCTTGAAATCTCACACGTATTTTAGCTCCAGGAGAGACAGAAAATGGGAGAAATATTCATGCTAACTCAGGAAATTTGGCATTGGCTCTTCACAACAGAGACCATTCCCCTTAGACAGCTAGGGTAAGTGGTCCAGAGTTGCTTGGCAAAAAAAAAAATGTTCTCTTGAGTGTAACCAAATGGTGCAAGTCAATGTATTATTGAGCGTCCCTTAAGGTTTTAATTTATTGTGAGAGCCCATAGGTAGATAAATGTCTGATACTTTTCCACTTTGTTTCCAATCATAACTTTTAACACAGTTAAGCTTTCTAGGGTCTGCAACCCCACATAAAGATATGAGCTGAGAGACTAAGTTAACAGACATTATAGCTGTGTTTCCTGAGACTGAAGCATCTGGATGCCTACAGAGAATTTGTGTGATGCACTACTTAGCCGATCTGGGCAAACAGGCAACAGAGATGTCCCTACTTAATAGACACATAAGCGATTGTTTAGGGCCCTGTGGCCACCAGGAGCCCACTTATTAAATTAGTTGTTCAACAGATTTTGCATGCGAGTGAGCTACAATCTCAAAAATTCCATTACACTGTTACAAAATGTCATTTACATCCCCAAAAAGAGTATATACATCAGAACAAGACAAGGGGAAGAGGCAATGAGAAAAAGAAAAGAAAACGATTTCAGCATTATTTATTGTTTTGGCATATGCTTGGAGAACAAAGGGTGAACCACTCTAGGTACAAAATACTTGCCCTTTCAGATAGTTTCTTGTAAATTTAAAATGTAATATGAATTTTTACAAAACATTGACAACATTCATTAATCAATATTACAAGTCAGAGTATAAATCATACTATCCAGCCAGTGTAATGTGTGCATTTCTGTGATGGCAATGATGGAATTATGATGTCATTTAGAAAGCTCAGCTTCCTGCATGAAAAGACACGACAGCTAGTCTCACCAAGCAGATTATGGCCTAATGGTCAGTATCATTGCTGACAACATAGTGTAAAAACAGTATTCTTCTGTTAATGCAATTATTATACTGGATCTGCAACTTACCAGGAGCACTTTTGAAATATTTTTGGATCAAGTGCATAGACAAGCGATGAAACTTCTGGCGAGTTCCATTGACAGAACCCTGACACACACATTGTACAAAAGTGGTTCATAGAAATCCGTAATTAGTGTAGGCTTCCTATATATTAAATATATAATTAATGAAAAATCATTTAAGAAAACCTAACACGCGGCACAATAAAAATGTGATCATACTATTCAATAGATAGAAAACAGCCTATATATGATATTTAGAAAGGATACATGCCAGTACTTGTAAAAGTGAGAATACTTTCCATTTAGCAAGCCAGCTGAAAAATAAAAACATTCAAAATTATATTTTGTTCATGACTATTTATGCAGTGCAGATTCCACATGCAAACTCTCTGTGCAGCCACTACCACAACCCCCATTGTTAACAAATGTTATTTATTACATTATTTTTTATTTTAAAAAAATTCAAGTGCTTATTAATTTGTTTTTTTACTTTTGTTATTTGCTGTATATGTGCTTATTTATTGTTCTTATTATTTATCTGCTTAGTTATTTTGCATTTTGATGCAATTAGAACAATTGTTTTAGTGGACAATACTGTATATCCTGTTCCTTGTTATTTTCGTTTTAGCTGTGGTGAAATATAATTTATTCTAATATTGAATTTCTTGGTATATTTTGTAGATGTACAGGGTGGTCCAGATTTAATTATGCAATTATGAAAAGGTGAACAGCACTCGCTGTTCGACTGACAACCATCTCCCCGCCATTTTGGAATGCAGGGCAGGTGCTGCCATCTATTGGCAACAAAAAGAATTTTTTATAGCGTAATAAAAATTGCATAATTAGATCTGGACCACCCTATATATATATATATATTTAATTGTTACATTATGGCATGATTCTGTTTGTATGTATGTATATACTGTACATTCAATGTTTGTGCATTGTAATTGTGTACAGTTGATATTTTAAAGTGCTTCAGTAGTAATTACACTGTCAGGACGGTGGGAAGGATTAAAATCCATCTTTACCCCCCCCTAAGGCTTTATTCTTTAGGTCATTAATATGTGTATATACACATATACAGTGCATGGACACACACACACACAAACACATCCGGTGGCCTGAAGTATGTATTGATACATATTCAATACTGAATTGGATTAAGTGCATTTAAGAATGTTATGTTTTATATTTTAATTCAGAGTTGTAAAAAAATCACATTAAGCTTTTATCGATAGTGTAACAGTAGGGGGCACTGTTGTCCCCTTGAACCCTTGGCACTCGACTCCAGACACCAGGTAAAAGTCCAATAATTCTTTATTCAGACTATACAGTAGTGCACAAGCACCCTCCTCTCCACAATTCTCATTAATAAATCAATCACAACAACAATAAACCAATCCTCCACTCCCAGACTAGTTGCCACCCTTCCACCCAGCTTTGCTCATTGTCTGGGAGTTCCCACAATCCTTTTATAGTCCATGACCCGGAAGTGCTTCTGAACCCCCAGTCCATGTGACTTCTTAGCACTTCCGGGTCAGATCAAAACTCTTCTTTTTCTTCACCCCGGAAGCACGTCATTCCCCTTGTCCATGTGACTTGGACATACTTCCCGGGGCGTAGGGCAAATAATATTCTTTGTTCCTCCCTGCAGCTCCACTAGCAGCCCCTGTGGTATCCAGCAGGGTTGTGGATGAAAACTCCATTGTCCAGGATTCCCTGCTGGTCTTCGGGGCACCTCCATGCTGCAGGGAGGGCTCCATCTGGCGGCCTGGGGGTATTGGCCGGGATGACAAGCCGGCCATAGACCACAATAGCTTGATGAGAATTGTCCCAGAATTTGTACAGATGTACTTCACAAGTTATAATATAGCAGAAATAGTCTATGTTCATGAAGCCATGATATATGCAAAATCTAATTGTTAAAGATTAGAGAAAATCTGCTCTGTTCATTTAAAATGACTTACCCATTCATTCACTTATTCATCTAGAAGACTTCCGTTCCCAGAAATTCTTTTTGTCCTTCTCGGCTGCAGTACGTAAGAATCAGCTACACCTCAAGTTTGTAAGCCTGCTTTTTTCATGTTTGTCACTGAAGACACAATTATTAAGGTATAATAACTGATTTTTGATGCCAATATATTGAATTTCTAAGCCGTGTTTCCCTCTTATTTACTTACCTCTTTCTATTTGCTTTCTCTTTCATTGTACCCACTGGAGTACTTACCAGACAAAGCTTCACAAAAGGTGATACCGGGTGCAGGCTGAAACTGTGAAGCTCCAGCCCTTAAGCAGTGATTACACCATTATCCCTTTAGACAATCCTTACAACCGCAGACTGCCTTCTACTTGATTTTATTTCACTGAATACAAATTCAGCATCTTGAGTTTTTTTTTTTTATCACTAATCTAAGAATCATAATTTATTGATAATTTATGTTGCAGTTGTGTTTTCTTATTACCACATTGATTGCCATTCTCATGTCCTGCTGGAAAGTGTCACCAGTGTGAGCTTCTTCAAAAGCTCAGTATTAATAAAATTAATTTATTTTATTGCAGTTCACTCAGTTCATTTAAATGTTAATCAAACTATCTACTCATTTATTGAACACATCTTATCTTTACACATCAGAGCTCCTGTAAATCTTTCTTTTTCTGTATGAAACGTCTGCATACAAGCTAACAAAAACAAAACAAAAAAATTGGAAATAAACATCCAGTTATGTTCTTTTCTCCTAAAAGAATTATTTTATTTTTGACAACACAACATTGTTAAATTCATTTTCTTATCATCATTACCAACAATATGACATTGTTGTCTTGCTTTTAACCCTTAACAGTACATATTGTGTTGAAGGATGAGCTCTGGGAGGAGATCAAGATGCGGCCTGAAGAAGTGAAGGCATTGTGTGTGTTGGCCAGGACTTTGGAGACTTTAGGGGACTGTGGCACTTTATTGTAAATATGGAGCACTATAATAAATGTGTGTGGGGTGACTTAAATGTCTGGAGAATATAACTTGACAAATCCGCATGAACGGGACACGTGGACCTCAAAAGCAGGGCCCGGGGCGGTTACCCTACTTGCCACCCCCAAATGCCACTCTTGATATAATGGCAAAACTACAGTGCCTGTAAAAAGTATTCACCTCTTGGGGGTTATCACATTTTATTGTTATACAACATTGCATCACATTGGATTTAATTTGACACTTAATTAGTTAAATGGAGATCACCTCTCTGCAATCAAGGTGTTTCAGTTGATTGTAGTATAAATGACACTGAATGTTGAAGGTCCAACTTGTGATGAGTCAGAACCATGGCCTTAATTTCACAATGAAAACAAAAGAACACTCTTAGCAACTCCGTGAAAAGCTTGATTGAGAAGTGCTGCTCCAGGTTGGATACAAAAAAATGTCTTAGTCGCTGTACCTTAAAAACGGAAAGAGTGTGGCACAGCTGTAATTCTGCCTAGAGCAGGCTACCCGCAAAGCCAAAGTGATTGTGCAAGAAGAAGACTAGTGAGCGACTTGTGAAGGAAATAACAAGCTACGATGAATGAGTTTGGAGAAACTGTGCAGAAAGCAACTGTTACCCAGGTGCATCACCAATTGCAGTTTTATGGCAGAATGGAAAAGAGAAAAAACACACTTGACATTTCGGTTAGAATTTGTCAGAAGGCACATGAGAGACTCTGAAGTCAGCTGGAAGAGGTTTTTGTGGTCTGATAAGACTAAACCTGAGATGCTGGCCATCAAATCAAACACCATGTTTGGTGTAAGGCCATCACTACACATTATCAGAAGCACAACATCCCCACAGAGAGGCATAACAGGGACAGTGTCATGTTGTTGGGATGCTTCTTTGCAGCAGGCCCTGGAAGGCTTGTGATGGTCGAGGGCAAAATGAATGCACCTAAATGCAGAGAAATCCTGAAGGAAAAGCTGATGCAGTCTGCCAAAAATCAGTGCCTTAGGAGATTTGATTTTCAGTGAGACAATAACCCCAAGCATGAAGCCAAAGCAAAACAGGGATGGCAATCAGTGTCCTGAAATAGCTTAGTCTGAACCCGGATCTCATTCCAACTAAGAATTTGTGACTGGACATAAGGCGGCTTTTCAGTTACAAACTCCCCATTGGAGCAGTAGGGGGCACTATCGCTCCCTTGAACCCCTCAGGTACCATGCCAAACACCATGTAAAAGTGCAATAATTCTTTATTATAATAATTATGTGCACTAAGCACCCTCCACTCCACACCATACTCACAAATAAACAATACTAAATCAATAAATCACAATCCTCCTCTCCCAGACGCGTTGCCCTCCTACCACCCAGCTCAGCTCGCCATCTGGGAGTTCCCACAGTCCTTTTATAGTTCACGACCCGGAAAACTCTTCTTTCTTCAGCCCGGATGCACTTTATTCCTTCCATCCTTGTGACCTGCAAGTACTTCCGGGCTGTAGGAACACCAAATGTCTCTGTGCCTCTCTGCAACGTCCCCTGGCAGCCCCGATGTTATCCAGCAGGCTGTGTATTACAACTCCAAAGTCCATGATGCCCTGCTGGACTTTGGGGCATCTCCACATTGCAGGGAGGGCTCCATCTGGCGGCTTGTGGGTCTTGGCTGGGATAAACTGCCGGGCATTGTAGTCCACACCATTCTGCCTGACAGAGATTGAGCAGTTTTACAACAAAAAATGGGGAACAATGGCGGTGTCCAGATGTGCAAAACTGATAGCAACCTGTGCAGATAGACTCAAGGCTATCATGGCTGCCAAAGGTGAATCTACGAAGTACAGAATTGAAAAGAGTGAATATTTATGTGATCAAGTATTTTCTATTTTCTATTTGTAATTAATTTAGATCACTTTGCAAATAACTTTTTCACTTTAGCTTTAATTTTTCTTTGTGTAAATCAATGTCAAAAAAACGAATTAAATGCATTGTGATTCACTGATATATAATAACAAAATGTGAAAACTTTCACAGTGATGAATACTTTTTATAGACACTGTGTCTCAGGTTGCTTGTGCTTCCTCAAGATTCCTCATTTATCAGCTAGACTATCAATTGTTGTCATATTTTGTAATGTGGCCTTCTGCATCTTAATGGATATAGAATGAATGTGAAAAGCACATTTAAAAAATCTAAATAAAAAGTAATTATGTCTATAGTTTAGTTAAACTTTTTATTTTTTTTTCAAATATTCAATTCAATTTTGAGTTGCCTAAGGGCTAGGAGAAGCGTCTGAAGTGTAGTATACCTTTAGAAAGAAATTTCAGATCATAACAAGAAGCAGTATTTTCCTTAAATATAGGCATTGTTTTAGAGAAACAACCTTAGGTTCATTTAAGAGCTCTTGAATTCTGATGCAAAAAAAAGCACTATATGTCCACATACTTCACACATGTAAACAACACATCTACAGAAAAGGAAAGAAAACTTTTTTTCTGTCATCAGTTCAGATATACTGTCTGTGGTCACCATGTTGCTAATTATAAAAGAAAATAGCATCCTCCTTGACAATAAATAGTTTCTTCTGTTTGATAATTAAATACTAAAATGAGCTGTTGTTTAATTGAGTGACTACCTGTAGGGCTCCTTGTAAGCTCAATGAATGAGTTTAATGGCCATTGACTGAAGATAGGAGATGGTCTCCATTAAAAATGCTTTGCTTTTAAACCAATGGAAATGACCGAGATAAGGATGATTACACTGCCATTGTATATATAAATGTGTGGTACTGTGTAAAAAAGAAAAAAATAAACAAGATTATTTTGTAATCAGAGTGAACATGATTCCTTTATATTATCCGTTAGTTCACTAAAGCTGTTATTACTCAAGTGCCAAACTGGATCTAAGCTGGAGCCATTGCTGTAGGGAGAACAACCTGGCCGTTTGGATTGCCTAATGGTTATAGTAGCCAGATACTCACAAAATAAACGGTAATCCAAAGTCCTCACTGTCTTGGTTCATGCACATGGCTTCTGACTCCACTTTGGCTCTCGAATTTGCATAACTGTCTCACATGAAGATGCTGTGACTTTGATTCAATGGCAAGAATAGTCACAGCTGCTGCAGAAGAGTGCTGTTTTGTTTAGATTGTGCATATTTTTCATACATTTGACATAAGTATACATTTGTCTAACTGTATTTAATTTTTTTTATTAATATAAATGCAATATATTAAATCCATGGCCAAAATAAGGTTAATTGTTTTTTGGTTCTTAACCTCTCAAAGCAAGACTCATTTTACGTTGATTAATACAAACTGGGTATGTTAATTTTCCAGTCGAGATTTACATTTGCCTGTGTTGGTATCCTGTTAAATGCTCAGCAAGCAAAGATTAACATTGAAACAAAGTACCTTGAGATTACGCATTTTCCTTTCATACAGCCTGACCCCCTGCTTTATGCCTGGGTGGTCATATTTTGAAATTTCACCAGGACCAGCTATTCCTGCAGTCGCAATTCTCCTAGCATCTGAAGGATGTTGTGCTTTGCATGGTAATTAGGGCTCTTTGTTCCATCTGTTACCCTGCTAACTGTAGTGAACCATAATGCTCTAAACGTCTAGGTGTGGCTGTAGCTGCTGTGTGTAGAACATATTTATTGATGGATCAATATTTTGGTGATGAAAAATAACCAGATTTTAGAATTTTCTTAATGCTTATTATGCACTGTTAAAGAAAAAATGTTTGCAGCATTTATTCTTCCACAGAGCACATATATATATGTGTGTGTGTGTATGTGTGTGCATTGTCTTTATAAAACCACAGTTTTCTCTCTTTTTCTCTCTGCGATACTACATATTCATTGGTCACTGCTAGAGTTCAAATGCCACATTGAAATCATTAGACCAAAATATTGTCATTGCAGAAGAAACTCACTGCCCTCATTGTCACTTGTGAAAATATCAGGCATCTTCATAAATATATACATGCTTCACTAAGGCACTATTTAACAATTTATTCTTGTAAATCATGTCATATGATGCGCTACTAATTAGTATGTATCTGTACTCTATATATAGACCAGCTGTACATATAAAACTGTTTACATTTTCCTGTTAGGACTGTAATGCCTTCTGTCTGAGCAGAAAACATTTGCTCATTATGGTAATGGTCACCTATTCCAGGCTTAAATGGAAATACACAAAAACACACACATAGCTTTTCCCTTTTATTCCTCAGCTCACCCACGCTGACCCCATGCTGTCTCAGTTGTTAGGGCTACCTATTGAAATTTTACTGTCAACTTGTGCTGTATTTGAGTTATAGGCTCTTGCATGTTGTGTTGATTTCACACAGTGACAACAGACAGGCTTCAGATCAGCACAGCCACTGTCATAATTGGCAGCATTTGTCACCTGATCATCCACTGCACACTGCCAACACATTGAAGTGGCAGTGAAACTCATCTACTGCAATCTGGCACTTTTGGGAGTTGGCGGGAGGCATAGCATTTTTTTTTTTCATTTTGTTTGGAGAGTTTCACACATGTCATCTATGCCACATCAGTGTGTCTCTAAAAATGGAAATCTACCTTGTAATCCACCTTTTAATTTCACATAATGGTAGTGTGTATTCTCGCAACATTAATTGCAAAGTGGAAACCAACTCTGGATGCAGCACCAGTCCATCATAGGGCACACATACAGTATGCATACCTCACCAACACAGAACTGTCAAACACACTACAGCACACACATTCTTGTGTCGGAGGCAAATCAGAGTATGTTAGGAAAACCTATGCAGACACTGACCCAGAATTAACCCATGGATTACTCATTAATAGCCAACAGTTGATTTGCACAGTATTAGACACACAACATTTTGCCAGTGAAACATTCATATGATTTAAATATGAAGCTAAATAAATGGTTATTATTATACTTGCTAAGGCTGGTGGAGTGGTCAACAATTCCAATGGAAATGAGAAGTGTGAAAGACCAGAGTAAGTGTGAAGGCTGCCATCTAAAAAAGATAAAGGGTAAGGTTAAAAGGTGTATCCTTCATTCAGTATCAAGCAACTACAAGAATACACAATGCTTAGATTTTTCAATGTTTTGCTAACATGTGTCTTATAACACATAAGTGACTCAATGATCGAGACAAGTGTAATGGGACACAGGAGTCTTGGATGGGTCTTTAATCCTAAAGGCAATGACATGCCTCCTGAAATATCTTCCCATTTTGCCCATGTAAATTACTGAGCATGTTCTGCAAGAGTAACAATAAGCAGGATTTTCAACAGGCAGGAGCCTGTTAGAGTATCTGCAGATGGACCTGTAGATCAGTCTTATCAGTTATGGAGGCACAACTTGGCAGTGGAAGGATGGGAGATGGCAGCTGGCAATCATAACACTGACAGCAGCACATTGATGGCTGTTTTTGGCAGGGCTGGAGCTGCGATATGTGAAGAAAGTACATTCTGGGTGGATAACTGCATCCACACATTACACTCCAGTGTTCTTTAATTTACTGCTGTATATCATGTTACTCCGTGATTATTGCTCCATATTTAAACACAGAGTGTGGGTTAGGGCTAAGCAAAACTAGCTCATGTAATCTTGAAACATGTCTAAAGTTGATTGTGATGAGAAAATGTGTAAACAGCTCAGCTTTATCCTGATCACTTTTACTTCAATTCTACCTGTTTCTTTTTGTTTTAGATGGTTTCCTTTGAAATAAGCACATTCCATTTAATTATTAAAAATTTGACAATAAAATAAATAAATCAATTTGACAATAAAATAAAATCTGAAAGCGTCTTTTACATGAAAACAGTGGAGGTGTTGTTAGTGTGACTCATCATGATACTAATGTCAAGTCACATCATTATCTGACAATCTGTTTTTCAGTAAGTCAGCGATGATGTGTTCTTGGCTGCAGTGTTTACTTTTTGCTTTCAGCTTTTTAGCTTTATTTGCTATAATTTAATTACATCCAGTTATGTTTTTTTTTTTTAAAACCACTCCACTGCATTCAAATAAAATAACTGGGCATATTATTTAAAGATTTTATTTACTGCTTCTTACACTGAATAGGCTAGGAGATTATTGAATACAGCAATGTAAGAAAACATTTGGATGTGAACATTGCTACTTACTGCAACCAAGTCTTGTCTTATTCCCCAGGGGTCTCAATTATAAAACTTTGTGTGCATTTGTGCGTGAAAATAGCCATATGGCAAATAACAGGAAAATACCTGCACCCAAAAAAAAATCAGATCTATAAAAAAAGGCATAAGGCACCAGCATCTAAGCAGGTTGCCACTATAACCTGGCACAAGTAATGACATGATTGCTTTTACAATGGATTGTACAGGCCATATGTTAAACTGCGGGTTCAGCCAGTTCAATGAGCCAGTCATCTCGTACATCAGAGTCATGAGTACATTGTCTGCCAACGATAATCTGCCTTGAAATAAATTATTACTTGGTCAACCCAGGCTACGGCACCATGATGTTTGTCAGTCTCATCCTGGCATTGCAAATGACTTGTTACTAATGGAATGTCTTTGCTCATGGTTTACAAAAGCAGCGTCATTCTCGCTGGGTGCCTTTGTTGCTGTGAGTACTGTCAATTGCCATGTTTATGTTTGGAAAACCAAATGGCTCTTGACAGCCTAAATCGACTCATAAGCTAACCATCATCATGGGCAAAAAAAACCCTGCCGGTCCCTAAAAGCTCATTTGTTTGTATATGGCTATTTGCAGAGTTTTCAAGCATCCCTCAACAAGCCGTGTTATGTGAAATCATTAGGCTATGAAAAAGGCAATAAGGCATGATATTTGTAGCTTTCTGTACACAGGGAGTGTGTTTGGTTTTTATCTTGAGAAGTGACAGCAGGTAGGCTTCATAAACTTGATGTATAAACAAAAGGTTCTTCTGTACAAATACACAGCATTGGCCCTCTTAAAAATGGAACTAAATTTCAGCCTGTACATCATATTCATTTTTTGAGCTTTAATGTTTTTGGAATGTAAGCACACATTATAATAATGACTCAGTGATATGAATTATTATATGAGTGAGTCATCATTTAGCTGGTTTGGCTGCATCTTGTTGCTTGAACAACGGGGGCGTCATTTCCAGCCTTCTCTGAAATGTTGCATACTGAAGGGTCAGAGTTGCTGTAAGTATGCACAAGCTCTCCTGTCAAGTTTCCTTTTATAAATCCTTACCTTTATATGGAATGAAGCCTTTTGTTTTGCAAGTTTTATCAATCTGAGTCCAGATCTTTATAAACAATGTTATATCAACTGTTAAAAGTATTAGAGGTACTAGTATCCGATGCTTCACTATGTAAGTAGATTTATATATTTGAACTTATACAGTTTGAATGAAAAAGTCTAAATTTGTGTAAAACTTTCTGTCATTAGTTTTGTCCTAACTGAAGACCTATAGAACAACAAGACAGACATGCAAAACTGCAAATAAGTATTTACAAAGCTCAAAATATGAAGTGATACTAATGACAGTGCATGTAAGGCTGGCATGAGTCAGGATCAGAATCCAAAGATGTGTGCTACTCTTTTGGACTCAGTCTTTTGTCTGTTGTCTCTGGGAAACTGGTCATGTCACACATTGAGTGTTTACTTCTACGTTTCCACTATACCCATTAATGTAAAAGTAGGAATGGCTTTATGCAATAAACAAATATTACTCAATCTGTTTGTGGAGAAAATGTGCCCTGCATTTTTAGTTCACTTAATTGCTGTGCCTTTTAGTTATGCAGCTTCAGTTTTAAATATAAAGATTATTTGTCAGTGCTATTTCATGTTCACAGTGATGATTGTTTTAAAAAAACGGTTTGTATTTGTCATTAACTACTGTATATATTGACAGATAACAGACTGGCAGCACATTCTTGTTGGCTTAATGGTTCAGGTTTTGTGTTCTTGCAGTCTTTATCCATTCAAAGTTCAGTTCTTTTTGTTAAATTATTAGAATGCACCAAGGTCTTGGAAGTAGATTCTTGTGTGGAAGTTTAGATTTCTTAGTAAATCAGCTTTAATAGATTCACATTTATTTTCTTCAATATACTTTATGCAAGTAAGAGCTTTCTGCCATTCACAGAGTATTTTTTTCTTCTTTCTTACAAGTATCTATCTATCTATCTATCTATCTATCTATCTATCTATCTATCTATCTATCTATCTATCTATCTATCTATCTGTCTGTCTGTCTGTCTGTCTGTCTGTCTGTCTGTCTGTCTGTCTGTCTGCACATGGAGTAGGTATGTGCATGGCTGCCATTAATTAATTAATCTAAGTATATATAACGTTGAATTTCTGTCAGTCTGATAGTCAGTCAGTCTGAAGTGATGCTCACTTGATAGCAACTGCATCTATTTCGTCAAAACTTGATAATTTCCATATAGTCTAACTTAGATTACATACTAATAATATTTTAGATTTTTCTATGTATAAATATCTACAAAAAAATAAACAGTGAGACAACCTCACTTAAAGTTTCCATTATCACCTGAAATAATACTAAATTAATAGCACTACATATCTGCCAGATGGCATCAACAGGTCAATTGTGTGCATTATTAAAATGGTTCATTATATCTCATATTATTATTGTTATATGTATATATATATATATATATATATATAGTGAAATTAATGTAAGCTAATAAAATTTAGATTTTCTGTGTATAAGTATCTGAAAATAAAGTTGCATTTTGTTGCTGGTGCATTCTACTTGCTCTATAACATGTCAATGTTATTACTGAACTGTTGAGATAATTATTATTCCTGTTCTACAAATTGTTCTTTGCAGTAAAATCACACTTAATTTAACAGTACAGATTTGCAAAGCCTTAAGCCCAGAAGCACTAGATGCTAAATAATACTAAAAAAAGTATATGTGTTTCTGACGTGATGAGGTCATGAGAGTTATATCTACTTGTTATTTATTTTATGCATGTAACATAAAACTGGTTTTAAGAACATAATGTGAATAAATCATTCAGTCCAGCATAGTCCTCAAATGTTTTTAAGCAATATTTAATTGAGACTTAAAAGATTTCATACTGCTATTTTCATTTATTGACTAGGAAAGTAGTTACTTTTTGTTTCAAATGATTCATGTATCCACATAAAAAAGTGAATCCTCTTAACATTTCTGTTCATTCTGATTTGAATTAATTTTTTGCCTTTTTTGGAGAACACATTTTAAAATAACATTTTAACACTGACATGTTAGTCCTCAAAGACTTTCTTTAATTTGTTTGGTAACTGAAAATTTTCTGCTATATAGATTAAGACCAAAGACAGCATTTAGGACACATCCTCACAAGTGCACCGTATAATTTAAACATAGCCCCTCTATTCCCAGAGGTATGTTACTCAGTCCCTTACATGACTTTTGTTTGTTTCTGGAGACTTATCATGGGCTTCGCACCCACATCTATGTATGTTGTGATAGTGCAGTGTATTCAAAACACTGTTCATTGCTGTCTGCATTGTTTTACTCTCGTGTCTGCGTTTTGTCTTGATTCTTAAACTCTTAACACATTTAGATATTTATTGTGGAAAATCCATGTAACAAAGAGATTACAGTTAAACTTTTCAATTTTATACCCTGAAGGTTTCCAGGTCTTGAATTAAAAATAAAAAACAAACAAACCAAACAGCATACTATGACAGCCCGTATTTTGCACTGGGTACGTATAATTTTAACCTGAAATATGCATTGCCAGTTCTATTCTTTAGCGACATTGTACATCAATACTAGTAGGTATCAAGACAGGTTTATTACCTTTATTATTATTACAAATGAGGCCCTAAAGTACTGTAATATCTACAGTGCATACATGGTGTCCTTGGAGCTCTCACTGCTTAGTCCTCAGTAAGCTTGTGCTGGATTTTATCAGTCTGGGGATCATCCTGATAGCCTTTACCTTGAAAGTTAAATAAAATTAGAAAATATCTGTTAAATCTGTTTAAAGTCGTATATTCTATTTAATGTAATAGGTTTATTTATTTTTATATGATCTCACTTAAATGACAAAAAGATTTCTTCCAATCATTTAGACAACCTTTGAAGTAATGCTTTCAATACCTTTTGCACAAGACATTTTCATTGTGTTCTAAACAGCGGTCTTCATTTGCATAGCGTAGTACAACTCACTTGCATAATTTTTTTTTCCTTTGCGTCGGTTGTTGGCTGGGATTGGCTCCAGCAGACCCCCGTGACCCTGTAGTTAGGATATAGCGGGTTGGATAATAGATGGATGGATGTCTTAGTCACTATAGAAGTACATAACACCCCAAGGGATGAACTTCAAATGTCTGGCCCAGTCACTGTTTGAGTGAAGTTTATATACTCGCCTCATATCTTTGTAGTAATTGTCTCCAGGCACTGCAGTTTTCTGCCCACATCCCAGATGCACTGCTGTTATATTCATCAATGACTCTAGCTGACCTGGTGAAAGAGTGTGCATTGTTGTGAAACAATGGCCAGTACTGGTCATTGGTTTGTCTTCAGTGTTGCTAAGATATGTACTAGGTTCCAGTGTCCATGAATTGCATTAAGCAGAGCGATGTTTTTATTATAGGAGGAAGGAGATAATCAAGTGTAATCAAATTATTATTGAAAAAATAGTTTTATTTAGAGAAGGGTGGGACGGTGGCGCTGCTGCCTCGCAGTTAGGAGACCCGGGTTCGCTTCCCAGGTCCTCCCTGCGTGGAGTTTACATTTTCTCCCCATGTCTGCATGGGTTTCCTCCGGGCGCTCCGGTTTCCTCCCACAGTCCAAAGACATGCAGGTTAGGTGGATTGGCAATTCTAAATTGGCCTTGGTGTGTGGGTTGGCACCCTGCCTGGGATTGGTTCCTGCCTTGTGCCCTGTGTTGTCTGGGATTGGCTCCAGCAGAACCCCGTGACCCTGTGTTCGGATGCAGTGGGTTGGAAAATGGATGGATGGATTTAGAGAAGGGATATCAATGAATCAATCAATAAGATAATATTTTAAAATGCACCATTCATAAAGTATGTCATCCCAGCTCTTTTTGCAAAGCACACAAGAGTCAATTCAACGTTTCAGGAGCAAATATAAGCAAAAGTGCAACTGACTATGGGTATGTGTATTAATGTTCTGTAAAACAGACTGGTCACACTCCTCTGGGCCAATAATTTGAAGCTCCCCAAGGTTTGGTAATAAAATAAATTGTTCATGTGGTTAAAAAGATGGATGGATGGATGGATGGATAAGAGATATTTGACCACTTTAAGCAAAAGAAGCCAACTGTGATTAAGAATTATTTTATATTGTTTATTGGCAGTGAAACATAACCCTGGAACCTTTCAACATCAGCTTTTAGTTAACTTCAGAACTTTTGAATGATCTCCATAAAACTAATTAGTGTTTAGCGAACAAAACTGAAAGAAATGGTGTGTCTCATTCTTTTCTTTCTGGTAATTCTGTTCACTGTATTTTAAAGGTGATCCTAACAGACAGTTATATTACTTCTTTATCCTTCCTTGTCTTGGAGCCAAGTCGGTGACCCAAACAGCAAGCCTGTGAACTCCACGTTTTCTGGAATCTTTTACAGCTGCCAGTAAAAGGTGTTTAGGTACAAAGAGAACGTGAAATGCCTCAGACTGTGGAAGCACAACGCATTGTAAATGAAGTGTGAAAATGAGATTAGATGTGTGAAAATACACAGGCTTCCTACAATATGGAATATTGAAACTGCAATACACTTAACTGTATCTCACCATAAAAGAGGGAAGTCTGCAGTCTTTAACCGTCGAAGTAAGAAATTCCAAAAATACTACAGAAAATGATTTTTTATATGTCTTAAGAAATTAAATCTGGATTTTGAAATTACCAGAACAAGCCTGTTAGCATGTAGCAATGCAACAAAACAGAGCCTTGTATTCAACAGGGACATTAAAGATGAATCTATTACGACAGCTCAGAATCCAGCTAGTGTATTGCTTTCAGGCAGGGAAAGAAATAATTTGCTTGCACCTTTGAACCTGGCACTTTTCAGCTTTGCAGTGACGGAGTCTCCGCTGAAATTTATGGAGCGGTGATCTTTCAAAAGATGCCTTGAAGGAGCCTCTTTGTGCTTACCTACAAAAATGATGGAGAGAGACATAGAGAAAAAGGAAGTAGTAGAAAAATGGAGAGATAGTGAAGGAGCAGTAAGACAAGGATTTAGACATAGATCTCTAGTTTAATTATGACTTCAAAATACTCACTTTTCATAGTAAACAACAAAAATGTCTTTTGTCTGTACCAGCTGGGTGGGGCGCTGTATATCATGCACAAAATTAGCTGTTTGCTGCCCAGTGGACCAAAGGCTACTTGGATGGATTGGTAGCAATTATCAAATGGAATAAAGGATAAACCTTCAAGCTGTCTTCCCCTTTGATGAATCACAGTACCCCATGGGAAAGGTAAGTAAGTGCTGTTCAAGGTAGATAAGACCCCTGACTGTTGATGTTGCACCAGACCCACTATTGATAGTATTCAGGTTTTGATTTCAAACTGAGTGAGAATTAGATGATCTTCATGATTCAAAAGTAGCATCTTGTAAATGGCAGCTGCACATCACATATACTGCGATGTGCTTTATTTTCTATTCCAAAATTAAGGCAGTGATTCAGAAGTAACAATATCTCCAGTGTCATCAACATCATCTATGAAAACAATCCTAAGTGGTAATTAGCTGTGCACCACCAACATAGCCTGCCTGTCTGCCTTGTTTCAGTCATCTGCGAACATGACAACAAAGAAAATGTTTCTGCAGCATCACACTGTGTTTAGTGATGAGCGCTCAATTTAATTTTTGCTTCTGGAGTGTCAGGTTAAGTGCAGAGTGTGACACAGTAACACAATAAAAGGGGCCTGGGTGGGAGTTTTCATCTGTGTACATATATATTCTGCTTCCTTCACTTCTTAAAGGCTCAATTATAAAATCGTAAAATCCTAAGAGGCTAAGAACAGCACATAGTGTTTAAGTGATGTGCCTTACTTTATGCCATTAAGCATTTAAGTTGTCGCCTTTGTTTGTTTCTCTTTCCTTTTAGGACGTGCCAACAAATGGCAGAAAATATACTGCATGTTTATGCAATTTCTTATGTAATTACGTTCACGGCTATGGCCTAGATACTTTTGAAAGTCCTTGCCTGGTAGACATGATAAAAAGAATCATTTACTAATAAGAGGATGTGCTCTCATTTTTATTATTTCCATTTGTGCTTTGCACAGTTGCCATTAGGCATTGTAAATAAAACAAGATGCTGTGTAATGTCAGTCTGAAGATCCAAGATTAAGACCAATGCCTAGAAGTTGCCACTATGATGACTTGTGGCTATTCATATTTCAGTTTGTTTTACAGCAAATTTTTTTTTTGGCAATGCACGGATATCAATATTTATAGGAAAACAGCAGGTTTTTAAAAAATATTAGATGATCAGATGGGTTTGTCTACCACTGTAAGTGAAATCTTTTGTCTGATTTTCTGAGTAATTTTGCAGAAAATTTAGACAGTGATCCAAGCCTTCAGGTTATGTGTAGCAAGTGTCCTAAAACCTGTTGTAGTCAAGCCCCAAGGGTATATTGCAAGAAAACTCAGTCAGAGTGGATTACTTCTAAACTCATTGCTTATTACCCTGCACACTAGCTCAAAATGATTAATTGACACAGGCCAGCTAAGATTAGATTTGTGAATGGAATAACTGCATGATTCGGCTAATGACAGGAATGAACTATAGAGTATCTTGGAAGAAGGATGAAGGATGGGCCACCAAAGACTTTGTGTTTTGGAGAGCTATGTCTCCTACCAGTGTGCTAAAAGCTTGCTTGTGTCCTTTTTGATTCCCATAAGCTTAGGTCTCCTTGCATGGGTGTGGTCATGCATCACATGCTCCAGGTTAGTTTGCATCTTTACTTTCTGGTTCTGGATAATGATTTACAATAAACTCAAAACAAAGGACATTATTATTTCCACATCACACGTCTCCCTCGTAATTTAGGTTTATAAGCTGAATATTATCTGTTGAACACACACTTGATATAATTCACATCATTTTCAGGGATGCAGTTCTTGTTTGTTTTCTTTCTTGATGATTATGTGGTAGGATCCTACCCTCGCTGTACTTAAGCACTGTTTGATTTCCAGTCTACATATACTTGCTGTATTCGCAGTTTCTTCTCAGATTGTAGAAGCCTACAGTCTAAAGACATATTGTGAGATTAATTGGTGTAACTCAGCTTCTTTAGTGATCACTTGTATTAAAAACAACTTACCTTTCCAGGGTTTGTCCTCTTCTTGATCTGGCTCCAGAGCAGTCCTGAATGAGACACAGGCAGTTCAGAAAATAAAGGAAATGGAAAGAAAGAATGCCGCTGAGACAAAATTGCATGTGTGAAGTGGGGAAGCTGCTCTTTTTGGTGCTATTCCTGCCATACTTGTAAACCTTTGTAAAATTAAGATTGGCAGTCTAACACACCACAGTCAGCGATCGTTTTCTTTCTGCTTCTTTTCCATTTGGCCAAACATTATACAGAACAATACATCATTCAATAAGGGCCACGTATTGGAATGTAACCTTTCATAATCAAACTATTGCTTTTTTTTCTGAAATGAAGAAATATGTAACAAACTGAAAAATAAACAAGGCTTCATCTGGAAGAAAGTGCTTATCTTACAGAAGCCAGATAGGATTCAAGTGAAATATGTCACAGATTATTTTTTTTCTCCTCCAGAAAAACAGCCCTGTTCCTTTCTAAATGTCCAATCCATCCATTTTTGAAAAAAACTTTTTTTGCCTTACTCTGTGATGGGGAACCAGAGTCTAGCATCTTAACTTTAGGGCTGTTTCTAAATAATCTTCATCTAAATTACCCTTGGCACATCAAAGAACTGCTTTGTCTGGACTTTGGGACACTTTGCACATAGTGTCTGGATTATTTTGATCTTTTGATCTCTACTCTGTGCTTTTTAACTTAATTTCTTCATCTGATTTATGTCTGTGTAAACAAAATTCTGGTTGATGACCAAAAGATTTACTTTGTTTTGCGCTCTGGATTTCCATTTAGTTGGTCTCAACTTGCATCTTGTGCGTGCTGTAACAATAATGTCACATGGTGCTGATTCTCTAATTTCCTTTGCTGAACCTTGTTACTGTTTTTGCTCTTTCGTATTTAGCATAGACCCTTAGGCTGTGCTTTATAGAAGGATGCTGTGTTTCCACTAACATTTACCATGTTTTTTGGTAAAATAATAAAATAGTTCATGATATAGTGATTTCAAACCTAAGATTTATTTACAGAAATTATACTACATATTAACAGTTTTTTTCAAGCTCTCTACTATCTTGACATCATGGTAAAATAGTCTATCACAAAAAAAAACCCAGCAACCTGTTCCAACATCATTCCAGTTTGTGATGTGCGGGATGTGAATCTTGATCTCTCAATAAATTATGACATTTATCTGAAACATAAGATAATGAGAAAAATCAGGCAGGGAATTAGTGAAAATCTGATAATCTTTATGGGCAACACATTATTCCTTGGAGAAAGTATCAATCTATCTATCTATCTATCTATCTATCTATCTATCTATCTATCTATCTATCTATCTATCTATCTATCTATCTATCTATCACATTAGCCAAGGCTTGGACAATCGGAAACTGTTAGAGAATGTACTTTGGTAAATAACAACAGTATCAACAGCAACAACAACAACAACAATAATAATAATAATAATATTAATAATAATAATAATAATAATAATAATTTAACAGGAACTAGAATTTCTTTGTTTCTTTCTAGTTTAGTCAATTAGATTATAGTCAACACATTGAACTCTTAGTTCTTCCGTTCTTCTAGTTTTTAAGTTTTCACATTAGATCACATTTTTCATGCTGTACACCAACAAAAATGATTTACCTGTTTTGGAGAAGCACACTACCTATCTAAAATGCATTTTGTTGCCTTACCACTCCCAAATACAATAACAGGTACACCTTTATATTGTTTTTATTATATTAGTTTTATTTTATTATCACTTTCTGCCTTCATCCATGACCCTTAGCTGTCGAGAATGCTTCACTGGGGTTTGACACCCTTTAGTAAGCAATGATAATTATTTCCTCTCAATTACATTTATACTGAAGTCTTCTCTGTCCTGATGTTTTCTTGCCTGAATTATGCCAGCTTCAGTAATCAGACTGAAAGTGCAGCTGCTAGTAAGATACATCCTCTTGAAAACTGAAATTATTTCTTTCCATCGCTCTTAATGGACTGCTCCTGTCCATCATGAAGAGTCTGAGGTCAGTAAACACTTGCTGTTTTCTCCTGTTGACATGGGCCTGTTGTCTAAAGCACATTTCTGCTTCAGTAATTGCTTGTGTATCTTTGCCTAACCTGAAGGGTATGGGTGTCTATTTTTGTAAAAGGTATTGCATTCTTTCAGAACAAGGTGACTGACATATTTTTCACAAGTGCTGCACTGGCGAGATTATTGCCACTTGAACTAATCATTACATCTTCCAATTAAATGGTTTTTGGCTTTGAATGAAAAAAAAATGGGGCAAAATGCATCTAGTGCTTGATAGGAATGGAGGGATATTAGCATAGTATGATTCCACACTTCATTGCATTTTCTTAAATGACTTTAGCTACTGTCAGAAAGGCACTGCAGTCTCCAGGTTCCTATGCTTTAGTCCCTTTTGCTTCTTCATGGGAAAATTGAGTTTGATGTGCGGTGCATATGAGTTCAAGTGACAGTAATGTTTACTCTGTTTTGGTCAATGGCAGGGGTCAGTGCTGGAGCACAAGCCTGAGTCCCAGCCTCTTCAGTCTTTTAAGCATTCTTCTGTGGCAAAGTGCCATAACTTGAAGAATCCTTTGGAATGTAATGTACTGAATAGTTCTTAAATATTAAACAAATCTAAGTATAATAAAACATTCATTGTATAGCGTTTCCTTTAATTTCTGAACAAAGAAATGTTTCAGCCTACTTAAACATCTTTATTTAAAAATTAAGAATGAATGTATGCTTTGTCTGTTGTACACTGCTTGTTCACATTCTCTGAATGATACATAATTTGTGAGCTATGTTTGTATCAAAATGAGGAAAACATGAACCAAGTAAGCAGAGCAGAGAAGATGCATATAGCACCTTAGCAATGACTCTGGGCTCATATGAAATGTGTACAGCTGTTAATTTTTCAATAATGATGGATTGAAACAAAATGATTCATTTTATTTTTTTATGCATAGGTAATTAGTTTTCTGTTATGTACCAGCAAGACTTGTGTAACCACTAGGTATCTCTTTTGTGTGTTTTAATTGAAAAATTGAAAATAACAGACATTATTGTTTGAGTTTCTGGCCAGTTTACAAGGCGGCATCTGGAAGGAAGTAACTTGAAATGTTCAAAATCTAATCAGCTGTGTGCAGTAGCATAAGGAGCAGCTTGGCCAAACAGAAAGGAGTTGGCCTGTCTGGTTCATGAGTTAGGGTAAACACAGACCGACAGACTTTTCAGGAAATATGGGAAAATAATATTGGTAAAGATTTTTTATACTCTTTCATGATGTCAAGACTTTCGCCTATGCAGTGGCTAAGACTGAAGTCATAGGCATTGTAATAGTAACACTATGGTTTAAGTCATTTTTACAATTTTCAGTAAATATATTTAAAATATAGAGCTAAGTTATTACAATTTTGCTTATATTATTAGACTTCAGCAATTGAGATAACACATCATTTTATTTCAATAAAGGGTCTGCTTATACACGTGAGCTAAGAAAACATTTAAGTATATGAAGAACAATCCTTTTTTAGACAAGAAAGATATAAAACCTAAATAATCTCTGAGCAAATGCATAACACAAAGCCTTAATAAATTAGGTATACTAATAACAAAAAGTACTCTATGTAATAAACATATCACAAAACAAGCACGCGTTATTTTCATTAAAAGTGCACTCAACAAAGAATTAAAAAGCAATACCTTTTCTCGTGATCATTGGTTCAAAGAAGCTCTGTTCCTTCTGTGCACTCTTCTTAGCTTATGTGCTGAAATTACAATTATAGACCTTCACATTTTCTTTGTGAAAAGCATGTAATAGAGTCACACATCAAAGACCTGTTCTTAAATTAAAAGCCATAGGGATAAAAGGAAACAGATGGGAATACTTCCAAATCTGGCAGTGCACCATAGTGGCAATAAAAGTGCCATCCCCATAGGAATTACTGGAACACCAGCATTTCACATGTTTTTTAAAAGTTTCATTATGAATTGGATACTTGTTTATGAAATAGCTACTTACTATTTTTTGAGTGCTTAGTATTAGTGTCTAGTTATTCCAACAACGTATATTTTCAACATTTACCTGCTTTATCTAAATTATTATTGTTCATGTAGAATGTGGAATCACCCACATTGTAGCTTGCATTGAAACACTTTAAAATTATGATGTCTCTTTAGTTTTACCAGCACTCCTCAATTTAAATATCTGTGAAAACTGACCATCTTAATTTTCTGTGTGTGATACATATAAATGAATTTCTGCTCCTGTTCTCCAGGTGTCTCTGGTGAGCTGATTGACTTTGACATTTCAAAGACACACTCTTACATCAGATGGCATCTCTGAGTTGTCTTTGCGTGGTATTAGTGCTATGGATTGTAAGAAAAGAATTTTTATGTAACAGTCCACTGGTCACCTTTAAAAAAAACATCTTTAGGGAAAGGAAAATAAGAGCATATACAGTGTGATTGTAGCAAAATATTTGATAGTGAATTTGTATAGTACCTGTTAAAAGAGTATAATTCATATTCCACATTTTGAAACATGGGATTTTGATCATTTCCATGAAGAGTTATTTTCAACTGACTTTCAAAATTTGGTCAAATTAATATTTGAATGTAGATGGCACAGTGGCATGGAGACCAGCATTCATTTCCTTGCATGGAGTTTGCATGTTTTCTGTGAAAGTCCGTGTGGCTTTACTCCAGGTAGGTTGGTTTCCTCCTAGAGTCCAAAAACACACAACTTAGGTGGATTTGCGATGCTCTATTGATTCCAATGTTTGTGTGTATGTGTGTGTGTCTCTGTGTTCACCCAGAACTGGGCTGGTGCCCTTTCCAAGTGATTCTTCCTTCCTTATGCCTGATGCTTGCTGGGAAAGGTTCCAGTTTTCCAAAGATCCTGCTCTTGATAAGCAGGTTTGGATGATGAGCGGATGGATGGAATATCTGAAGGTTCTAAAAGTACTACCATCTACTATGCTATTTGTTACTGTGAGGAGAAGCTTTGTAAAGTTTGTGTCAAGTTAACCAATACTCAGCTTGTATCTGAGGGGCCATATTTTAGTGAAGAAATAATTTTAAATTAACATCTATCATTGTTTCTTTATTTCATAATCTCTGTTTGGTTCTGTTATAATGGCATTTCATATTTAATTTTTCATCTTTCCTTAGCATTTTTCTTAGCATTTTCTCTCTCCCTATGTAAGTCTATGATTATTGAGAAATTAATTTTGATGTTTTGATATTTTGTGGTGTTTTTACAAAAATATTATGCTGCATCATCATTATTTTTGTTTTCTTATGGCTGTCCCCATTGGTTGATAAATTTCCTGGCAATGATCTGCAATCATGCTGAAACTGACAGCATAAAATGTTGCTGATGATATTCTGTCTTTATTTGACACTGCAGAAATATACAAACTCTTTAGTACTTTCATTTATTTTGGTTCTTATTTCAGGATTTTTGAAAAAAGATAGTCTTATCTGGTCGTGATCTTTGCCTTTTAAAGACAATATATCTTCTCATAATCGTTTTAACTACTCTCTGCTAGTATTTTCTTACCTAGTAGTAAGGTTCTTCACCTTCAATTTCTCCTCACAACTCATACCCTGCAGTCCTGAAATTAGTCTAGTAGGTGTTCTTGGGACTTCTAGTACTAATGTATCCTTTTTGCGATAGGCTTCTTTGTACTTTCTGTCTGTTTGAAAAAAGCAATGAGTCTACCAGTACTAACATTCATGTTTCATGAAGTTTTATTTTTCTGCCTGTGTCCTAATGTTTCAGACTTTCAATTATGTAAAAATATCTAATATTTATACACTTGCATGCATGAATGCATTCTTCAACTTGCATCTAATTCAGGGTAGTATTGTATTGGAACTGTTCCCCACACCAGTAGACATAATGGAAGAATCAACCCTTGACAAGGTTGTAGTCAATCATAAGACATACACATACTGTACATACACAAACACACTCACACTGGGACCGATTTAAAATCTCTTATTAGCTCAACAGACATGCCTTAAGAGTGTGGGAGAAAAACTGAAGCAATTAGAGGAAAATTCATTCAAACACAGCAGAAAAAATAAACTTCACTCAAACATTTGCTGGGTGTGGGATTCAAACGCAAAGTTCTAAACTTATGAAATAGTAGCACTCACAATTACACCGGTGTGCTACCATAGTTTATATATATATATATATATATATTGTGAAGAAATAACGTAACACAAAGTGAACTTTTGGGGTTTCCACCCTGGTTTAGTAGAAATTAAACAGAGTACCGTCTCCACAACACAAAGTAAATGGTCACACCGGACAATATTACAGCAAAATAGGGGTCATTTATACAGAGGGACAGGAAATTGAATCAGGGTTGTTGGGAGAAATTAGATACAGGTGGGAATACCGACGTCATCGTCTTGGGACTTGAGGTACGACAGGAACCTGGAAGTATGGCTTCTTTTTGTTTACCCCGGGCTCTCTTATGGTGGCGCGTTCTCGTTCTGGCTGATGAGATAAGAAAAGAAAGGTTAGTGTGCCGCCTCTGTCCCTCAGCATGGGTTGTCGTGATGTGGTCCGAGTCCTTAAACTGCTCCCCATGCGCTCGTGCGTGACAATATATATATAAATCAGATAATGAAGTCCTGTATTAAGTCCTGTAGCACTGATCTCTGAAGGACCAACGTTAACATCACTTAACACTAGAATTACCAGAGGCTACGAAAAAACTCGTAGATCCGTCCCACCTTAAAACGCTTTGTCCTTTAAATATGTTGATAAGCAGCAAGCAGTCTGCTATCACATCCCCCACTGGCACACAGTTTTCTCAGCTGCTTGTCAGTTGCTTGGAGTTGTATAGAGTGAGAAGTCAAGCAAAATCACACCTTTTGTAAATTCTATATTGTTATTTGGAACACATGCATTTCATGTGTGTTCCGTGTCTACAACGACCTATGTAAACACATCATTAAAAAAGAAACGTTTTTCATGTTTTAGTAATAATTGACAAAATGTAGACATGAAGTTTATAACGTGTGAAGCCTGAAGTCCAAATATCAAAGAAACCCTTTTACAAAAGGTACAAATAGAACAGAACAAGTGTGCTTTTATTCAAAAATATAACTTCAGACAAACAACCCGCTTTAGGGTGCGACATTGACACGCTTTTACTACGACTGCTTCGGTGGCTCAACAATATCAACTGTTGACTGGTAATCAAAACTTCACTGGTTCAATCCCCGACGAGTCTGTTTATTCTTAATATTTTAGAATGATGCAGAGAAGAGCTCAGCAGTATCAAAGACCTTAAAGTAGAACCTTCACTTCTCTGGACTGAGAGGAGCCAGTTCAAAAGGTATGGACATGTACAATACATGGCATCTCCCTTGATAGGTATACTGCCCAGGGTCCCTAAGATGAAGACCTAGAGCAGGCCTAGGACATGATAAAGGGATTATTTTTCTCTATTGGCCTGAGAGCATCTCTTAATTCTGTTTGTAGCATTAAAGAAAAAGCTGTGGCAGGTAGCATGATCTGTCTGCCCTGCTAAGCATGTTGTCAGTGCAACCTTCACCAGGATAAACAAAGTGAAATAACAGTTAGATTCAGAGTGAATGAAAGAAATGTGTATAACACTTGATTTCAAGCTATCATACATAGCAGATAGTGGATGTATTGTTTTTTTTATTTTAACTTCATTAGTTAAAGATGTGGCAAAGCCATTTTTGGATCAACCACAGATACCATCTTGTGTTGGATAAAATTGGCAGTCATATTACAAGTTCTAAAGCCATTAAGTTAATTGAGTTGTATAAAGTTGTGTATTTATTTTCTGAGAGTGTGTATGTGTCATATTCAAAAAAAATGAATGATATGCTTCTGTGACATATACCACAGTATTGTGGCCTAGTACAATAAATATAGAAAATCATAGAAAAATGGTAATGTAGGTGGAAAAAATTCCATATGTTTTCTCAGTCCTGACTCCTTTGGCCAGAAATGCTTTCAAATGGCATGTAGGCAATTTATTTCAATAAACTAGTAATAAATATTTAATTTTTATATATTGTTTTGAAATATTATGTAAAAATGTACAAATTTTAATAGAGCATTCCAAAATGATTGGTAGTATGGTATATACTGTTTCATAATGATTCTTTTTACTTTTTAATAAATGTTTTCATACGTTAATATCTCTAATATTAAGCAACCAGCAGCCATCTAATAATTAGGAATTTATTTGCATTTCTTTTATATAATTT
The DNA here is from genome assembly GCF_016835505.1 of Polypterus senegalus. Taxonomy (NCBI): domain Eukaryota; kingdom Metazoa; phylum Chordata; class Cladistia; order Polypteriformes; family Polypteridae; genus Polypterus; species Polypterus senegalus. The sequence continues at coordinate 101,410,273 of NC_053163.1, read as the reverse complement.
ACATTACATATTTTTTTCACTTTTCCTTAGGTCATATCTACATGAAAACCTTGAATATATTTTGGTGTTTGTAAATAATCTCTTTACTCCTGTATTCAAGGCAGATTTCACTAGACTGTAGGCAGTACCACTGAACAAACACACAATTTTATTTTAATATGAGAGCTTTGACATAAATAAGGAGAGAGTCATAACAGGCATAAGAATAAGTGAGAGTGAAGCAACGAGCCCCTTTTACAAATTAGGTAGGACATAGGGAAGATCAAATGACAGTCAACAGACTAGGGTTCTCTGTGCCCACCACTCTCAGTCTGCAACATCTTTCTGTGTACCAGTTCTTTTTTTAAGATCAACACCTTCTCTAATGTCACAATGGCCTCTCAGTTGTTTTATTTACTAGCATAATGGTAATCTGAAATGTCTGATGTCTCTGGTTTACAGTATGCTTTTGTTTTTGTGCATATGGATATTACATTTTATTGATAATTGACGTATAGTAAAATGGAAGAAAAATAAGCTTCCTTCCAAAAAGTCAATATCTTAACACAGAGTTGAATTTAAGGCAACAAATATAATAATAACAACAACAACAACAACAATAATAATAATAATAATAATAATAATGTGGTGGCATAACTGCTAGAGTTACTGCCTCATTAATCCAGGTGTCTGGACTTAACTGCCTTTACTGTCAGTTGGAGTCTGTAATAATAATAATAATAATAATAATAACAACAACAACAACAACAACAATAATAATAATAATAATAATAATAATAATAATAATGTGGTGGCATAGCAGCTAGAGCTACTGCCTCTCTTATCCAGGGATCTGGACTTAACTGCCTTTACCGTCAGTCGGAGTTTGTCCGTTTTTCTTATGTTTCTGTGGGCTGCCTGTGCTAGGCTTGATATCCTGGGACCCTGCAACAAACAATCTAAGCTCAGAACATAATAACAACAACACCACCACCAACAACAGCAACAACAACAACAACAACAATAATAATAATAATAATAATAATAATAATAATAATAATAATAATAATAATAATAACAACAAAGCTTTAGTTACTGAGTGCATATTAGATTAACATCTTGCAGCCGAAGGCACTTCATATAACACATAACTGATATAATAACAAGGAAATTATATAGTATGAATGTTAAAAAGTCCTCAAGTGTACATTTATCTAGTCATGTTATTCTGCATTTTCAAGCCAACTACATTAAATAAAATAATGTTCATAGCACTAGAGAATTGTGGTATATTTCTCAGCCTGAAGGATAACATTATTAAAGAAGCATCCAGTTGTGAATTCTTTGCTGTAGGCTGCTCATCTATTAGTTGACCAGCCATTATGGCAAAAACATGTCAGTATCCCAATTTAATCCAAATTAAAAAAAATAAACCACATAGAATTATTTCAGCTCAGAAATGAACCTGCAAAGTGAATAAAAAAACAAACATACTGGTGGGTGGAGAGGAAGCTTGGGAATATTCTGACTACTCTCTGTTACGTTATCTGACTTTCTTTTTGTTTTTAATAAAACCTAAAATTGAGTACAGAACATCTTAGTTTTTAGTTAATGAATTGTAAGATTCTTTAGTAGATACTATATACTGCAAATCTGAGGTTTTGCACAGCATTTTTGTTATTTGGCAGTCATCCAAAGCACCCCAAGGGTATAAAGTACCCCACTTTGATTTTGAATCCTGCCTTTTATTTTTATTTTATTCTTCTATAATGTGGGGTGACAACATGACATTCAAGGAGGATATAATAAAATGAGTTTCACAGTGAACATATTCAATAAAATCAAAAAATTAGTAAAAAAAAAGGCCATAATAACACAAACAAATGAGTACAGTGTGCTAAAAAAGATTATAAAAACCTACTAAGCACAATCAGTAACCAAATAGTGAGGATCCAAAATCACCAGTAAATAGAAATCCAAACACTACTTACAAACAATGATTTTTATACCACAACAATAAATGAATTTCTGCTGGGGCCATCTCTTCCATCTGAATATAAAGGCGGAAGATGGTTGCAGTAGCAATGATCTCAGGGTGGCACTGTCTCTTGGGGTACCATTCACAAAATAAAGGGAACATTAGAAAATATACATTACTAAATAATAGTAAACGATATTAAGTTTACAGAAGAAAAATGACTCTAAAAATGTTAATTTTTGAGCTGTAATTTCCAGACATCTCAAAGCTTAGACACTGCAGAGTAGTTACTTATGGGTACCATTAAAGTAACCCAGAAAAGCTAATATCAAATATTGGAATATTACAAACAACAATGAGACTGCATACCATCAGGAAATTTATCATCTACCGCGACTTGAACATAAACAGAACTAAAGAAATGATTCTGGATATCAGGAGAGGACAGATGAACCACTCATTTGTCTGCGCTGATGGAGCAGTGCTGGAGAGAGTGGACAGTTTCAGACTTCTCAGTCTCCACATTTTAGAGAAACTAAACTGGTTACAAAACACCGCTTCCGTCATTAAAAAAGCACAGCAGTGCTTTTACTTCCTCGGATGCTTGTGGAAGTGTGATATGGCGAAACAAATGTTGGTGAGCTTTACTGAGAGTGTACTGACAGGAGAGATCACAGTCTGTTATGGGAACACCATGGCCCAGGAAAGAGATCACTACAAAGGGTGGGGAAGTAGGCAGAGCATATCACTGGCTTTATTCCTCCAACTATAGAGTCCATATATATATATACTGTATAAAAAACTGCAGAAATATAACTGATGCATTTTTGCCTAACTCTACCCACCCTGGGCATGGTCTGTTTTCCAAAGGTCAAAGTCATAGATATACTTGAATCAAACTGAGCACCTCATGGTTCAAGAACAGTTTTTACCTCTTGGCAGTCCGTCTTGTCAATAATGCGTGCCATGGTTAGAATAAATAAACTGCATGATAACATACATTCAACATAAAGTAACATGATACCTATTCATTAATGTGAGTGTTCTGTTCTGTATTTGTACTGTCTTGCACTACATCTGTTATATTATGTATGGGTAGTATGTTATAATGTACTGTGGAAAGTCCAATAAAGAAGAAAAAATACTGCACAAAAACAGATAAAGGTTTGGGACCGTCCCCATATATTGTTGTACAGACTATAAATAAAGAAACTGATTCAAAATCTTTTCGGGAACAATGAACATTTTACTGATGTAATGATGGCGGTTTTATAGACAGAGGGATTATGGGACAGGAAATGGTTGGCAGGATGAGACAGAAACCGGAAGTGATGTCATCATGTCTGACCGGAAGTGGCGTTGTCGTGGCCATTTTGAATCCGGAAGTGGAGGCAATTACTTTTCCTCTGATTTTCTGTTAATGAAAAGAGATTTAGGTAAGTATCATGTGACAACCCTCTATCTCGCGATATTTCACTCACCTTTAGGCTCTTTGACTGCCTCCTAATCACACGTGTGTGACAGTACCTAAATAGATATATTGAGTAAGATTTCCTATGTACATTGGTACAAAATGCAAATAAAGAATCTCTCTCTCAATAATTCCTTTACATACAAGCTAACTTTCAAAATAAACATATAGGAACAGTTTCTTATTTTAATAATTAGTAATGCAAGTATATTTCTGTAACTTCGGAAGAGTTTCTTTTACCAGGAACAAAAGTACAGTACAGTACATGGATTGACGTTCAAAATAATATTACTGATTTCCATATACTGACCACTTGCACCTATCAAACAAATAAACAAGCTTTACTTAATGCTGTGCTGTTCTAGTGAACCCCAATCTTAAGGCGTCATATAATTACAAGCATGTGATTGTTTATGCAAATCTTTCATAAGTAGCACAGGGTAGCACAGCAACAGAAGCATCAATCGTTAGAATTACAATCTAATAACCAAAAAGCTAGGTCATACTGTCTGCCTATGTAGAAAGAAAGAGAGAATCAGAGCTAGTGCAGGCATACACAAATTCTCATTCACAATTTCGCAGTTTTTTAGAACCCAGTGCTTGGCTTAACTGCACTTGCTTTCTGTTATATTTAGATTCATTTTCAAGACAGTGCTATTCACTTCCAATGCTCACAATTCTAACACTGTTGAATGTTTCACATATTCCTAGTTTACATTTACATTTCTTTGCTTGGCAGATGCTTTTATCCAAAACGACTTACAAAAGATGTAATTGATAAATAATTGAGAATTAGATATTATAATGCAGGTCTTCTTATTATTAAGAAACATTATTCAGTAAATCAAGCAGTCATTCAATCATTCATTATTTTATATACCCCATAAACAACATTCACCATCACAAGGAAGTTTACCCTCAATATGCAATATAAGCAGTACAATTATATAGTTAAACAAATAAATGCAGCACTTACAAGTATCATGAGGACCATTGAAGTGAACCCGACAAATTTCTTCAGCAAATATGTTCAAAAACAGCTTTAAAAATCAAACACAGTTGCAGTAAATATAAATATGTACATTACTAAAGTGAGTCAAAAATGTGGTATGGTATGAATAGATACATTGTAGCTGTCTAATTTAGGAAAGCTGTTGAAACATATGAATGAAGCGAGAGCAGTTAAATAGCCAGAGTTGAATCTTCAGTCTTGATGTATATATCAATAGAAATACATAATGAAAATCCTCCGGGACACCACCAAGAAGAGGATGTATGGAGGCAGGCTCACAACTAAATTTGAATTTGTGTGGCTGAAAAGGTAAGATATCATCCAGGTGTAGCTGGTTCTTGTCAGTCCAACATAAATGTTTTAGATGCTTCAGGTTGTATCAGACTGCTGCCTCATTCACAATTGGTTTGTTTTACATTTGATAATCTCTGGGTAGACTTCTGCCCAATGCCCAGGCCCAAAACGGATAGATGGTTACATAAGGAAGATTCTATGGTCAACACTGTCAAAATCAGAAGTGAGATGAAGGTGTAGTAGCACAGAGGGACAACCATCATTGGTGTTAAGAAAGAGATCATTCATGAGTGTGGACAGTAACAGTTTTAGTGCTGTGGATGAGACCACAAGCAGTACTGTAAAGATATTGTTAGATACAGTAAGCTCTGTCATTCAAACTTAAAGTTAAAATTGAATGAAATGTGGAGAGAACAGAAAGTTGTAGGTATGGTTTCTTCTGCAAAAGTACAATTCATTTAAACTTCAGCAGGAACTGAACTGAAGCGAAGAGACAGTTAGGAAACTTTAGATGAGAACTCCAACAGTTCTGACTGAGCCTGTCTGTGAAGAGCCTTATGTCTTAAAGTTAAAACTCCAGCAGAAGACACAACTTATTTCTATTGCATTTTAAAAACTGTCATTCTTGTACTTGTCCTGTGGCAATTCAAGTTGACCATTTTCCCAAATCTCTTTAATGATCGTCTTGCTGCTTTTACTGTACTGTAATATATATATATATATATATATATATATATATATATATATATATATATATATATATATATATATATATATATATAACTGGTTGATTAAAGTGTCTTTGTGATGTTATTAGTTCTGTGTAAAATGAAGATTGACTGATTTGTGTTGCTTTCCTCTATTATATTCTGTCTGTACAACACCCCACATATCCACTATGAGCCGTTTTGAATTTTTTATTTGCTGTCTGCCTTTAGCTTTGTTGAAGTACACCAGGGTGAAAGCTTTGACAGTAGAAAAATCATAAAAAGAAAACTGAAGTAAATCCTCATTTTCCTTTAAGGCGATTATGACTAGCCAGTCGATCTCAGTTTGAAAAGAAGGAAAAGAACTAAAAAGAAGGAAAAGACTCATCACACACATGACAGACTGGACTAGCATGACAAGATTTAAATATCCCAGTGATTTGTACTTCAGTAGCAGACCCCAATGGCTTTGGGTCCTTAAAAAAGGTTCCTTTCAGGATAGGTAAGCCAACATTTCCTTTTGTAAAGAGTGTTAATTTACCATGGAAATCTAACATCGTCTGAGGCTGGCATATTGTTGGGCAAACTTTGGATAATGCAACTCAGCTGTAAATAGTTTGATCTGATTTAATAGATGATCTATCCTTATAGATATAATCCATATCAAGCTGAGATGTTAATGAAAATGAAACAAATAAAGGTTGACCCCTTCAGGACTGATAACACAGTAATAGATTTTGAAAGTATCATTTCCACACCTGGCTTTGAACTGTGCAGTTCAGCTTTCCTTTCTTTTTCTACAGATACATTTCTGTAGTGGAAGTCTTTGATATTTTTATGACAGCATGAAACTGTACAATTCATTGTGCCCAGTGGGTTCATCCGCCTAGTAGTTTTTAAAATAACACTGTTTTCTGAATGTAATGCAAATGACTGAAGTCTTCTTTATCATCTGTTAAGCAGGATCAGAATATTTGCATCTTCTAATTAAGACTCCTGAAATTTTGTACTTGCAGTAAATTAAATTATTTTTTAAAGACTTTGTTCATCTATCAATTAGTTGTCACAACAACATAAACAAAGGCTAATTTTGGCATAGCCTTATGTAGCGGGGGGATCAGATTGTTGCTTCAAGCTAGGATATATTGGGAATATACTGTACATTACATTTTGTTTAAACTGCAGGACTAAAAACACATTTTTGAGTTTTCTTATTCGATTAATTTTTTTCTACCACTGTTCATCCGTATAATTTCATCCATTCTGCACATCTAGATGTGTAATGTCCTGAATTAACACATGCAAATTTACCAAAACCTACAAAATGTACAATGTACAGATCTACACAGTATGACAACAAATGCGATAATGTTGCACTTATGACATATCATTCTTTGGCACTATAGTCTACACTACAGGTAAAAAAATTTTAGAACACCTTAGTTTATCCAGTTTTCCTTCATATTTAATCAGTTGAAATGCAATGAATTACCTACAATGGTGAAAAGGTAAGCAGTAAACTGCCAGAGGTTTAAATTTAAAGTTTAGGTTAGCAGAAACTAAAAGAATGGGACTTCTTCACGGAACAACTAATAGTTTACAACCTACAGATGTTCTGCTGCAATTAAAGTAAATTAAGCCTTGCAAGTTGAAGCAAACAATTTGCACAGGAGTCCCAACTTCTTTTAATTACTTAAAAACATGTTACTACACTATCTGAAGTAGTACTCAGACAATATAATACTGTAGAAAGTTGTAAATTCTAGTGATAATGGCAAACAAAACAGCAATTAACAAAAGAAATTAGACAGAGCATTAATTACCCTTAGAAGTGCAGGCCTTTCATTTCGAGAAATTGCAAAAAATTGTAAAAAAATTAAAGTGTCAGTGATTATGGTGTCCTACACAATCTAAAGGCAATTGGAAACTGGAAGAAACTCTGGAAGAAATCCAGCAGACCCAAAGTCACAACCCAATCAGAAGACGAGTTTCTGAGGGTCACCAGCTTGTGTTATAGGCCCCTCATAGCTCAATAGCTTCATGCAGTGGTTAAAAAAAGCAACTCTAAGTTTCTACTGTGGAGAGGAGACTTTGTGCTGCAGGTTTGATGGGGTGAGTGGCAGTAAGAAAGCCATTCCTTAAAGGACAAAAGGAGGCATTGAAATACCTACCAGCTATGGAATACTGCAGACCGGAAGAAAGTCTTATGGACTGATGTATGAAAATTTGAAATCTTTGGTTCATCATGCGGAGTGTTTATACACCATCAAGTTGGTAAAAGGATGGTACCTCAGTGTGTGACACCAACTGTTAAGCATGGAAGAGGAACTGGGATGGTCTGGGGTTCTTTGGCTAGAGGCAGAGTTTGTGATTTGCAAGGAGCGACTGGCATTCTGAATCAAAATGGTTACCACAGTTTGGCTGTTATAGCAGCAACATTGTGTGCACTGAGTGATTCCTTGACTTATTTTTTTTTATTTGCCATTATTTATTTGTTATATGCCTTGAGTTCTAGTTAGAATCCAGGCCTGGTCTGGGATTGAAGATATTTTCAGGGAGTCTGAGAAAAGTGAGAAATAGCCCATTTAAAAATACACTGGTAGTGATCGTTTACATAGACATATTGGTATTAAGCGTCACCAGAAGAGGATGATAAAATAGTTGAAGGAAAGTGTAGAATTCTAGAAATATAAATGAAGTTCACCAATATGGCAGATTAGATTAAGTCATATATGATTAGACTAAACTTTGTTAATCTCAAGAGGATATGCAGATGCATACAGCACCAAAAACATAAAAACAAAGATATACAGTAGACTCACATGACAAATAATACAATCAATTAATCAAAATTATGCAGCAATGACACAGTGGCTTCCTGACATGGTGTGTGTAGCACCCTTCTTTCTACCCTTTATGCTAGTCAGGTGATCTAGAGGGGTTCCTGATCTTTTAATGAGGAACTGGTGTCTGGAGTTGCATAAATAACTAGGATTTTTAGAGAGAATTGTAGGAGAATAGCCCCAGGGGTACCACAGCAACAGTCTACCCTACAAATTATTCTCAGGGCAGGATCAGAAGTGATTCCTGGTAACTTAAAAGTGCATTTCTGACCATAAGTCCTTTGAACTCAGAGTTAGAAGAAAGATGGATAATGTTCAGCTGGCAACAGTTATAAGCTTGTGAGTTATAAGGTAAAGGAAAATAAGCAAAGAGGTATTTTGAATCTTTTTAGTTAGTAAAATACTATATACATCCTGCCAGGAATATGGAGGCTAATTAGACCCAATGAGGATATAGACTTTAATTTCTCTCTGTTACTTTGATACTTTATTTTACATCATATATGTGCCCCTGAGTTGTTGTTTGGGTAACACTTTAGTTTAGGTACCACAAAAATGTATCTATTAACTTATTTACGATTATGTAATAAGACGTTAGCTTACACTTCTTTGGGTATTCATAACACTTGCAAAGCATTAGTAAAGTGTTTATTCATCTTTGCAATGTGACCTACCTTCAAAATGTCACTTTAGAGAGATCTGACGTGGCTTCCTCTTCATTTTAAATATTTAGAATAAGACCTGTAACCAATTTAAATTACAAGTAATTTTACCATCATGTCAATATCCCACACTGCACAGAGATGAATAACCCTTCTGCTTTTATAAGTGTTACAAAGGCTCAAAGAAATGTTTGATAAGGTCTCTGTCCAGCCAAACTGAGCAATCAGGTGGGGATGGACTTGGTAAGAGAGGAGACCTGGAACCCAATGGTCACTCTGGTTGTGCATTAGAGAACCTGTGTAGAAAAAATTAGATATGTCCTGAAGGACAACCATTGCTGCAACACTCCTCTGATTGGCCAGGTGACACATGAAAATCCACTTGGAGTTTGTAAAAAAGGCACTTAAATGACTCTTAGACTATGGGAAAGATTATTCTCTGAAACAAGATTGAATTGTTTGGCCTCAGTTGTAAGTGTCATGTCTGGAGGAAACCAAGCACCACTCATTACCAACACAATAACATTCCAACCATGAAGCATAGTGGCAGTGGCATCCTGCTGTGGAGCTGTATTTCAGTGGTAGGGAATGGGAGACTAGTCAAGAGTTGAGGGATGCTGAACTGAACAAAGTACAGATTTATCCTGAAAGCCTGCTGCAGTGCTGTCTGTACTTCAGGCTAGGCAAAAGGTTCACCTTCCAACAGCACAATTATGCGAAGCACACAAAGCAAATACAACACGGGAGTGGCTTTGGGTCAACCGTGTGAATGATCTTGAGTCGCCCAACCAGAGTCTAGAACCTCTTTGGAGAGACATGTAAATAGCTGTCCACTGATGGTCTCCATCCTGCCTAACAGAGCTTGAGTTGTTCTGCAGAGAAAAGTGATATAAAATCCTCAAATCCAGGTGTGTAAAGCTTGCCCTTTTATACCCAAGAAGACTCCAGGCTATAATCGCTGCCAAAGGTGCTTCATCTAGGTGTGATTACTTGTGTCAATGTGGTATATTCATTTATTTAATTTTAACTAAATTTGCAAAAAAAAAAAAAAACTTCTTTTCAGTCTTGCAGAACACACTCATGCACGCATCTTTCTGGTCCACATTAGAATCACCAAGCAACCTGAAGGCATGTCTTTAGATTGTAAGAGAAAGCTGGTGTTTCATGGAAGACCCAACTGGAAAAATATCTAAAGTCTATACAAAATGAAGCATCTTTAGTCCCTTTATCGCTATTCACTACCTACTTTTACCTGAAGACAAAAAATTTTTTATGTGCATTATTTATGCTACAGTTAAAACAAGTCGATATATTTATTTCAGTGACACACTAGTTTATATTTATTTTGTGATATGTGTGATTTAAATAGTAACATTACCTTCCTTGTACCTTGTTGCTATAATAATAAGCCCTGTCAGCCCTCATTGCCACAGCTCTAGTACTGATTGAAGTTGTATTGAGTTGAAGCTTTTTTAGATTATTGCACAGGAATAATTTTCATGAGTGTACAAAAAGCAAATGGTTTTAACTTGGCTCTCAGAGTCAAGCAAAGCCGTTATCTCAGCAAGGCTGACTTACTCTAAAGCAATTTTATCGCCAGCGAAGAATGATTGTCCTCCCAGAATGCAATTACTGAAGAATGTACTATATTACCAGGTAATACTAATTGGAAATATTCAATGATGAGTTTCAATCTATTTGATTAAACTTTGAAGCAGTGATCTATGTGGTGTAATTGTGCTTGAGATTAATCTAATTCTATAAAAATGTTTTAAATGCATTTTTAATGATCTCTATATTTTTTAATGATAAACTGCTATCATTATAATTGATTTCTGTGTTCTTTTTAGCATTTAATAAAACCTGCAATGCCACCATTCTTGTACTCCACCATCTCTTTTTTCTGTTGCTTGTTTTTGTTGTTTTGCTGGATGAGCATAAGCCCAATGCCTTGCAGTTGATGTTATCTCCAAGGGTGAAACCATTCAATGCTTTGCAAGTTGTCACTGCTCGAAGAAAACAAAGCTTGAATGTGTTTATTGGCAGGGCTCTGGAATAGTCAAATGCATTACACATTGCATTGAAAGAGATCATACAGCATCAAACATGGCAATGAGATAATCTTTCTGATGTCGCCTTTTGTATATGGCAGGCATTAACAAGAATTGGCACCACACCTGAGAGTACAGTGAATAAACTGCTGAATTAAGCAATACAAATACATTAGTCATATAATTTAGTTGGGCATTATTTTTCAATCTTAAAGAACAGTTCTCTTTTTACAGCAGAGCAGGTGTTAACAATAATACCTCTCTTCCACCTATCTAGAACTAGATGTTGTAAAGAAGAGACAAGACAACATCAAAGAGTTGGGGCACAACACTGGTAACCCCATAAAATTTAGAAATACAAAATATGCATAACAAATTGCGGATGCATCTTTTCAGATGAGATCTCACTGTAGAACAAATTTCAAAATGGCCGAACCTCTGGTCATATGGACTCTAGGCAGGAAGAGGCTAGCCCAGGAGGGCAGATAATGGAAGTGACATCAGTGTTGGAATGACCATCAATCATCCATTCTGCAGAGGGAGGAAGAGAGATGGCATTAAAATACAGCGCTCACCTCTGGTTTTGCAGGTAATTGCCATCACTAGAGTCTTTAAGCTGCCTTCCATCCACCCTGTACATGACAATGAACTCTAGTGAGAAGTAAGCAACTCTGGCACTGCAGACCAGAGTAATGTAAGGAGGGCACCTTGCTCACTTTTGCCAAAACCGGTTGCTCCTTTGTGCCAGTTTTCAAAGATTTACTGATTGTTTTCTGCACTTCCTCCTCTGTCTCAGGTAATTCCCAGAGATTTCCTGTTTTCTTATTAGCATAGCTGGTCAATCCATTAGGTGACATATCCTGATGCCTAGGGTGCCATCACCCGAGGGGCGCTATTTCTGCAAGTTAAGCAGGAATACTGCTGCCACTTTCTGCTGTGAACACAAAGGGATGCCGTTTTGGTAAATGAAGGGACACATACACCTGACACAGAGGGGGGGCCCTCCCTCACTATATCCACACAGTTTAATAATACCAAATGCGTACTATGGACACTGAGGGGCGCAGTGTATATAACTGAAGCAGCAAGCACTCCAGACCTTTCTGGTCTGTTCACGCTATGGACAGCAAGGGTCACCATTCTGGTAACTCAAGAGGTGTGCACTCCAGACACCAAGGGTGCTCCATGTGGGCTTTAACCATCACTGCCCTTTTTTGTAAGCAAGGATCTGACAACACTTACAGGCCAGCTTGCCAAAATGACTATCTGTACGACTCCCTAGTGCAGTTCTTTTCACACAAGAAAGGTATTTTATCTAACTTGAAGAGTAAAAAGACACAAATGAAAACCAGTAAGGCATCCAGAAAATTGGTGCATTTTGAGTTCAGTAGTGCAACATCTAGCCTCCAGAAAGTTAGAAATTATCATGGTCATCATTAAGTAAATTGAATTTAATTAAGTATATTGAATCTAAATAATATGATAATATTGCAATAAGTGATGAAACAAGAAAGACTGATAACTACCTTGACAAAGTTGCCCCCAGATCACTCTAATTTCATGATGGAAGATCAGTGAGACACTGATCACCCTCTTTCTCCTGTAATACCTATGACACACCATCCATCGAGTGTTGGCCCAGCAAGAAAACTTCAAAATGATTTCTGTTTTTAATGGCATTGGCAGATGTTTAAATATAAAAAACAAAAGGACAAAACAAATGTATAGTTAGCATTTGAACAACAAGGTCAGGAATATGAGAATCAAACCAAATACATTTATTTAAATTGATGGTGAGCCAAAATGCAAGTTCTTCATTAGCACATCATATTCTGGTCAGCGTTTTAAGAACTTGGTTAGGCCTTACTGTGTGGCTTATTTTTTTGTTCAACATATGTTTGATATTTTTTTTTTTTATTATTTTTTATTTATATGTCCGTATTTTGAAGAGTTTTTTTTTTTTTTATTTTCTTTGGTCTCTTCATTTTTGTTAATTCCAACTAATGACAAATGACCTCCTTTTGCTTTCCCCTCAGATAACCCTTCATTAACCAGTCCAACTAAAAAATATCACACAAACAACTTAAAGGCTGATATTTTATGAAAAATGTGTAAGTAAGAACACAATATTAATGTATCATGACCTAACTACTGGGATTGTATTGTACCCTTGGGTCCCTGGTAATTCCTATCCTTAACTTTGAATCCCTGGAGCACCTTCAAAAATGAGCCTGAAGACAATCTAAAGCACCATTGGTGTGACTGATGGGTGAATACATTTACAGTAGTCAGTTTGTCTGTTTTTGTAATATTTGCTATAACATCTTGAAAGGTAACTTTGATAAAACCTCACCATCTTTTACAACAGAAAGTAGTAGTAGTTTTTGACATTGTTTTGGCTTTTCATCATTCATAACATGCTACTGAAAAATTTGTTGTTTGTAGTTTGAAAACGGACAGCGCTCACTCTTCTAACCTGCGGTATTTCACTGCTCATGATACTTCTTCTTGACATTTCTGAAATGTGTAGATTTTCCTGTGAAGAGTATGAAGCCTGCAACCCTGACAATAACCTTTATATTGATTTATCCTAAGTGCAATGTCACACTTCAGTTGATGACAGCCTTATTACAATAAAAATGTGTGCTTCTCTGGTAGTCCAGCCACAGGCAGATTTAGTAGGCACAGCCTTTAGTCTACTTATTATATCTGGGATTTCTGAACTGTTGCACTTATTATTGGTAGTATACTTTTGCTATAGTAATAGAAATTCACTTACTTAATTCAACTATTAACTGACCATGCTTAATCCAATTATAGTGTCCGGTGAAAGGGATTCTATACTTGAAGTTTCGGGTGCAATGAAAGAAACCAAACTGGATGGATCACCAGTCCATCACAGTACATACTCACACATATCGACACTGGGCTAGCACAGAATTGGCATTCAAAGTAACTGACACAGCTTTGGAAAGGAGGTAATTATGGAGGTACCTCAAGATAACACAATACTCCACACAGGAAAATTCAACACAGGCACAGACTGGGACTGGGAGGAAGCCATGTTACCCACTTCACCACTGTGTCTCTAATATTTACTTGAAAATAAATTTGCAAATTGTTGCAACCTACTCTTTTTACTGAAAATATGTGAAAAATATCTGCACACATTTAGTACTGTACATAGAATATCATTAACTGCAATTTGTTATTTTTAAATACTGATCTCATCAACTTAACATGTTATTTTTTAATAGAAGTTAGATAAGGAAAAGGGCAATGGGTAGCAAAGTCTAATTAATAAGACTAAAATATAATTTCTGTGGTACCCTCATTTAAGAATCTAGAGGAAATCCTAAGAGACAATCAGTAAGCTCTGCCATTTGAGACTTGCTATATGAACAGGAAGCTCTGAGTTTAGCTAGAGCTTTTTGTCCTTTTTCTTTTTACAACATTACGTAATCTGTTTTATTACCTTTTTTACTTTTTTTTTATTTTGGCCACTTTTCTTTTAAAATGCACTTTCTTTCTAATCATAACTATTCTGTTTTTTGCAGGTCAGTCTGTCGAGTGACTCCAGCTGTGTGGAAGAAATTCTGAGGGTGAGTTTGTCTTTTCTTAACTCATTCTCTTTTGTTTCACAGAATAAGTGGCACTTAGAGACCTTTCCAAGATTCCCTGCCTGCTTTCAAAGCTGATTTACACTTGAGCCGTGTAGGAAGCCATTGCCTTGTGGGGAGCATTTGGTTACCCGACAGAAGCACAAATCCTTGCAGCTAACAGCCAGGGGGTTCTTTTGTGCTGTTGTGAAAAATAACTATGATTCAACTACAGAATATTGGCAACCTAGCATAGTAGAAATAGAACTAATTTTTGTTATCAAGGTCTAATTTAATTTGAATTTTGGAGACATAACAATATCATCTTTATACCATGCTTCTTATAATCAATAGTTTTTATAATTCCAAGATTGTTGAATGATATTAAATTTGTTGAACCTGTTCACTCTTGGAGAACTCCAAGTGCCTCCAAGCATTTATTTAGTAGAGCTGAAAATACTAAAGTAAAGTTATGAAACCATGAGAGTGTTGGCTGTCCCAGTTGCCCAGATTTTTGTGTAGTTGCTGAATAAATTCAAATAGATTTACATTATCCTTTCATTCTCACCCACTGAGCAGTCTACTCCTCAAATCTAAATTTAAAGGCAGAATTTTTTTTTCATTAAAATATATATTATTTGAGCATTGATTAGCTAACAAAGCAAGTAAAACTGAAAACCCAGGTATTAGTGAAAACCGTTTAATTATTTTGTCAAAATCCATACACCAGCCTATTAAAAATCCACATTGTAACAGATTAGTATTTTTAGTTACATTTCAGTGTATGTTTATTCATGTATCAAAATAAACCGTGAGGAGGAGACAACAAAAAAACTGTTAGCATTGCTTAATTCAGTTTGGCGTGGGGTCTATTAAGAGATGCTATGTAAATTTACATGAGCCAGTTCTAGTAATCTGAATTGTACCACAGCAGTTTGAGCCATATTGTGCTTGTGGGAAGTCTGTGAAAGGAAAAGTAATTATTCCCAGTGGAGTAAGAGGTTTTTGAAAGAAGGCTGATTTACATCACGCAAAAAAAAAAAAGAAAAAAAAAGTGAAACCCCCACATACAGTCTTTTTAAGGAAGGTAAAATTCAATACTAGGATGAGATCAGTACCAGAAGCCAAGGTTTGTCATCTCTGTTCAATAAATCTACTAGCTGTTCAACTCATCGTATTCACTTCCTATGTAGACATAATGTTTTTCTAAGCCAGTGACACAGGAAAATAGACGCTCAAGGTTAAGATGGTGGGTGATTGCTTCTGTAGGGTATAATATTCTGCCCCAGGTTTTCTCAGCCCCTCCACCTGCATGTGGCAGTGAGTACAAGAAAATTAGTACCATTTTTCAGCCTTTGAATCCCAGATTAGACTTCTTCCTTTTTCAAAGGAATTACAAATTCCTTAACACCATTTACTATTCTCCGTATATTTAGGTATATTGTACTGTGTAGTTCTTTGCAGAATCACCTTTTGCACTCTCACATAAGTAAATGCTTTATATATTGAATAAATACCATACTATACAAAAGTATTACATGCTTGAGAGAAAATGCTATAAAGTGGGAATGCTTTCAAAAATAATTTCAACGATAGCTTTTATTAATCAATATACATACTAGAAAGTACAGGAAATAGAAAATCTTAAATGATTCTGATATTTGGTAAGACTTTGAAAACAGGAGCAATTCTATTTTTGCATGCATTTTCTGAAGGGCAACTGTTCCAGGCCTCCTGGAGAACTTGTCACAGATCTAGTGCAGTCTTTGGTTGGTTCTGTCTCTACAAGTAGTCCAAGACGGACTTGATAATGTTGAGATCAAGGATTTATGGAGGCCATATCATCTATTGTTGGATTTCCTGTTCCTCTTTGTGCTGTAGATAGTTTTTCATGATTTACTCCTTGTGTTTTGGGTCATTGTTGTGGTGCAGAACGAAGCTTGAACCGATCAGATACGTCTTTCATGATACTGCATGATGGACAAGAATCTGCCTGATTTTCTCAGCAGTGAAGTGGCCATCAGTTTTGATCAAATCATCAACTCTGTGGAAATGTAGTCACAAACCTACAGTACAAGGAACCCCCACCATGCTTCACTTTAGCATGTAGTCTTTAATCCACATACCATTCTCTGTCAATGACCAAATAGACTTCTGTTAGAGCGAAAAATGGACAATTTTGACTTTTCAGTCCTGATCACCTGACATTTTTTTCTACCACAGTTCTTGTGTTTTCACGTGTAAGTGAGTCATTTAGCTTTATTTCTGCCTTGGACAAATGACTTGTTGATCTCCTCCATGAAGACCATTTCTGATAATACGTTTCTGGACTGGATTTACCAGAGTTCCAGTGGGTTATGCCAGTTCTAAGTTGACAGCCTTACTGGACATCGTCCAATTACAAAAATGCCCTAAGATTTCTGCTTCAGAGAGAAACCTTGATAATGCAGGATTACAATCTTGTGCCTGTTCACTATGTTTTTTTGCCGCGGTGTAAAATTTACAGGTTAACCACCACATCTTCCAAAATCTTAGCTTTTTAGTGTGGTACTCTGTTGCCCAGTTTTATCCCCTCTACACATGTGTGTCTGTTTCATTTAGTCACTTTAGTTCAACCTACACATGATGTCATTCATCATTAGCACCTCTTTGTTACATTTGCTTAATCAAGCATTGGGCCTTATGCCTACAAAGATCTCATATTTATAACTGGAAAAAGATTGATTTAATTTGTTAGTTTCTTTCTTTAAGGGCATTGAAATATCTTACTGTATTGCTTTACTTTTTACAAAAGGAATGTTTGCATCTCTAAAATACCCTCTTTTCTATTGAACAATTAATTCAGAATACATAAAATAATTAATCTAAAATGCCTAATAATTTTGAATAGTATGTACACATAATAATAATAATTCTTTGCATTTATATAGCGCTTTTCTCACAACTCAAAGCACTAAGCAATTGCAGGTTAAGGGCCTTGCTCAAGGGCCCAACAGGGCAGAGTCCCTATTGGCATTTACAGGATTCGAACCGGCAACCTTCCGATTGCCAGTGCAGATCCCTTGCCTCAGAGCCACCACTGCACCTATTTATATTATATTTATATGGCACCTTTCCCTTGCTCAGGGTGTTTAATAAACAATTTAATTGGAATATAGCAGCCTATCACTTACAACACATGCAATACTGATGTTTTTATCATTTTCCCTGCTTCATAATTACTTACCAGAACCACAAATCATACAAAACACTGCTCATCATAGACATGATCAAAGCACTTTGTTGAGGTTAAAGGGACATTAGTTCTAAAGACACCGACCTCTGTGTCAAAAACCACGAGTGAGTGTTGCTGTAATATTGCCATTAACAGGAAAGTGTCCTAGAGAAATTGAAAAAGATAAATTTAAAATCATGTTGTAAATATTTTTCAAATAAAGCAAAGTAAAACTTACATTCTAATGAGTTAGGGAAACAGTGCTTGAAAGCTTTGTGCAGTTCTGGTCAAGACAGCATAAAAATAATAGAGCACAACTAGACCCAGTGCAAAGAAATACAGACAAGTGCATCCTAGACTAAACACCATGTCCTGCTCTGACAAGCTAAACTACATGAAATTCTATCATTTTTAAAACAGTCACCATCATTTCTCAAATGCATGAATAAAGATGATTCAATAAAATTTAGTATTTTTTAAATAATGAATATGATATTCAAGTACACCATTGGAAATTAAGGTAATTAAGGGAAGTGATTTAAGTGTTAAAAACCTTTCAGTTCAAGTCAGTTTATTTTTATATAGTGTTCTTTACTGTGTGTAGGTGCAGAGTGTTGTGAGAAGTTCTCAGTTAAAATAGAAGTCAAAGCTTTACAAAGTAATGATTAGATAATTATTTCACATGAGACACAGGTTTGTTTAGATACACAGGACAATAGTTTGAAACAGACAGCATAAATGGAACCCAGCATTAATTAATTGTTGAACTATGACCTGTTGACAACGAAGGAGAGGAAAACAAAAAACCCCAGTCAGCAGAATGCCTTAAGAAGCTAAAACTTTAGAGGGTCCTCATTCAATTATAACAGGTAAGGTCAAAGCTGGAGACTTCGGCCAAATGGCCACCTGCCCCCTCCTGGGTATTCTAGTATTAAGTCTGTGCCGGGCCATCCAATCTGATGACAGACGGCATCCATCCATTGACTCCAGTGCTCCCAATATCTCAGGTGTCTTTTTGTCAGGAAAATTGCTTCGTGGTAAAGCAGTAGCACCTTCTGGAATATAAAAACAATGACAACAAGAACCACATTCCCCTTGTTGTCACCTATAACCCACATCTTAAAGCACTCCAAAAAATTGCTAAACAATGACGAAATGCTGAAAAAGGTATTTTCAGAACCTCCCCTCCTGGCTTACAGACAACCATCAAACCTGCAGCAACTAATTGTCTGAAACTCTGTAAGTGGAACCAACAGACAATGGTACATTTCCCTGCCTACAGAAAAGATAACAGTAGAGTGATTATTAATGATTACATCTTGCCTGAAGAAGGTGCCTGAGTTGCCCCAAAAGCTTGCATATTGTAACTTTTTTAGTATAAAAGGTGCTTTGCTTGGCTTTTCTCTACATTCTTAATGGCTAGCACAGTACAACACCCTAGTACTACAAACATGGTTTAAATAGAGACAAGAGTTTTATGGCCAGATATGAGGATTGTTTGCATCTCTCAGACTGAGACAGACAACCTGACTACAGATCCACATTGTTTTTTAAAAAAAACTCATCAGAAACTTCAAAAGACTTTGTTGGACAGTTATCTTATCCAATGATCTTGACTATACATTGTTCTCCTCTCTTCCTAAATGAATCTTAGCTTGAAGAGGTCTATTATTTTTTTTTACATTTAAGATGTCTCACTTAAAGGTTTTCCAATGTTGTCATTTGTCCTAGTGTGTATATAAACACAGGGAACTCCAGTTTCTGTATTACATCTTGCCTGAAGAAGGGGCCTGAGTTGCCTCGAAAGCTTGCATATTGTAATCTTTTTAGTTAGCCAATAAAAGGTGTCATTTTGCTTGACTTCTCACTACATTCACAATGGCTAACACGGTACACCGTAGTACTACTGCTCTTCACACTAAGACTCAAGTGGACAGATGGTAGTGTTTTGCAGAGACACTGAGGAATTTTAGAAAACAGTTACTGTAGTTAAGAACTGGGAAATTTTCAGTTAGTAAGGCCATAAACTTAGGACAAGGAGTGATTCACAAGCAGGGGTGCTATTTTAGCAACCCACTCCCCCAGCCATATTATCCATTGTGCCACTGTGCCATCCAGCATATAAATCACAAGAACCAAATACTAAATTGCTTCTCCAAGATGCTAAATTGTATGTAAATCAAGTGAGTGAGATAGTAAGTGGTTCACACATAGTTCAAAGAGTGTAAATTATGTGAAGGAAGCACTTAATTATTCCAAAGAGATACCAGCTCGCTTTCACATAGTGGCTGAATGAGCTACTTAATAATTGCTGATAAATTTCTACTGTACATCTTTGTGTAAAATTTGTACAAAATGCCCCATTTTTCCTGTGGAGAGTATTTTTTACATTTTACTTGAATTATTTTTTACTGCTTTAAAGACATAAATTTTGAATTAATTTGTAAACATAGTTGTAGTACAAAGCAAAATCTTTTCCGTGTTTCTTTGTCTTTTTAACCTTCTCTCCCTAAACTATTTACAAAAAATACACATAAAACACACATATTAATTAAATGTGTTGATGTCAATTCTTCTCACATTTCCATACTGGTGTGGAGGGCAGGTTGGAATATGAAAAGATTTGATTGTGGCATAAAGAAATGTCATTGTATTTGACAAGGGGAACGAGGGTCTTACCTTGAGGGGGAGGGTTGTCTCTTTATGCTGTGTCAAAATAGATTATTAAATCTGTATTAAAATGTACCGAAGTCAATTATCAACTATGTTTTCCGGCAAAATATCCGTCCATTGCTTCACACCAGCCATTAGTTGAGATTAGTTTAAAGTATGGCAAAACACTGTGAGCTGTCACTTTCTGTCCCTAGCTTATATAGTCATGTAAGGTTTATGAGGACACCCTGTTCTTTGTCCCAGTTGTCCCAGTCATATTCATTACTGCTATCTGATAGCCAGCCCTTTACAGTATATTTGAAATTTTAAATTAAATGCTTTTTGTAGAGACCAGCATCATTAAGGTACCCAACTTAATTTTTTCCAACATTCAAAGTAAATTTAGTGTGCAAATGGAAATGGACGGTCAGTGACTTAACATGCTTTCACATCGACCTCATCAAGTTTAGGCACATAACATGGGGCAAGGCAGGAAATGACCCTAAACAGGGCAAGAGTCCACTACAGTGCCTACTAATACACAAACCCGCACCCACACTGCAGTCAATTTTGAGTCACCAGTTAATCAAACCTGAATATCTTTTGGGATGTGGCAGAAAAATCACAGTACCTGGATGCTAACACATGCCGACATGAGGAAAACAGGCAGGCTCTACATTAGCAAACAGCTAAGTGCAGGATTGCAGTTCAGGACCCTGGATCTAAGGACTGGTGACACAACCTACTTCATGAAAAGGGAGGCAAAATGTATTTTGAGTTGTTAAAATATTTCATTTTTTAGTTGCTGTATAAATCTGATTAACTGTTTCTGAGGTAAACTCCCCTGTCGTAAGTAGTGCATGGCAATGCAATAGTCAGTGAAGACGCAGACAACAAGACATGCTACTGTCATGCCTCTGGCTGTACCCAGATTATAGTCAAGAGCCAGTTAAAAACATATCTCCTAAGTTTAAATGGTGACTTTAAACCCATTAGAATAAGTAAAGTGCAATTGTACAGTCAGTCCTGTGCACCGCTATAGTTTGGTGCTTTCATAGCCCAGCAACCACAACCAGTAAAGGTGGTTTGGGTTCATTTACAGTTGTACTGTAGCTACATTTTTTCATATTTTCTAAGTTTATACATCAGCTTTTATAGCTGAAGAGTTTAGAAAATACACTCATATATTTAGCCCACATTAATATGCTCCACAGAACTGAAAGTAAGTTTTTCAACATTCACTGGCATCTTCTGTCTTGCTCCATTTTCACAATTTATAGCGTAGTTTCAACAAATTTCTTTATAAATGTGCATAGAAGCAGACTATGAATATTGACCTCTCTAAGATTATTGGAGAGACGTTGGCATTTATTCATGACTTATAAAAAATCTGCAATAAAGGCTCCGAAGAACCAATTTTGGACCAGAGTTTGCATTCTGGGTTGTGCAGGTAGAGTTTCTGCGTATGGGGGACTTTGTGTAAAAACGGTAATTTCTAAAAATTAGAAATTGTGACCAAAATGTATGCAAATACCCTTACGTTAAAGTCTGAAATGTGCACTTTAATCACATCTCAATTGTTTGATTTTAAATTTTAAATTGTGAAGGCAGAGGGGTAAATCAAGCAAAAGTGTGTCTTTATCCCAAACATTATGGAGGGCACTGTAGATAAACTACACTGAAAAAAAGATGTAGACAAAACATTTTGGAGCTTATGAAGCCTGTACAGATGATACAGATGATTTGGGGTTATGGGTACAAGGTAAAGACAATGGTGACAGGGTTATCATACTGTAATCTACCCTGGGTCAGATCTACTATGAAACTAATGAAGCCTAAGTAAGCTTCAAAGCCCCTAATCCCGGAGGGGCCCCAGAAGTGGCTTTAGTGGCTTGGGTGTTTGCTGTAAGAGAAGTGTTTTAAAAAAAATAATAATATTAATAATACTTTATAGTGTAATTCAAAACAAAATAATAGGTAAAATAAAAAGTTAAAGGTATAAATTAAACTATTATGTAGGCTGGCCATAAATGAAAAAACTTTCAAGTTAAGGATGTTTCATTCTAAATATGTTAAATATAAAATAATTAAAAAACAATATTAACATTTATGAAAGAAATTTTAATTTTTATTAAAAGTATTTATCTTAGGCTAGTGTTGATCAAAAAATGAATGCATGTTTCGTTTCTTATGTTCACTGTAAAGGATGACATTTCTGTAACTTTCTGTTTACACAAATAATCTTATTAAACCTTAAAATATACTAAATGTATAATACTATTACAGTAAATAATTTTAACTATGTACAATTAAAATATAGTAAAAATTAAGTTACTAAAAAATGTCTTCTTTGTTTTTTTCAAATAGTAGATAACATATCGTACCAAAAGAGGGGTGCCAATAAAAAGGCAATCACAATGCTAAGATGGAGGAGGAAGAAGAAGCTGACAGATTAGGGAGTACTTTGTGTACCTAAGGACACAACTGGTTGAGCAAGTCTTCTTTGTGTTTTTTTTTTGTCCTTTCATCCTTTCTCTTCACTTCTGATAATGGCCTTCATTTAGATACCACGATTGCCCCATTTCTCTGCACAATTCTTTCTCTTCTCATTGCTCAGCCAAAAAAAGCACACAGTGCCTAAGGATAGCCCACTTGCAACAATATTATTACCGACAAATACCCACATATAAAAAGCACAGGTCAGGAAATGTCACTACATTTCAGTCAAATCAGTCAAATTTTTAATATTCTGGGGTATTTAATTTTCTACGTGGGGAGTGGGGGGGTCATTGATATATCAAAATGCCCTTTCATGGTGGATATCTGGTGCTGAAGATGTAGAATCAGTCAACTTTGCATTATATATACAAACTAGGGGTTCCCCCTGCTCGTTTCGCTCACCAACCCCACCAGCCTACACTATGCACCAGAAACTTCACATCTCGGCCACTTGGGTTGTTTAGAGGGGGGCTGAACGCACTCCAAGGACACGTGGTCACTCCTCCAAAACCCCCTCTTAAATGGTTATACAATGGGAAACAAATTCATTTTTATTTTTACCTCCTCTTTGCTCGATCAGCTGCTGAATCACTGCTGCTGCTGCCGTGCCACGTGATCTGCATCTCATGCGGAGCTTCGAACATTTAAAAGCTTGTACAGCAGCTGTCTTTGTCATCTATTTTTTGTGTTTTATTTCTGGCCTCGGGCCTGGTTAAATCTTTTGTCACAAAGTCTTGTCACGTGGGACATGAGTTCTTGCTATTTTTTAGTTTAAAATTTAAAAACAGAATAAGACTCTGACAATCTAACAACATCACATTAAAGTTTGATAAATGCTGAAAAGAATGATACCAAACATATATATGTAGGTTTTAAAATAAGCCCAATTTAAAGCGTTACAAAAAAAATGACATAAAAAGTCACATAAAATGGTTGCACTTTTTAGCTTAGGATTTTATATATATATATATATATTGTGGCCCCCGGCCGGGGCTGGAGCCCGGCCGGGACGCCCAGGAGGACGTGAGGAGGGCTTGTGCCTCCTCCAGACGCGAGGCGCCCGTCCTGGTTCTGTTGGGGCCACGGGTTGAGGGCATGGAAGCCCTTCCCTGTAGGGGCCCGTGGTCACCGCCAGGCGGCGCCCCGATGCCGGTTTATCCCGGCGGTTGCCGGTCGGGGCTGGAGCCCGGCCGGGACGCCTTGGAGGACCGGAGGAGGACGAGTGCCTCCTCCAGACAGAGTGGGGGCGTCTGTCCTGGTTAGGCAGGGGGCCTCGGGTACAGGGCTTTGAAGCCCAGCCCTGTAGGGACCCGTGGCCACCGCCAGGCGGCGCCGGTGCCTAATATCCCGGAGCCCGGCCTTTCCGCCACACCAGGAAGTGCCGGGGAAGACTTTGTGTGGCACCCGGAGAGCTGCCAGGAAGACAGCCGACACTTCCGCCACGCTTGGGCGTGGCTAAGAACGGAACACCTGGGGCTCATCCGGGAGCCTTATTTAAGGGGCCGCCTCCCTCCAGTCATTGGTGGAAGTCGGGAGGAAGCAGACGGAGCTGGAGAGCGAGGACGGGAGGCGGCCAGGACAAAGGCACAGAGACTGTGGGCCCTGGACTTTGGGGGAATCAGTGCCAAGGGCGCTGGGGTTGTGAGTGCACGAGACTTTTCTAACTTGTAAATAGTGTGTAAATAAACAGTGTGTTGGGCAAAAATATGCTGTCCGTCTGTCTGTGCCGGGGCCAGCGTTCACAATATATATATATATATATATATATTTTTTTTATTGATTCTTTTACATTTATATAGCGCTTTTCTCACGACTCAAAGCGCACTCCACGCAGGGAGGACGTGAGATCTGAATCCCATCATATAGAGTAGATTACAAATTTTATTTAACAAAAACACCTGCTATTTCCTGCATTATTACCTGTCAAATATTTTGAAAAATATTTACAGTTTTTCTACTGAGCTGGTACAACAATGTAATCTTTAAAATGTAGGGCTGAATTGTGAATATGGTCTCAGTTGCTCCTTCTGATTCAGTTTCATTCAAAAATCAAGTTTTGGAGAAATTATTTTTGTACACAATGAAAAAAAGATTTTGTATCCCAACAAATATTTATAATAATTTTTCCATTTGATCACATTATGACTTTTAATGTTGCGTTTGTCTTTATTTTTATAAATATGGGTGTTTGTGGATAGCACAGTGATTAGCACCACTACTCCCTACCTTTAGGAGTCTAGTTTTGATTTCTAGCCTAGTCATCACCAGAGGATTTGGCAAATTCTTCCCATGTCCACATAGGGATTATCTGCATAACTCATGTTTCCGTACACGTCTCAAAGAACATGAGTGTTACGTTTATTGGCCTTTCTAAACTGGCATGGTGTATATTTGTGTATGAATGTGACTTACAATGCATTATTAGCTCTATCTTCATAATGAGTTTCTGGCTTTTGTCTACTTCTACTGTTAGGCTAGGCTGTGGTTCCTCACAATCATATAGTGAATAAAGTTGTTTCAGAAAATTGATGGACGGAGGCGTGTTGTGCCTGGTTTTGATGCTTGGCAGGGGTGTTTTCTCTGCAGACTTTACATTTTGTTCCTTTGCTCATGTCAGTTTACCCCACAGTACAAACAAATGCCGTCAAGTTGATCCTCTATTGTAAATTATCTCATTGTGTCTGCTTGTTGTTTTTGGTGCCATGCATTGAACTGGAATAATTCATGAATGGTACCTTGTGCCAGCTGCTAACAAAATAGGCTCCAGCACCTAGCAAACCTGATATATGGGTTTACAAAAAATGGATAGATGGGTATATGTATGTTTTTAATGGTTGAAAAACTTTGAGTAAAAAGACAAGTCTGATATCTCATGAGTAAACATTTAAAATCAGCACTTATAACTTCTAGCATTTGGCTCAAGTCCTATATATCTACTAAACTAGAGATGGTAGACAGCTTGAAGGTGGAAAAGCTGGGGGTGGGAATGTGTGTAACATGATGTGAATTTTAAGTGATTAAACAGACGTCACTGGAAAACTGAGTAACAAGTTTGTCTGACCTACTGAATTATGTGAACCTGTCAAATGTGGGAACCCACTGGGAAGCAGATGATGTCAAATACCCGTTGCCAGGAAACTAGGTGTTTAGCTGTCAAGAAGAATGAGTAAGTGTGGCCACTTTCAGAATCGTCAGAAATAAATAACCAAGTCTCTATTTGCTGCTCTGCTGGAATGGCATGTGAAAAAATTTCTGCTTTTCAAGAAAGAGAAATTGGAACTCCTGGCTTTTTTTCTTATGCTTCTGTTGTAGCCAGATTGCAGTTATTATCTAGCTTTTTTTTAAG
Source organism: Polypterus senegalus (assembly GCF_016835505.1). Classification (NCBI taxonomy): domain Eukaryota; kingdom Metazoa; phylum Chordata; class Cladistia; order Polypteriformes; family Polypteridae; genus Polypterus; species Polypterus senegalus. The sequence goes on along the minus strand of NC_053163.1, from coordinate 101,383,966 downwards.
CTGAATACAACCTTCAATATGACTTAGAAATCTTTGAATAAGTATGAATGCTTGTTGTGTTCTTTGCATTGTGCACATCTGCTCTACCTTTCTTGATACCTTGAGCAGAACCTTGCATGAGTATCTGGAGTTGGGTCACTGAATTTACATGAGAAGGGAGGCATTGTAGAACCTACAGTAAATGTCACTAAAAGTCTGTCTGGGGAAAATATATGCACATCATTTTCTACACACTATGGCTTGGGTCTTTTTTCCACAGTACACGAGTGAGAGCTTGTAACATTGCTTTAAAGTTATGTTACTTGTGTGGGGACAAAGAAAATTTTTCAGATTTACAATCAGATTCTACTGTCGGCATGAATGTTTAAGCAGGCCAGAAGATACATTTTTAGATAAAGTAAACACACATGCTTTGCGAGTATTGTGGAACATTGTATTGTCTAGCTAATGTTAAGCATATTTCTGCTTGTGTTGCATGATTTAAGCCATTCCATGTCTATTTTGGTGCTGTTTATGTACTGGGGATATCTTCCATCAGCTTGAAAGCTGTAGACATGATGCTGACTCAATTTGATAACATATTTCCAGTGCAGAGTTTGATATTCTGCTCTACTCATACATTAACTCTTGACCATATATTAACTGGAGTAGTAATTGGCAAGCTAAGTTACCCAGATGGTCTGTTCTTGTCATTTTTATGTGTTATTACTTTATAGTACTCGTGTCTGACACTTTCAAAATTAGTTCTTCAGTTACTTTGTTTAGCACAGTAAGGATTACAGATATGTCATGCAGAGGAAATCTACTACAAGTGCTTATGTGCCTTGTGTCCTTGAACAGAAGGGGACTGCTTCAACTTTACTGATTTTCCAAAATTTGGTGAAATTATCCATCCATTCCGGTGAGACTGCTTAATCAATTGTAGAGTCACTGGAGACCAAATCCTGTCAAAACACCAGACAGAAAGAAACCTTTCATAGGCACCAGTCCATCAAGGGGCGTGTTCGAGGTACACCCATAATCACTTACATCAATTTGAAGTGTTAACATGAGCCTATTTGGAATGTGTGTGGAAAACTACAAAACAACCAAGGTTGAAGAGATCTCCACATACATGATGTCTGTGAAGCTACCTGAAGTGGTGGTGTTACTGAACCTATCCACCCCCTAAGGATCTCTGTCTTCCAATGTATTGCCCATTTGTGTGAACAGTGAGTTTCTGCTTAACTCAACTTCTAATTTATTGTATATCCTAATTATGTATTTAACTTAAGCAAATGTTTCATTTTATGCACCACGTTAATACATGCAAAATAAGTAGATGTACAGAGAACCATGTTGTGCCATTCTGGTGCCTGGATCCTGCTCTCCTTTGGTGTTAATTTATACTTGGGATGATATTTTTTCTTAAAGTATTAGTCCACTCAAAAGTAATTATTTTTTATATGTTACTTACTCCATGAGGATTGTAGTGATGGCCAGGAAATATTGTAATCTCATGTTTTCATGGAGATCAGATAGAACAATGTTACTGATAGAATGTCACACTATAAATGGCAAACACTGGACAATAGCAAACGATTTCAAAAATGTCTGTGATATAATGTCACATTACTCGTGTTGCATAATCCACATATGAAGTCATCCAGTTGTATGCTCATAACATACAAATATGCATACATTTTGTGCTAATCTATTGTTATATAAATTCCGCAAGAAGCTGAAATTAGACAACAAATGGAATGCCAGTTCACATGGCAGCATGTATTTGAACTGAAGACAGAATTCTTGACCAAAGAATGAGAGGGAGAGGCAGATCTTTCATTTGTAAACGCAATCCTGTGTGAACTGGCTTCTTGTTAATGGAGGCTGCCATTCTATCAGAAAAATTGTTATCTCTGTTCTCATCTCTCTATTATAAAAAAAAAATCTTTGGGAGGGAGACTAGGGAGATGAGAAGTGATCTTCTCAGAAGACAATTTGAAGTCCTGCGAGAGACACTTTAACTTGCTCCCAGCTTTTAAAACAATGACAAGCGACAAGCAAAACACGCAGCTCGCCAGCAGCAGAAAACCAGCAGATGATCAGACCTCTTTGCCTTAGCATGCATTCAGCTAAACCCCCCCTCCCCCCAACACAACGTGCCTGGAAGAGACACGAAGTGGCAAAAGGACAGGCGTTAAAATGATCGACGTGCAGCGTGACAAACAGAACATGCAGCTCGCCAGCAGCAAAAGCAGAAAGACAGCAGATGATCTGATGGCATCTCCTTAGCGTGCGTTCAGCCCCTCTTCACAACACAAGCAGCATTATACATCCTGCGAGAAAGATTTAACCACACCCAGGCCAGAAATAAAGGGCAAGTATTGTTTTTACAACGTCATGCGAGACAAGGGAGTGAGACAACATTTAAAACAAGTTCACGGACATCTAACCTAGCAGTTGTTGGAATGCTTTCAGCAGACATGCTTCATGTGCTCCCAGCTCTTAAAACAATGAGATGCGACAAGCAAAATAACTCACCAACTCACCAGCGGCAGAAAGCCAGCAGATGATCCAACTGCTTCTCCTTAGCGTGCGTTCAGCCACCCTAATACAACCCCCCTTCATAACACGAGCAGCAGAGACGAGAAGTGGCAAAAGGACAGCAGCTATACAGGCTTTAAAATGTTCGACGGTCAGCGCAACAAACGGAACACGCAGCTTGCCAGCAGCAGAAAGACAGCAGATGATCCAATGCTATCTCCTTTGCGTGCGTTCAGCCACCCACTCTTCACAACGCGAGCAGCATTATATGTCCTGCTAGAAAGAGATTTAACCACGCCCAAAGCAGGAAGTACAGGACAAGTATTGGTTTTACAAAAGTTTTAAAGTAAAAGTGAAAATAATGCATATGTAACAATTCTAATGAAAATTACAATCTCTTTAAATTGTATATTGGGTAAACCAAACCTGGGGGTGGGCGAGCAAAGCGAGCTGGGTGCGGAGCCCCCAAGTATAATAAAATTTTGAATGAATTGCTCAAGGAATTGCATTTAATAAAGCATTCAGTTTCCACTATTTGTTTAATATAGCATTTGGTTTCCACTTCTTCACACAAAGTATCACATGAATACAGAACAAACTACTAAGTCATGTAGCTAAAGTGAAAGATCAGACAAGTTTTGAAATGATACAATGAGGGTACAACTCTTGGAGAGACAAACTAGATTGTTGGATTGAATGTTTTTTTCCCATCTATCAAACTTGTTATGTTCTTATTTCTCAGGTACAAATTTTCTCAAATTATGGTCTGTCTTGATGATTAAACAGTTTTTACAGTCATTTATCCTAAAAGGTTTCTCACTTTCTGTAATGTTGCCCATAGCTGGTAATCCTAAATGTACAGTAATATATGCAGTCCTTATGCCCAAATGTTTATTATTACAACTAATATTTTGTGTAGGAGCATACAGTATGGGTGTTGTTAGTAAGCATTAGCTCTCTTGATTTACTCTTTCATGTTGTGTTTTTTAATTCTTTTATAAACAGAGTATCAGAGATATGGCGTTGTCCGCCCTATATCTGAAGACAATGCTTTTGTGCCCTTTTGCACAGGTTTGCTTGCTTGAATTTCTGGTAGAGAAAATGGGAGCCAATTGACAGTTTTTAGCATGTTTCCTCAACAGAAAATGCAAATTCCACTGTGGAAAAAAAGTATAGACATTTGTTTGTAACTGGTTGAGCTGGAAGAAGATTAGCAGGAAGTGTTGATACCAGCTTCGTCCAAGTTGGAAGAAATGCTCGACTATTAAAAACCCTCACAGCATAGAGCTAAAATTAGAAACACAGTAGTGTATTTTTATAGCTATTATTTTAAAGTTGGCTGAATTTTTGCTGAATTTACATTGAAAATGAGAACCAAGCACTATGTGTGGTAGTAGAATTTTATCATCTTGCAAGGCATAAAAAGCCTAAGAAAATGGACATTTTCCAACACTCTTTGTGGAAATCTTTTAAATTAGATTAATTTGGCTTGCTTTCTCTGCTTCTCTCTCACTCTCTCTCTTTAGCTTACTTGCTTTATTTCTGTATATTGATACAACACACCATTGAGGTAGTGTCACTGGAATCTTGAAATTAAAATGGCAATACCTTTGAGTAACATTATGGTTTCAGAGGGCTTGCCAAAAGGGACATTTAAAGGCAGGCAAAGGTTGTTCTACAAAAATCAATTGCACTAGACACCCAAACCAAAACGCAACCTGCATTCTATACATGAGACATTCCTGCTGATAATTTCTGAGTCAAACTCAAATAAAGCCTTATTAACTTTTGTTTTTACAAGGTGATTTATTGCTGAAAACAAACCTAGATCTTTATTTTTTTAGGTAAAGTTCAGTCATGAGTCACATGCATGCCTCCATCTTTTATAATGTAGACACAATGAATGGAATCCATTCAATCATATGCTTAGTTGAGCAGCAGAGATCTGAAGTATGGCCTTTTTGCATAGTTATCCTATTTTAAACTTTGAATGTTGAGAAGTACACACTGCCATCTTTTATATCAAAGCCACCATAATGTCAGATATCAGGTGACAGATATCTCATGTGCCTACTAGCCACAGAGCATTATAGTGACCAAATGGGAGACAAACAAACTAAAATGTAGCACTCGTACAAAAATTATATACACAAAATGGTGACACAATGATGTCACCAAAATAATGATAAAAATATAACAAATGTTAATAATTGTAAACATATCACAGATCACATTAAACACTGAAATTGAATTAATGCAATTTTGGCAGCTTTGTGTTGATATCATGTGTCACAATGCCATTTTTCACTTGGGGTCAGTTCCAGTGTACCTGAGACATTATGGTACTAGCTGCAAATCAAGACTAGGCTATGCAGTATGGTGCTAAGAGAAGATGATCCTCAAGTCCAAATCCTGTCTCACTGAACAGCAAAACAAAATTAGACTCTAAACACAAGACAGAAGTCATCAAAAATACATTGCATGAATGTTCTAATCCTAACTAGACACTCTTACCCCTCACTATGATAATTCACTACAAATTCAGGTGAATTTTGGTGTTTGGTTTTATTCAAGGTATAAATGCTAGAAGCTTACTGTGGCAGGTCCACTCCTACAAGTACTTGGGGGTCCACACCAATGACAGGTTGGACTGGTCTCAGAAGACCAGACAGAGGAACTACAGTACATAAGAAAAGGCATAGTAGGCCTTTTTCCTTGGGAGACTGCATTCCTTTAATGTGGAAAGTGACATCTTTCAAATCTTTTATAACTCTGTGAAGGCCAGTGCGATATTCTATGCTGTGGTGTACTAGATTGATAATATCACTTCAAGAGAGGCCCACGAAATCGACGAGTTAATTAAAAGGGCAGTTAAAGGATGCACTTTGGACCTCCTAGAGGTAGTAGCAAAGGAGAGAATTAAAACAAAACTGAGTGCCATCATGAACAATGCTGTCTCAGACACGCCAACATTAAGGACTTTTCAGCCAACAAAATGATTTAGCAGAAGAGTGTCAAGAAACGCTACTGGGGCTCCTTAATAACAACAGCAATATGCCTGCATAATGCCTCACTATGACTTTGTTAGGCAAGTCAGAAGTTTTCATTCTTCTAAACTTTCTTCTTTGTTCAGGCGGAAGTGTGTGTGTATGTTTGTTTATTTATTTACATTTTTTTTTTAATCTGACAAGCTGATTCAAATTTATGTATTTAATTATTTAAAGAGCTTCTGTAAAAAGCCAAATTTTCCCTGGGGACAAATAAAGTTCTATCTATCTATCTATCTATCTATCTATCTATCTATCTATCTATCTATCTATCTATCTATCTATCTATCTATCTATCTATCTATCTGTCTGTCTGTCTGTCTTAAATAGGTTGGACGTGATAACACAATACATCATGTGAATATCATGTCACATGCCCATCAGTGATTGTAGCAAATATAAACAATATGGCCATAGCCATGCAAACATCATCCCAAAATGGTGATGATCATATAAAAAGAACATACAAAACAAAACTGCATTTGGCATCACCGTCAGACAACTAACAATTATAAGCAACAACAAAAACAAGACTAAAAGCAATTAACTGAACTGTGCTAGCAGAAATAATCTATCACAATGGAAGTGTAGAGACCAGAAGATGTGGCATAGTCGGAAATTAAGCAAAAATTGTAACTGCCAAAGTCAAAATACTGGTGTCTAAAACAAATTGAAAAACAAAAATTAGAGTCAAAGAAATGTAGCTTAAGATCTTTAACCAGTTTTTAGGGTTGTTATCTGCAATCTTGGATCACGCTGGACTATCAGGGCTGTCATTATTCCTATCACTTTAATGATGTCATCATGCATGTCTCTGGAAGGCTACCAAGGTGGCATAAAAACAAATGGAAGTATCCAAAAAGTGTAAAGCTAACACTGGAAACAGTTCAAAAGTATTTTAAAAATAACACAAAATGTTATATATAAGGTCTAATTTAAAAGAAAAATCATTATGCAGAGCTTTTATAACTTAAAACCTCAAATATCTTGATAATATTTAACAAATAAATTGCTACAAATCAAAAACAGAAACAGATAAACATTTTGGAGGTAAAACCCAGGTTCATCATAACACAGTTAATTACTTGTTATGTTCATCTGTTCAGGATAAGATTTTAATGTAGATTCTGGGTTGTTCAGGTCATTGTTTTATTTTGTTAGTCTTTTTGTTAGACCTATATTGAAATAACTGGATTCACAATGTGAGTGAATGAATGAATAATATTTTATGGTTTAATATGCCTTAATGACATATAATCTCATTTTAAATCATGCTTATATAGTTTTCCTATTTGGGGCATTCACTGAAGCTGGCAAGCTGATTCAAATTGGCCGATTTGTTTAAAACAAACAAATAAATAAATACATACCTGCCTACATACATACATGAAAATTGCCGTAAATATCACAATTCTCACAGCTCTTATAAAATGCTTTATGGCTGAGTTTGTATACCACCTCTCTAGGTCCACTGAAGAAGTTTACAGTTAAACCTAAAACATCAATATAAAAATATAAAAAGAAATGAGAAATAAATACTTGACAATACAGTGAAACGTTCATACCTTTCAGTAATCAGCATTTTAACCACCCTCTCCATCATTGCACATTTTCTTCTACAACATATTCTTTCCTGACTCCTAATTCATCCATGGTGTCACTGTGGTGCCGCTATGGACTCTGTACATTTAAGACATTTCAGATGTGATTAATAGTAAGTTTTATATTATTTAGTAGCTGCTCCCCATCGTATAAACTACATTGCAGACACCAGAGAATGCATGTTTTATGGTGGATGTTAGAAATCACAGTTGATGCATTTGACATCTCTTTAGGGTTTTGAGATGGCAGAGACAAATCTAATGTGTTATGTTGCCCTACTTATCATAGGCTAAACCTTTCTGTGGTTTTCAAAGAACAACTGATAAATCTTGAGAAAGAATTGACCGGGGGTGTTGATTGGCACTTTTGGTAATTGTCCTAAAGAACTGTTTCATCATTTTGTGTAAATGTAGTGATAATATGTGGCTTAATAACTTATCCCTCCAGTGCCCATTCATCTGAAAACAAAAAAAATGTAACACTCTGGTTTTATCATTGTCACGTAGTAGATGGTTCAGAGGTTTATGTACTTCGGAAAGAATTTAAAGAGAAACGTCTGGGAAACAGTGGAGGGTAGGCAGCACGGCAAGGCCTCGAGATGCCTGACTTACGAAAGGAGAGAGAGAGACTGAGATAAAGAGACCAGTCTTTAAGAAGCACCTGTTTAAGGAAAATGGCATACAGTACCCTCTCCGGAAAAGAAACTCAACCATTAAAGAACTATAGAGGACTCAGGTATAGGTATACACAAAGCTGCTGGTGTGAGCTTTTAATATGTGCTTGCTTCAATTATCAGTGTTAATGTGGATCAAAGAAGTGACTCTAGGAAATTTTATAAAAAGGCCATACCCTTTAGATGGCAGTTTAAACTTGTAGTTAGGTGGAGAGCTTGTCTGAAGAGCTTGTTTAAAGGTTTGTTGGCAGGAGGAGGACAAACAAAAGACGTAAGGGAGAGACAAGTGGTAAGTGGGAGATTGTTTATGGTACTTGGATGAGCTTTTTAGGCTAAGGTAGGGGCTGTAAAGGAAGACCAAATATGGCAGCAGACTTTGAGGTGTTTTTTACTTTAATACTAAGTGCTCATTCTTACCTGTTCCTCTTAGTTTGTGTTTCATCAGTTGTTGAATGGACTTATTTTCAAAAAATTTTGCATCAAGGTTTTTATTATTAAGCATGGAGAAGTGGTAACGGTATACTGTACCTATTACACTCCATAATCTGTTCAGTTCTCAGCCAGATTTAAATCTAAGTAAAACGGGATCATAGCATGAGTTCAGATGGCGATATTTAAGTAAGATACCGTAGGAGTAGAGTATATTCTACATGGAATGGAACGGTCATTTTCTTTTCGAAATCTGCATTAGTCTGTCATCCCACAGAGACAGAATGATTAAGGAATCCATAATATACAGCCAGATCCATCCATCCATCCATCCTCTTCCGCTTATCCGAGGTCGGGTCGGGGCAGCAGCTTAAGCAGAGAGGCCCAGACTTCCTCTCCCCGCCACTTCTTCCAGCTCTTCCGGAGAATCCCATGCTCCCAGGCCAGCCGGGAGACATAGTCCCTCCAGCGTGTCCTGGGTCTTCCCCGGGCCTCCTCCCGTTGGACGTGCCCGAACACCTCACCAGGGAGGCGTCCAGGAGGCATCCTGATCAGATGCCCGAGCCACCTCATCTGACTCCTCTCGATGCGGAGGAGCAGCGGCTCTACTCTGAGCCCTCCCGGATGACTGAGCTTCTCACCCTATCTTTAAGGGAAAGCCCAGACACCCTGCGGAGGAAACTCATTTCAGCCGCTTGTATTCGCGATCTCGCTCTTTCGTCACTACCCATAGCTCATGACCATAGGTGAGGGTAGGAGCGTAGATCGACTGGTAAATTGAGAGCTTTGCCTTACGGCTCAGCTCCTTTTCACCACGACAGACCGATGCAGAGCCCGCATCACGCGGATGCCGCACCGATCCGCCTGTCGATCTCACGCCCATTCTTCCCTCACTCGTGAACAAGACCCCGAGATACTTGAACTCCTCCACTTGGGGCAGGATCTCTCCCCAACCCTGAGAGGGCACTCCACCCTTTTCCGCTGAGGACCATGCTCGGATTTGGAGGTGCTGATTCTCATCCCAGCCGCTTCACACTCAGCTGCGAACCGATCCAGAGAGAGCTGAAGATCACGGCCTGATGAAGCAAACAGGACAACATCATCTGCAAAAGCAGTGACCCAATCCTGAGTCCACCAAACCGACCCCTTCAACACCCTGGTTGCGCTTAGAAATTCTGTCCATAAAAGTTATGAACAGAATCGGTGACAAAGGGCAGCCCTGGCGGAGTCCAACTCTCACTGGAAACGGGCTCGACTTACTGCCGCAATGCGGACCAAGCTCTGACACCGTTGTACAGAGACCAACAGCTCTTATCAGGGGTCCGTACCCCATACTCCCGAGCACCCCCACAGGATTCCCCGAGGGACACGGTCAATGCCTTTCCAAGTCCACAAAACACATGTAGACCGGTCGGGCAAACTCCCATGCACCCTCCAGGACTCTGCTAAGGGTGAAGAGCTGGTCCACTGTTCCGCACCAGGACTAAAACCACACTGTTCCTCCTGAATCCGAGGTTCACTATCCGACGGACCCTCCTCTCCAGAACCCCAATAGACTTTTCCAGGGAGGCTGAGGAGTGTGATCCTCTATAGTTGGAACACACCCTCCGTCCCCTTTTAAAGAGGGGACCACCACCCCGGTCTGCCAATCCAGAGGCACTGTCCTCGATGTCCATGCGATGTTGCAGAGACGGTCAACCAAGACAGTCCTACAACATCCAGAGCCTTAAGGAACTCCGGGCGATCTCATCCACCCCGGGCCCTGCCACCAAGGAGTTTTTTGACCACCTCGGTGACTTCAGTCCCAGAGATGGGAGAGCCCACCTCAGAGTCCCCAGGCTCTGCTTCCTCATTGGAAGGCATGTTAGTGGGATTGAGGAGGTCTTCAAGTACTCCTCCCACCACCCATAACGCCCGAAGTCGAGGTCAGCAGCGCACCATCCCCACCATATACGGTGTTGACACTGCACTGCTTCCCTCCTGAGACGCCGGACGGTGGACCAGAATCTCCTCGGCCGTCCAAAGTCGCTCTCCATGGCTCTCCAAACTCCTCCCATGCCCGAAGTTTTGCCTCAGCAACAACCGGCCGCTCCGCTTGGCCTGCCGGTACCTATCAGCTGCCTCCAGAGACCCACAGGACAAAAAGTCCTATAGGACTCTTCTTCAGCTTGACGGCATCCTCACCGCCGTGTCCACCAACGGGTTCGGGATTGCCGCCACGACAGGCACCACCACCTTGCGCCACAGCCCGTCAGCCGCCTCAACAATAGAGGCACGGAACATGGCCCATTCGACTCAATGTCCCCACCTCCCTCGGACGGGTTGAAGTTCTGCCGGAGGTGGGAGTTGAAGCTACTTCTGACAGGGGACTCTGCCAGCCGCTCCCAGCAGACCCTCACAACACGCTTGGGCCTACCAGGTCTGACCGCATCTTCCCCACCATCGGCCAACTCACCACCAGGTGGTGATCAGTTGACAGCTCCGCCTCTCTTCACCCGAAAGTGTCCAAGACATATGGCCGCAAGTCCACGACACACCACAAAGTCGATCATCGACCTGAGGCCTAGGGTGTCCTGGTGCCAAGTGCACATATGAACACCCTTATGCTTGAACATGGTGTTCGTTATGGACAATCCATGACGAGCACAGAAGTCCAATAACAAAACACCGCCGGGTTCAGATCGGGGCCATTCCTCCCAATCACGCCTTCCAGGTCTCACTGTCATTGCCCACGGAGCATTGAAGTCTCCCAGCAAAACGAGGGAATCCCCAGAAGGTATGCCCTCTAGCAACCCTCCAGAGACTCCAAAAGGGTGGATACTCCAAACTGCTGTCGGGCGCATACGCACAAACAACAGTCAGGACCCTTCCCCACCCGGCGGAGGGAGGCCACCCTCTCGCCCACCGGGTAAACCCCAATGCACAGGCTCCAAGTCGGGGCAATAAGTATGCCCACACCTGCTCGGCGCCTCACCGGGGCAACTCCAGAGTGGTAGAGAGTCCAGCCCCTCTCAAGGAGATTGGTTCCAGAGTCCAAGCTGTGCGCCGAGGTGAGTCCACTATATCTAGCCGAACCTCTCACCTCGCACTAGCTCAGGCTCCTTCCCTTCAGAGAGGTGACATTCCACGCCCCAAGAGCCAGTTTCTGTAGCCGAGGATCAGACCGCCAAGGTCCCCGCCTCGCCACCACCCAACTCACACTGCACCCAACCTCCTTGGCCCCTCCCATAGGTGGTGAGCCCATGGGGAGGAGGACCCACGCTACCTCTTCGGCTGTGCCCGCCGAGCCCCATGGGTGCAGGCCCGCCACCAGGCGCCGCCATCGAGCCCCACCTCCAGGCCTGGCTCCAGAGGGGGCCCGTGACCAGGCCCGGCAAGGGAAAACGTCCCAAAGTTTTATTCTTCATTGGAGGTTTGTTGAACCGCTCTTTGTCTCATCCCTCACCTAGGACCAGTTTGCCTTGGTGGTTCTACCAGGCATAAAGCCCCGACAACATAGCTCCTAGGATCATTGGGACACGCAAACCCTCCACCACGATAAGGTGACGGTTCAAGGAGGAGATGTGCACAGGAAATCTCGGTCAAACCAATGAATCTAACTTTCCTTCTAGCAACGAGAGTCCAACTAAAACATAACGGTTGGTTTTGTCACAGTTTACAGTCCATTACCATCGTCAACTCCTCCTTTTGACAAAAGTCGACATCAGCCCTGAAAGAGTTAAATGCAAATGCAGTTGAGCAAAATGTTTGTCGTACATTTAAACATGGGAGCTATAGCCAAACACAGTATACATGTGCATGGCATTCCAAAAGATAAAATGTTTTTGGGGTGTGCAACTAAAGTCATGTTCAAGATTGTAGCCTTATACTATGAAAGGCAGTCCCTTTTCGTCATCTACTCTTAAAGGCTGCTTAGTCCAATTTTAGAGCTACAGGAATTATAGAAGATTTCCTGCAGCACTGGATATGAAGGAGGAGCCAGCCTGGGATGTGGCGCTTGGTACATTGCAAAGCACATAGACACACTCATTCTAAGCCAATTTACAGTAGCAAGCCACCTAATATGCTTGTGTTTGGGATGAAGAAGGATGGGGAAAGCTCATAAACGCCATATAAATAGTAGTCTTCCTGGAGCTAAACCCATTATTTTGGAGGATGGGACAGTAACATTAACCACTGCATCCACTATGAATAAGTGCATGAATGATATTTCATGCCATCTTGTCCTGAGTTGTCGCCTGCTGTGTCCATGAAATTTAAGGCATATTCTTTGGCTTTCCTATGACCCTGCATTTTTGGGGAGCAGTTTCAAAAATCCTAATTAAGAAATAACTCATTACATGTTTACCCAGAAGCTATCACAGACTTGGTAAATCCCTCTCTAAATGTACTGTCCTGGTTTCCTTTTGAACTCAACATGGTCTCTTTCTCTTATTTCGTACAATGTAATGTCATGCCCCCCAAATTTAAGTTCATTAGTTTCTTATGTACCCCAGATTTGCTAAAAATATTTTTAAAAAATCTCAGCTTTTCTCCTGTTTGGGGCATACACACAAGCATCTTCCATAATACTGCTCTTCACATTGATGGCAAACCAATCATTTTTACAATCATGTCACTTGGTGAGATTTGCCTCTGAACTTGGAACTTTTCAGTTACTAAGGTCCTGGTTCTGTGTTCCTCGCTTTGCCCTTATCTTTCTTTATCCAACTTATATCAGTCTTGAGGCAAATGGTGTCCCAATATCCTTTCTGCTTTCGTCCCACCTGCTTTTTGTTTGCTATAATTCTGGGTTCAAGTGCTGCTAAATTAGTAAAATCTTCTTGCTGAAAATCCTCTTAATTCTTTCTCTGTAAGTTTCAGGATATCCTATTTTTTAACTTTGAACGGTGCACATCAATGGATCATCTGGCTCCAATAATAAGAAGTGAAAGTCAGATGTGCATTATTTTGAGAGCTGGATGGCCGGTGGTCAATTTCTTGTTTCCTTTCTAAATCTAATTTGTTGCCTTTGAGCTTGTCGTTTCTGTCATTCCCCTCTCCGTGCTCTGCACAAGTATCAGTGAATTTTGATCCTATAGGGCCTGCTTTTACAGGGTGGGATCCAAAGGGTGGGTATTGTGATGGGGAGTGTTTTACTCTTTTCACTATTTATCGAGAATGCAACTTTATTTTTTAATTTACCAATTTTTTAATTTTTTTCTTGTTTTTTTTTGCATATCTTCAATACAAATTTAATAATTAAAACATGATTGATGATGGATGCTACTGTATTATTACAGAATACTTACTTGCTAAGAAATGTCACACCATTGATATACTAAAAAAAAATTCAACACACACATGCTTGTGCAGAAAGAAGCAAAATAAGAAAATTTAAATATCTGCGTTTATATAAGAGATGGCCTGCACCCTGCAGTCCATTGTCTCTTAGATAAGCTCACACTGTAATATACTTTACATACGTGTGTTTTTATTTCACAGTTGCTTCAGAAAAAATACTGAATTTCTTTGGTTGTATCACTTTTATGCCTGAAAAGTCTTAATGAAGCAGCTAATTAAACAGTAGTATAAACGACCATGTAAAGAAAACTGAAACTGAAAAATAATAAAAAAGGAGTGCCTTTTGAAATGAATGGTATCTAGAGATGTTCCAGACATTTTCTTTTCTCTCTGTTTCTCTCTGATTCTCCCTCTGTTGTCTTACTTGTACACACGCACACACACACACACACACTTTCATTCTCTTTTTGCTTTTTGCCCGTTGTTATTTGCTTTGCAGGAATTCACAATCCACACTAGCTGAAATGCTTTTTGGCTTTAGAAACACGACACATTTAGATAATTAGCCTTCAGATCCCACCGCGTTGATTTATGACAGCCAGAAAGAGCAACTGTGAGTCGCCTGCAAATCTCTGACAGAGGCACGATGGGCCTTTTTTTTTCCCTTTATGCAGAACATACCCCCCACCCTCTTGTGCCATATACACAACACAAGCCATACTACCATCTTTTTGCATCAGACCTCCCACCTCATGCAAATATTATTCTAGTAAAGATAAAAGATAATTCATAGATAATCAGGGCAATGGCGGTCATGTTGTGGGAAATGTGGGGTCTGATATTTTATGCAGAGGGAAGTAAAGACTTGAGATTTATGAGCTGTCAGAACATATGCTTTTACTGTCTGCCTTAAAAACACTGAAAGCCATTGAAGAAGAAGTCTTGCAATTATTCAGCCAAATGCACTTTTTCAAAACTTGTCACATCAATACAAGGAGATGGAGCCGAATACAGCAGATTTGGGCATAGGGCAGGAACTGTGTGCAGATGGAATGCCAGGCTGCTATGATGTAAATTACATGAACACATACGTTTCTTCCTGTGGACAAAATTTTGTGGATAATTTTGGGGAATCGGAGGAAACCCAGAGGAGCCCTTTGAAAATATGGGGAGAGGGGGCAAACTCCATGCAAACATTTGACATACTGAGAATTGAAATTGGATGTCTGAGACTTTCAACCAAGATATTGAAAGGAAAATAGCAGGCCAATACAGCCAGCAAGCTACTCTTGAGTAACATGCATATTTGATGGGGTGGTCTCTTACATCGCCAGATTGGATAATGATATGATGCATATAGTGGGCCATAAAATTGTTTTTTGGTAGAGTTTTTCTGGGACCAAAAAAGTTGCATTTAGGAAGCATGGATTACACGTGTTTGTTGAAAATGCACAAACAAAGATACAGTTTCATTGGATGAGGAAACCGATGTTTCTGTTTCTTCACAGAAGTCCATCTATTCAATTTATCAGTGGCTGGCAGTTCTAATATCATGACAAACCTGTACTACTTGTATTTTGCATATCTGACTCTACCCTTGATCCAGAGTAAAACTTTTTCAGACATTCTATAGAGTATGTTCACAAGAAGTCTCTATAAATCCCACAATAAGTTACATAAATTAAATGGGCCACCTTGTGATTTAAAGTACAATGCTACTATAGCACACTGGCCACCTGGTGTAGTGTGAATTAGGACACAGTGTGCCCAGCGGCTAACATCCAGTAAAGGACAAGCTTGAATTTGGGATGTAATGAAGAAAGGAAGAAAGATTAGAAGAGAAAGGAAAAAGAAAGAGAGAGACAGGAACTGAAAAAGAGAGAAAACCTTGGAAAGCCTGAACAAAAATTAGGGCTGTGAGAAGCTGTGAATCTGGCCCCATCTGGTACTGTATGTATTTAACAATTATCAATGCAGGGCTTATATTATTATGGTACATAAATATATATATATATATATATATATATATAATGTATAGTCTGGCACACGTATATTTACAATATATGCATTCTGCACAACTGTCCAAACTACGTTTTGTTCAGTACAAAAAATGTATATTTACAAGCACATTTGCATGCATAGTGCAGTTACTTCATGATTATCCTGTATACATTTAACATGCTGTCCACATTGTGTATGTCTGGCACTGTGTGCTTGGGTGTAAATGTCTACCTGCTGTGTGCGTGCATGTGTTTGAACGTAAATAAAATATGTGCACTTATAGAATAAACTCAACAGGATCACATGGAATTGATTAGCTGTCCTTCTAAACAGGCACAGTAGCAACAACATGAATAATAAGCAATGCTTTTCACTGCGTGATAGCTCTGAATGTAATACATAAATGATTGTTGTGCGTGTAGCAGTGTGGCCTAGTAATCACAGCACGGGTGGTCTTTCTTTCTTTTTTTTTCTGACCTTTTTTTCTCCATGGATAATCACTGGCAGGTTGCTCCTTTGATTCCAACCAGAAGTAGCCAGAGTTTTGTCATGGCTCCACAAGCACAGACTGGCATCCTACTGTTAGGCGCTGCTCCAGACTGTCACAAACTATGAATGTGCTTGGCATTGTTCGCTAAAGAGGCTTTACACCAAAGTCCTGCACTTTTTCTTCCACCTGCACCTGATTCTTATTATTGTAGAGTGAAGAATTCAAATGGGTGGTGGGTGAAGAAAAAAGCACAGTGTGCAATTCACCTTGTTTCCTTTAGTTTTCTTTTATGTTTGTTTTTGGCTTTCAGTACAGTTTAATGATTATTTAACCAAATATTTTTAAACTGTGTAAGTGATTGTTCCAGATGCTATATTGCTTGAGAACATAAACCCTAGGAGACAACCAAGCATGAATTATATAGCTGATCTTTCTGAATATTCCCTGTTGTTTTTTGGTCACATAGAGTTTTATTTCAAGACAATCTTGTTTACATGTTATGTACTTTAAGTAATTAAGCAGATACATTTACTCTTAATAAACATGATGTCAAAAATGTGTTCTTTAATAATATCAGAACTCCAGATATTCATGAAGCAAAAGAGTAGAAATAATTCTCCGAACATCTTTGTGAACTTCTAAATGCAAACAACTTTTATTAAGTTGCTTTATAGCTGTTTAGAAATGTATTAATCCTATGACCCTGTGGACATCAGCTTCTTTCAACCGGCAATGAACCTCCATTACTTTAAACCTGATGACTAAAATAAAAAATGTTGGTGGCTATTTACAAAAAAATAGTGACTTAAGGATTTTTTTTTTTAAATACTAGGATGCTCTGCCCCCTGCTCGCTTCACTTGCCAACCCCCAGGCGGGTGCTACGCACTAGCAACTTCTCGGCACTGCCACTTATGTATGGGGAAGCGGATGTACAATTTAAGCAGATTGTTATTTTGACAGGAATTGTTACATATTCATAATAGACCTAACTATTTTATTTTACAGCGAGTAATTAACCATAGTAAAAAATAATAAAACGTAATAAATTGAAAGAAAATTATGTTTCATGTTGCGTTAGAGGTATTCATTGCGTTATGCGTTTTTGTTCTTTTTGGCTTTGAAATTAACACGCAAATACTTTTTAAACTTACACTTTTACTGTAAAACTTATAAAACAATATTTGGAATTAACTTTTCGTCATTATTTTTAAATTTTGATTCCGTGTTTGAAGTTACATTGTGACAACGCAACGTATAACTGCACGTGAGTGAATATTGTTTCTTACTCTATAATAAATAAACCGACTTTTTCTAATGTTTGTCCCTGTGATTTGTTAATTGTCGTAGCAAAAACTATTCTAACTGTAAGCGTTTTAATATGAATGTCATATCAAGATCTCCTTTGGTGTCTAATGTTATCCAAGGAAGATACATTACCTTTCTTGTCGCCTGTTAAAATTTTACATGTCACAATTGTTTGACCAATTTTCCATTCAGCTAATCTTGTCCTATTGCATTGCCCATCACTCATACATAAATTACGCAATAACATTACTAAACATCCTTCTTTCAACAGTAATTCGGCCAGTGGAAGACCGGATGGTGTTAATGGTTGCAGATATTCTACGGGATATTGTAAGTTGATGTTTTCATCTTCTGCAACATTACCACCAACTGTTTCAGCATAGTCTATTGATAAGCATTTAACCAATTTGCCAATTTGATCGTAAAAATTTATAAGAGCTGAGAGTTCAGGAACTGTGTCTGACAAAAGCATTCACACAAATGAGTGTTGAGAGGACCATAGGCATCGGCCATTAACCTGAAATGGTTGAGAGGAGGACGGGACATGAAAAAATCTCTTGGCAATAGTATTGTCTCTTGGCAATAGTCTCATCTTGTCTCAAGATTTTCTTTGATAATAGAGAAAAGCTAAGCAAAATGTTTCTCTACATTCATAATGGCTAACACGGTACAACACCCTAGTACTACTTTGATAGTAGAGAAATAATTTCCATAGCCTTCCTTTGGCTCTAATTAACAGGTAGATTTCAGTGCTATAGGCAAACAATCATCATCTCTTCCTCAAACATATTTAAACCAATTCATGTTTACAGTTGGGTGAATATTATCCTAGCAGTACAGGGCTCAATCCAGGAAATAGTTTTGGACGGGACATCAGTGACATTCATACAAGGGCAAATTTTGGAATCACTAATTAACCTGACCAGGGCATCTCTGAGGATGTGGGAGGAAATCTAATGTAGACACGGGGAGAATGTGCAGACTTAACATGCATAAAATCTAGGAGTATGATTTGAATCCAAGACTCCGCATTTGTTTGGCTGCAGTAGCACTACACCATTGTGCCACTTGATTAAATGATCTAGACTAGGATACATTTTTGAGAATGTTGCAGATAAAGAAAAGCAACAGAACTAAGAGTTACACACTTCAGGCCTGAATCCCTTTTTAAGGCAGTCATCCTGATGGATGTCTCTGAATTGTATCCGTGTCTCATTGTATTAAAGGTACATTAGCACACAGTCCCAGGAGACTGGGTTCTTGGCCCACTCACCCCCTGTGGGGATTCTGCACATTCTCCATTCTTCTGTATGAGTTCTTCTTCAATTACCATGTGGCCGTACCAACATCCCAAAAAACTTCAGATAACTCTGGCCTTCTTTGGTTGTGTGTCAGTGTGCCTTGTGTTAGGCCACCTATATTGCATATATCTCCATCTGTTCATTCATTTCCTGAATCTGCTTATCCAGTTACAAGATCACAATAGCATCAGGAGTAACGTAAAAATTGAATATAGATGAAGCGTATATCCATGCTTGTTCATTACACGCTAATTTAGACTCTCTGAGCGCAAAGCTGGAAAAATAATCCATCTCAAGACACACTTGCACATGTAGACACATTTCCTCATAAGGGGGCATTTTAAAGTCACTAATTAACTTAAAACTCACACCTTTGGGATATAGCAAGAAAACTAGAATTACCAGAAGCAAACCTACAGAGGCACGGAGACCACACAACTCAGAAAGCCAGTCCCTGAGCTGTGAAACATTAGCACATCACTGTGGCATCTATACAGTATATATATATATATATATATATATATATACACAGTATATATATATACACACAGTATATATATATATATATACACAGTTTTTATATATATATATATATATATATATATATATATATATATATATATATATATATATATATATATATATATAAATATGCTTTTTGTATAAAAACATTACATTGAACCCATTTCAGGCTCATGTAGCTGCAGTAATCACAAAGCACAAAAGCAGCCCTGGCTAAGTCTCTAGTTTATCTATTGAAATGTAGAAGGGAAACCATTAGATAAAAAAATCTGCAAACTCCACATAGATAATAACATCAATGTTAATGTCAGTGTCAATTTAATTTTAATGCAGCATCAGTAATGCTGTAGCCAAAGTGCTTTATATAGAATATAAAATAAACAAAACATAATACAAGCAACAGTAAAGTAGAACACACCACCGAGTAAGAAAGTACGATTACCAGTATCTCTGAAGATCACAAAAAGCTAAAGAATAGAAATGAGTCTTCAGACTAGTTTTAAACAGATCAATTGAACATGCAGCCTTAATTTTGGTATTTGGTACATTGTATTGATCCCAGAGGGTAAATTGTCTTTTCGCATGACCTTTGGAGCGCAGGGTCAACCATTCTACAGTGCCCCGGAGCAATGTTCGGGTCAAGGGCCTTGCTCAATGTAGTAAGGTAAAGAATTCTACAAACATACAGTGGCTGCAAAAGCCCTGTCACCCTTGGTTTTCCACTTAGTATGAGGGACCACAAGAGACATCTGACCAGTAGACCTAAGCTATCTGTATGGTTGATATAAAACACACTATTCAGTTAAATAGGTCGGATCATTTAAAAACCAGCAGCAAAATTTTAAAATCAATTCTTAAACTAACTGGCAACCAGTGTAACAAGGCCAAAATTGGAGATACAGAGGCTTCTTTCTTTCTTTCACCAACCAAAACATGAGTAGCAGCATTCTAAACCAAGTGTGACCTGTGTTAGGGATTAGCTGATCCCAGAATACAACAAGTTGCGGTAATCAAGCCAAGAATAAATAAAAGCTTGAGCTACTCTCTTAAGATCCCTAGGAGATAGAAAAGGCTTAATCTTAAAATAACTTGACCTGGAATTCAAACCCAGAATGTTGGACCTGTGAGGCAACATCAATTCCCACTGTTTGAAAGTACTGGCCAATGCATGCATATGATGTACTGTATATAAGTAGATCTGTATTAAATTACATTTGCCCAAGATGCAGTTCACAAAGTTGGCCATGCTAAAGAATATGTTCTTTTACGTAAGTTTAATTTAACAATTTCTTCATACAGATCATGTAAATGATATTACCTTCAAAGTCCCTTTCAGTCCCAGTTGCATGTGCATTGCTGGGGAGCATTATTTTGCTTAAGTTTGCAATCTTCTTTAGATGAGACCAATTGAAGAATGTGCTTTCAATGTGCAGATTTGATCTCAAATGCCAGCTCAGTCTTGACCCCTCTGATCTCAAGTGTCCTCAAGTGTCCCAGTAGTTTGCTTGTTTTCACTGAAGCTCTTTACCAGATGCTCCTCTGAAGCAGCATTTCACCTGTTTTTTAAATCAACTTACCAACTGAAAAATATGACTTTAATTTTTCCAAATTATTGTTTTTTATTACATCTTGAACAAAAGTGTTAATGATTTCTACTCCTACATGAAATACCATTGCATACTGCAGTTTTTTGCTTTATTGCATTTTAAATTGAACAGCACTTCGTATATTAGTAATATAAACATATGCACATCTCTACCTTGATAGGAAAAAGCATATTTTGTCAAGAATTCTACAGTTAGCCAGAACTCTAAAATACTGATTGAATTCTAATTTATTGAATGAGCAATAGAGGGCAGGACCTTTGGGCTTCCTGTTGTTATACATGTTGGAGGTTTTAGATTTCTCACCATCTGTTAAGCAGCTAGACTGTATTTCAAATGGAGCTTTACTGGTGCTTGGCATTAAACAAATACTAAATCATTATGCCATGCATATCCAATAGTAAATGGCAACAGTCTGAACATCAGATCCCTTCTAGACTTGCTGTTTTTCCTGTGTGTTCTAATGTAAATGAACCCTTCAAAAGAATTTGAAAAGAAGACCATCTTTTTTGTCTTTCTCAATGTATTTCATGACATTATATAAACACATTCATTTAAAGGACTAAAACTATGAACTTCACATACTTTTTCAGTACTTTAACTGCTTACATGACATCAAGTAGCATCTGAATCTTTTTGTTACCACAAATGGTGCAACAGCTCATTATCCTGATAGCTCACCTTTCTGCCCTATGCCCAAAAACCATAGATAACCTAAAACAGCTTCAGTTAACTTAAACAGTTAAATAAATAATATATTTGCATACAACAGGGTGGCACGGTGGCGCGGTGGGTAACGCTGATGCCTCACAGTTAGGAGACCTGGGTTCGCTTTGCATGTTCTCCCCGTGTCTGTGTGGGTTTCCTCCGGGTGCTCTGGTTTCCTCCCACAGTCCAAAGACATGCAGGTTAGGTGCATTGGCAATTCTAAATTGTCCCTAGTGTGTGCTTGGTGTGTGGGTGTGTGCCCTGCGGTGGGTTGGCGCCCTGCCCAGGGTTTGTTTCCTGCCTTGTGCCCTATGTTAGCTGGGATTGGCTCAAGCAGACCCCTGTGACCCTGTCGTTAGGATTTAGCAGGTTGGATAACGGACAGATGGATGCATACAACATATATTCACCAATATTTTCACTTTAAATATTAGCATACATTTTCACATCCGAAAAGAAAAAAACTTTTCATTGTCAGGCTGCTCCTGGACAGAAAACTGTTTCAGTATTTATTAGTGAAAAGCAAACTAACACATTTCAATTAGCTGGGTTCATATAATAACAGATGAAGTAGAATTCTCAGTTTAAAATTTTACAGCCACACTGACATATTTCTGTGGATAAGAAAACATTTGTAAACAGCAAGTGGCATGCAGGCTTATGAGAAAACAGTTTGCATCACATTCAGGACAGAACCTTGGCATCTTCATGGTAACACATCATGTAGTTTTCTTTTGTTTTATTGCATGTGCATCCTCCAACTAAGCTCTGCATCTTACTGCTAGAGAAGCAGTATGGAGTCGAAGGAATGCTGTGAATTGAACTCTGCTGGTTGGCACAAAACTGCTTCAATATTTAATTATAAAAACAAGAACAATGCTTTTCAACCAAATGGAAACAGATAATAGATGAAGTAAAAATGAAGATTTTTCTAAATAAAAAATGTACAAAAATTACTCCCGACCTTACATATTTCATGGAGTATGTATGTAAGCACTAAGCATCATGATGGACTTATTTTAAAACTGTCTATATCAGCAGTCTATTCCCAGTTTCGCAACCAACTGTTTATTCTTGTATTTGCAAACACTGTTAGGTCTGCCGTGTCAGTGAAAACACTGACAGCAAGCGCTGTGCTCTTTACTCGCGGCCCTCTCTGTCTGCAATGTACCCTCTTGCATGTTTTTCTTTCTCCATGTCAAATTGATGCTGACATTGTACTTTGTATTCCATGTTGTGTGAAAATATTGTAATGCCACTTCAAGTGAATTTATGGTCATTTTTTACCTAACTGGGCAGAAATGTTTGTTAATGTTGATATCAGTGGCAGGAGAGTATTATCAAAGGTAAAAAGTAAAAAAGAGTAAAAAGTGGAAAAGGTAAAAAGCATATGCAATTGCAGTCAAGTGTGAGCTGGATAAGAGAAGCAGCGAATCACATCTCTTAATGACGTTGCATCTGACGTTAACAGGGGGGTCTATTGTGTAAAAAAAAAAAGAAAAAATGAAAAATGTTATCAGTGTCATTTTCTGAATATAAGTTTATTGTTACCACATATTGGTCATTTGCAGTGCTGTTACTAAGTAAAAGTTAAGGAAAGATAGGAGCATAACACACATGCTGACAACATTAAAAAAAATAAGAATCCATTGGCATCATCCATTGTGCTGCTAATGGTAGAAAATTAAAGTGAAATTGGAATTCCACATGAATTTAATCTTTCAACTAAACGCATCATTATTTAATTAAAATATGTTACTGTAGCTTTGGGATAAACAGCAGGCAGCTGTTATTTACAAGTTACTTGGATTACGCACACTACATTTTACACGGTATACATTTTGATCTGTTCCGTTCATCATAAATTAATGTACTGTATATGCTGACTAAAGGAATGTTGCTTTTTGACGCTTTTGTGCTATATTTGCTTCCTTTGCATCCAAAACTAATTTCAGTCTCACACCATCATGTCACAGGAGTCTGATGTGAGCAGCATCTATCCATCCATCCTTTTCTGAAACTAATACACCTTATGTACAGTGGTAGGGGCTGAAAGCTCAGTAGCACAGAATACACTACAGGAACCAAACAGAGGGTTCAATGAGCAGACTAATAAACCTAAAACACATGCCCTTAATATATTAGATAATGCAGACATGAGGAAAATGTGCAAAGTTCACACAGACAGAGACACTGGCCATGATATGAGTCTCCTGGAGCTGAGATGCGACAGTGCTCATCACTGCATTCGCATGTGGCTCAAAGTGAGCAATTTATTTTTCGTATTTTATTCAATCACAGAAAACTGTGGGTTGCTTATATTGTAGTTGATTTTGGATCTGTCCTTTTACCATTTTTTATTTAATTTTACTTGATTTTCATAAATTTCTACGCATTAGTTCTACATTATATGTAAAACTGTACTGTAGGCATAGTATATACAAAATGGATTGGTTTGGGGAAATGCAGGAGAACCAGTAAACTAGCTAAACTCAGAGGCATCCCTCAATAAAATAAGATGATAAAATGAAATTTGTCGTATCATAACCAATGATGGGGAATGGTACTTTAAAAAGTAACTTTTGGCGCTTTTCCACTGCATAGTACGGCACGACACGGTTCAGTTCAGCTCAGTTTTGGGGGTTTTCCACTGGGAACAGTACCTGGTACCTGGTCCTTTTTTTAGTACCACCTATTCTTTTCTTTAAAGGTACACACACGCGGAAGTTTGTGTCCCGTCTCTCCATCGCTGGACGCAGTTTGTTGCATAAGTGGATGAATGTTTCTTCAGACATTCGAAAGTTCTCCAGCCACTGAGTGTTTGTAAAACCGGGAACAATCACATCCCACCACTCTGAAGCACGGTTAAATGTCCAAACAGATGGTCTGTTGCGGCGACTTTTTTGCAAAATGTGGAAGATCTGTAATATACAGAATCAGCATTTTAATGTTACACTGGCAGTTAAGTTCATTTTATGCTTTGCAACAGTGATAAAAGTTAGCTAGTGATGTACTTTTTTTAGATGCTTACCCTTGCGCGTCGTCGAGCTAAAGTGTTGTTGTTGTCTGCGTGTTGTTGTAAAAGTTCCACGGTGTCACGACAGTAGAGGCGGCGCAACTATAACGACACGTGAATAATCCCGCCCACTCTAAAGCGGTACTAAACTGCAGTCGAAACGCAAACCGAGCCGAACTGAGCCGAACCAAGGTGAGCTGTACTGAACCGTGCTGTGCCATACTATGCAGTGGAAAAGCGCCTTTAGTTACATTACTCATTGCTTACAAAGAAGTAAGTGAATATTTTATACCGTTACTTAATATAAAATGTAATTCTTTACAAACATTGTGTTACTTTTTTGTTCTTTTATTTTTTAGAAAAAATTACACAAATTACTGGCCAGCATTTGTTATTAAATCCTGAGCGCATATGTGAAACTTAATAAAAGTGACCAAAAACACAACTAAATTTGTTAATTTCCTTTTGTTTTATACTGTGAAGTAAACAACATCCATCCCTTTTTCCAACTCCAGTGTGAGCCACGTGAAGATTCACGGTATGAATACTGGCTACTGTGCCAGAAGGTCAAACTGTTTCAACATATCTATAGCAAACAGCTGGAAGAAAATTAAACTGACAGTTTATTAATGGGTTTCTGTTACTGGGCTGTACACAGCATATTCTTTTCTGCTTGGCTGTGTGACTGAGCCCTGCAAATGACCAGCGTACTGTCCACCATGCTTGCTTTTTGCTTTCCACCTGGTGGTGCTGTGATGACCACTGACAGCTTGTGATCCCAAACTGAGCAGATTAAATGTAAATCTTGGCACATTCAGAATTAAATGTATACATCAGTTCTTTTCACTTTATTACATGCTGTGCATGTGCTTAATCTCTTCCTCACTAGTTGTTACCAAACAATCAAAGCATGCAAGTGCACATAGTTACCAACCAAAGCAGGCAACATCTTTACAAAAAAGTGCAACACTTCTGTCTTTGTCTATCTTTTTTAAGGCAGGTATTCTTTACTGCAAATAGATAAGCATTGCATTAGGATACTTAAAGTAATCTGATTACATAACATATGTTACGTAGTCAGATTATGTGCTACCCTAAAACTGATCATAACTGGTTCACACCATAGCCCCATCCAATCATTCACCTCAATGCAGAGTGCAGTAAAATAAATGACTTACACTGCTAAGTGGTTAAAATCTACATATACAGTTTACAGGCCAGCTAAATATTTTATTGTTTTCTTAGTTTCAGCTTGTTAATTAGGGAATTTCTCACTGCCACATAAGATGTTAAGTAATGCATACAAATTTCATAAGATAGTAATAGTAGTACCAATAATATTAGCACTGTCACATATACAGAGTACAGTGAAATTTTTAACTGCATATCCAAGCAACATTCAATGATAAACGTGAATCTATTATAATACATAACTTAATTTTATGTGATAGAAAACACAAATTGTCTTACATGATATTCCCTTCACTCTTATTTCAATTCTGCCATTACAGTACCTGTAAGCTTTTGGAAAAAAAAAAACCTGAGTAAAGTATGATTATCAAATATACAGCTATATGTTATCTGTATGATGTAGAACTATTTACATGGTTTGGATCAAGACATACCATTTAGTTGGTGTGAGACAGTAATACTGAATAGACGGTAAAGTTAACAGCACATTGAAGAAATACAGTCAGTATTACATTGAATAAAGAGAACACCAGTATCCAATTATTGAAGTGGTCAGACTCATTTATAAAGGACAAAACAGCGTAGTCATGTTCAGTATTCTAGGGTATTTTATTATATTTCAAAGTCCTGAAAGAAGGATTGTAGACTTTGATGAGCCAAAAGGTTACACGGTAAAAATGAGTAAGGGTCCCCTTAAAACTGCATTAATAATAAATATTAGTACCACTAAGATGTGAAAATAAAACTGATTACTGTAACTCTGTCAAGGATGAAATTATGATCAAATTATTTCTAGGGTCACACAACTTTCTCTATACTCTGATCACTTTTGTTTGGCACCGCATCTGTGCTGTATGACCTTTTATTTCCTAATAACTAAAAAAAAAATCAATTCCATGCTTACCTGACAGAAGTCAATAAGGAATTAGCGTCTGTGAAGTGAAGGAAGCTGAAAATGGATGGAGACCTAATGAACTTATCTTTCTTAAAACACATGTTTCTCCAAATAATTATTTCACAGTTCTTTCATTATTAGACTGGAAAAAGTTAGAAATGCTGAATAAATCTTCAAACAAAATTTGTAACTCAAACAGAAATTGAAAAGTAAACTGAAAATTACAGTGAATAGAGTTTGTTCAAAATCAGTAAGGTTCTAGCTTACCAGGGCTGTTACAAGATTTGATTGTGATTGATTGAGCCAGTCCTGAATTATACTGTGTGTACAACAGGCAGACACGAGAGAAAGAGAGACAACCAACCAGACTGAAGTCATCAGGTCAAATTCGCACACATAGAGATGAAATGTCAACCTCATTACAATGCTGTCTATGATACTATGTACAGAGAGCGACAAACAGCTAAGGTGTTGCCTACATGGATTCAAAATTTAGAAAATATACACTTGGCATGACATTCAGATACATTTGGAGACGTAAGGTACTGATTCAAAGGTTGCAGTATTTTACATTTTTTAGTTACTTTAAAGAGCCAGTTATCACATTTTCTGCTTATTAAATATTTTTGTAGCAATGAATCATATTCAAAAATAACAGTAATAATAGAATGCAGTTATGTGCATTAGGCTACATTAAATCCATGCCTTTTAAAAGTACTTTACAATATTGTGTAGCTAAAAGCACATCCCAAATAGGCCTGTGGTGGCTCAATGGCGTTAACAGAGAGAGGATTCTAATTCAAGTGCTGTAAAAATGGCATCAATTGATATGCTATTGCTGGTTGATGGTTGTGGAGGTGGATGGCTAACTGAAGTTCAGATTTCTTAGACATAACATTTTTGGAAGACTTGCCCAAAGAAGAGTTCAAATTTGTTTAAGTCTCATTGTAAAATTGTTGGCTGCTTTAGACCATGATGGAGAGCAGGTCTGCAGCTTTACAAATAAATTATGGTGCCTGAGAAATACTGGATTTGTATAATATACAGAAACGTAATTCGGCCATAAGGTTATTTTAATTGTGACTTACTGTTAATACTGTGTAGAGATTTGTTCACTCTATGCGTACAGAGCAACATTTATATAATTCCCTTCCCCTTACATTCACTTCTAGATGAGTGATGTTTTTGTAGTTAGTTACCTTTTTTTATTTTTTTTAACATGGATGTTTAACTTACTAAAAGCTGAAGGACAGTCAGTGGCCTGCATTTGTGCGCCTTTACTGGTGTTGGCCTAACTTGTATTGGTATTGGGAAACCATTTTGCTGTTCGGAGCAGCTGTTGGAAGAGTAAAAGAGGAAAATATATAATATTTACAAGTTAAAGTGACCTCTTTTAT
Organism: Polypterus senegalus; assembly: GCF_016835505.1. NCBI lineage: Eukaryota > Metazoa > Chordata > Cladistia > Polypteriformes > Polypteridae > Polypterus > Polypterus senegalus. Next base: position 101,355,975 of record NC_053163.1, on the reverse strand, counting down.
GATGAATTTAAAACAGTAAACACATCTGGAACTGAAGATGCACAGAATGTTTGTCTGTTTTAAGACTGATGAGTTTCAAAATTTGCTAATGCTTTTCAGTGAGACATTTAAAAAGGTCTTATGTTTGTACCTCCTAACAACTGAGTTTTCAAGCCAATTTTTTTTAAAGGACAAGTGTGCCAAACTTCAAGAAAATTGGTCCACAGGGAGCCGAGTTGTTTTGTGTGCATAGACAGACAGATGTGCCGATCACAGTAGGTTCTTTGCAAATTATATGTGAACATACCCAAAAAAGACTTTCCAGTGATGGGCATCAATAGAAGTTCTTAAAACATCTGTGATTGTTTTTCTCCATTTAGATGTTTTAAAAAAATAAATAAATAAAATACTTGACTTCCAAAGACATGCCACACAAACATCAGAACAGCACAATCTTTTCTAAGATCTTGGAAGAGCTGATTCCACATATGAAGAAGCATTTTGGAATGCCAGTATATCTTCACAGTGCCAGTGTTCCAGATATGTTTTGGAATGCAGTAAATTAAAGTCCTGATGTTATTCAAAGGTAAAGCCAGGAGTTTCAATGAGCTGTCCAGTCTGGTATATACAGCCAAGCAGTGTTTCCCCCTACAATTTTTGCTAATGTCATTTGTAGCCAGGAATGTCACTTTCCCTTTTTGCTAGTCTTGGTTAGTCAGTCAGAGATCAAAACAAAAAATCTAATCTCCTTTCTTCTCACCGTAAATGTGATTGCTGGTCTGGACCAGCTTTAGATTTGATTAAAAGAGATGGAAAAGAAAAAGAGCCGGGCACACAGCTTGGCTCTGTTTGTTTGTTTAATGTGCATGCTGTTCGCTTTGTGATAACCATCATTAAATAACAAAAAGGCAAAGCAGCTTCTAATGCCTTGACTCAGTCCATTAGGCAGCCTGGAAGAAGTATTAAATCATAAAATACTCCTGTATAATCTCTAATAGCATTAAGTCATTTCACCAGGGTTAACGGTGCCTCCAGTTCTCATTGTGTGTGTTCCTGGCAAGAAAAGTCCCTACCTTGCTGTTGTTGTTTTGTTTTCTTTTACTAGAAAAGGTGGATGAAAACTAGATGTTTTGTCTACTTATTCTGGGAAACCAGCAAACAGTTGCCGGTCACAGTTGTGTGCATTGATGTGATTGCTTTTCAGTAACCTCAGGGAAGTCTTTTAAAAAGTAGACACTGCATTTCACTGTCCCCTTAACAAGCCTATAGATAAATGAAAGTGTATGAACAGTAAACCATTCAATAGACTTAAATGAATAATCAAAATTGAGAAGCAAGTACATCAGGCTAAAACTCACTCTAGTACATCAAAACCAGCCTGTCATGGCTATATTAAGCTTTGAACATATCATCTGATCAGCCCCAGGCTACGAGAATCCTCACCAAGAAGACACCCACTCAAGACAGAGACAGCACCGAATAGCTCAACTCTGCATGAGGCTTGGCAGAAGCAGCACCTCCATAGCTCAATGGCCCACATAAAGCTGTCTTTGTGAAAATTTGAAAGCATATTAATGTCAGCAGGAGGGCACTGATTTGAAGGGAATAAAAAAGCACAGTAGAAGTTAAATATTGGGCTAAACAACCCATTAGGTATAGGTTTCCATACCTGTCATCAGCATGCATGAGCTCTGAGCAGCCTAGAAGCACACGTCAATTAAACTGGGTCAATTTGCCTTTCTTGACTCATACTTAAACTCTATTTTGTTTCCAGCCTAACAGTGCATACACAAAGAAGCCTCTTGCTAATGAAAATAAGAGCAGCACTAGTCACGCTTTTTGTTGCAGTGAAAATATTTTATATTAAAATTACTGCCTTCTTTTCTATACAGGAGATGACCCACTCATGGCCTCCACCACTGACAGCTATTCACACCCCAGGCAAAGCTGAACAGAGCAAATTCCCCCTTCCATCCAAGGTAGGTCTATGTATAGTTCTTCAAGACCAATCAGTGCTATGAGTGTGGTGCAACCAGACAGCATTGCTTTAGCTGGTTTCATGACAGAGCACAGATCTCTGGGTAAACCTAAGCTACATAAAGAATATCAGTGTGGGTATTTCACTTAGTAGAAATGAATGAATGAATGATAACACTTACCTACAATTAAAAATCTATGCTCTTGTTCCTTGTTTGTTTTTTGACTGTTTATTTTTTCAATTTTGGCTGTGCAAAGATGACCCAAGTAATTTAATAATGTGGCATGCCCAAAATACAACTCAGACATTTATAGTACAATGTATTTTGGGCTAATGATGAAGAGATCAGTCTGGCAGGAAGTGTAATTGGGAGATTGTGAATGTTCAGAGAGAGTGACGGCCTCCCAGTAGTATCGTGTATGTCTTAGGCAAGCAGGGTGGTCTAGTGGCTAAGGTATTACCAGCCTGCCAACTCAAAGTTTGCCTTGGATTCAGAGAGTGACCCATTTAACCTGCTTTTACACCAACTACAGAAGATATACAGTATATGGAAATAATTAAACTATAGCTGTTTTCTTATAAAGTGTTATGGGATTGTGTTTATTTTTATTTATTTTAGAAGATCAAAAGGTTGTTTGTCTGGATTTTGTTGAGATGAATGGGTGTGAAATTCCCATGTTGAGACAGTGCTCTACAGAACTTAAAGTCTGTGGCTGCTCAATGCATTATTTGTTCTTTTTCAGTACTATAGTTTATCTGGGAGGACTATGGCACACTTGTTAACATTGCTGCCTCACAGCTCAAGAAACCAGTGTGTAGAACTATAAAGGTCCTTTACTGTCTGGAGCTGTCACCATCTTACTTTATCTTTTTCTGGTTTTCTTCAATTATTATTATTATTATTAATTATTAATTATTTCATTATTAATGTCACAAAAACATGCAGGTCAAGATTAATTGGTAACATGTTAAAGATGTATTGGTGACTGCCTCAAGATGAACTGGGATGAGTTCCTACCTTATCCTTATGTCTGCTGTGTATACTGCGGACCTCCACAATCATGTCATTATTAAGTCAGATGCATACAATGGATAAATGCATTTTAGTGCAACGATGGCACTCAAGTCAGGCAAAGAGTATCTCCAGTGTGCAACTCAATTTGCAAAATAAGTTGCTATCTTATTTTGCTATCTTATTGTATATGTACCGTAGTTTTGTTTTATGCTTGATCTCTAATGTATTACTATTAGGCAACCTAACATGGTATTATTAGCCAGGAAATAAGGCTTCAAGAGTAGACTGAGTAGATTGCCATACCTCAATTCTAACAACTGCTATTTTGTGTCCACTTGTGGCAGAAGTGCTGCATGGGCACCCGGAAGCACTCCGGGTATACCTGCTTCCTGATTCGGCAGTGCTGCGGTCCAAGACTCCTTAATCTTTCAGGCACCCCCTGGCGGTGGCCATGGATCCCCACAGGGTTGAGCCGTCCAGTTCCGTGGCTCCCACACAATCCAGGATGGCTGCCCTCTTGTAGCCTGGGGAAGGAATTGCCCTTCTCCCGGTCCCCTGCTTCTCCAAGTCTCCTGGTGGTGCAAAGTCCCTGGACATCTATCACAATGGATTTGAAATGAAGCAATCAAGATGTGATTGAAGGGAAGACTTGCAATTTAAGGTGTTTACAAAACATTGTATGAGCCATTTGAAAAAAACAGCTTATTAGCTGTTTATAAGCTAATTTTATAAGCTTATTAGTTTATTTTTATACATGGTTACTCCCCAGATTTCAGGGGCTTAAAAGTATTTAGACAAAAAAACGTAATCATGAATATAGCGATCATTTTCAATACTTAGTTGAAAATTCTTTGCAGCAAATGACTGCCTGAAGTCTGGGAACCATGGCCTTCTTCAAGTGCTGGGTTTCCACCCTACTGATGCTTTGCCAGGCATTTACTGCAGCTGTCTTCAGGTGCTGTTTGTTCGTTGGACTTTCTGCTTTCAGTTTTGTCTTCAGCAAATCCATGTCAATTTGGGTTAAGGTCAGTTGATTGACTAGGTCATTGAAGAATATTCACTTCTTTACATTGTAAAGGATTTGGCTTTCTGTCACAGTATGTTTTGGCTCATTGTCCATCAGTACTGTGAAGCGTCGCCCTATCAGTTTTGCAGAACTTGTCTGAATCTGAGCTGCAACTTTTATTAGCAGTCATATCATCAATAAACACCTCTAACCCACTTCCATTCACAGTCACGCATTCCCATGCCATAACACTGCCTCCACCATGTTTCACAGATGATAAGGTATGCTACAGATCATGAGCTGTTCCTTCTCTCATCCATAATCTTCTTTATCCATCTTTCTGGTATGTATTGATCTTAATTTCATTTGTTCAAAGAAAACTGTTCCAAAACTGATTTTTTATATTTTCTGGAAAAGTCTAATGTGTCCTTCCTATCCTTGACGATTACCAATGATTTGCACCTTGTGGTAAACCCTCTTTATTTTCTTTCATGAAGTCTTCTCTTGATTGTAGACTTTAGCAATGATTGGCCTTCCTCCTGGTGAGTGTTCTTGGTTTGGCTAAATGTCTCGAATTGTTTTTTCTTCATCAAGAAAAGAATACTGTGATCATCTAGCACAGTTGTCTTCCATGGTTGTCCAAGCCTTCTGTTGTTGCTGAGCTCACCAGTGTGTTCCTTCACTTTACCAGCTAGTTGATTTGACCACTCCCGGTGTTTCTTCTATTTCTTGGATGGGTTTGTTTTCTCTGCCTAATGATGGTCTGTTATCACTTGCCTTGACAGCTCTTTGGACCTCATATTGAGTGTTCGCAGCAACAGACTCCAAATGCAAATTCCACAATTGGCATCAAGTCCAGACCTGCTTAATAAATAATGAAATAATGAGGGAGCTGCTCCCACCTGGCTGTAGAACAACTTGTCTGTTAATTGTCCAAATACTTTTGAGCCCCTGAATATGGGGGGACCATGTATAAAAATGGCTGTCATTCCTAAATGGCTCATAGTATATTTCTATTAAATCCTTTGAATTAAAGCTGAAAGCCTACACTTCAATCATGTATATATTTCTTCATTTCAAATCCATTGTGCTTACATATAGAGCCAAAATCACTGTCCAAATACTTACGGACATAAAATAAAATGTAAAATAAACAACACTGTTTCTAAAATTCAAAGAAGTTGATTTTATAATTTAAAGAAGAAAAACCTTGAATTCATAAGGCAGTGTATCGGTCAATAGATTTTTGTTTTGTGTTGTGTCCTTCATGGAACATTCCATCAAAAGACACTTTACAAAGCAAACAAAAAACACTTAAGAGTAGGAAGGTAAAATTAAGGATATATATAAATTACAAGTCAATGGCAAACAAAAACAGATTCCAGCATATTTGATAAATCAACTGCATATTCTAAAACATGCTAATGCCTTCTCAGAGCTGTGGCCTGCAGTGGAGCACTGACTGTTAGGGTTAGGTGCCTTCTTCCTTTGGCCTTGACGATGCCATACAGGAAAGTCCCTTTTTTAATTTGAGTTATTTTCATTTAGGTTTCATCAGCTATGCTGCAATTTCAAATACTGTCACGCTGACAAGGAACTGTTTAATTGCTTGTGTATTAAAGTGAAAAAATGCTACTGAAAATGAATTAGTTTTGCATGGTGTGCGTTCCTCAATCCAATTCTAGGCTTGAAAATTTGGTTTGCATTTCAAGCCCTGCCAAATGATTGCTTCTTGTCGCTGTCATTTACCTTTTCAATGTACATCATACAAAATGAAATCTAACATGTAGATGTTAAAGGCATGTGTATTCTGCAAGTCTGACAGTGCCCAGTTCCGTAAGGAAACCTTGGGTATTTTTACAATGGGAGTCTTCTTATAAGTGAACAATTTAAAGTCAACTATGACAAAAGTGCACATCATAAAATGTGCATTTTATTTGAGTATTTTAAGAAGGTTTTTTGAGAAGGAATGGTTTTCTAATATTCTTTTGTAATAAAACATCCCATTCCTCAGTTTTGTTGAGACCATAAAACGTCCCACCAGCTCTACGGCTCGGACGTCCACTGCCAGTCTCTGCTTCAAACTGACTGTCCAGGTAATCATCAAGCACTCACTGCCAAAGAGCAATTGCTGTGATATTTAAAGCAGTTAACCAAGAAATGCATGTTTCTTATGGTAAAGAAATAATAAAATAAAGGTCTTTCCCACAGACTGAAATTAAAACTGAAAACAGAATGAAACCTTTTTTTAAGGCTTGTGAGTTGTTTTTCAAGCCAGAGGGTTTAATTGTAGTCAGACAATAGTTGCAAAGACTCTTTCACTAGAGGCAAAACACCAAAGTGAAAATGGAGATGAGAAAAAATAGCTCGGAGTTGAAACCAGAATATTAAAATCAAAGCTATCAAAACACATATTTTCAATGATCAAATCCATATACCAGACAATTGCTCTTGTTTACTCCACTGTCATTTATTAGTGAGTCATTGTGACACCGGGTCAGGGAAAGGGTCACTAGTAACCAGTAAAGATTTCCTAGCAATCCGTTATCCTCCCATAATGGCTTCTATAATGACAATGTGACATTCTTAAAATATTAACAACAAAACAAAACTGTCTTTCTCAAACAAAGAAATAAGATCCACAATCATGTACTGTATAAAAGCAAGGCTCAAAAATTAAGATTCTGAACCGTGAACCGCAAAAAATTATCAAAAATGCAAAAAAATGTTCTAACCTGAAAAAAGTCTTAAGTCTTTATCACTAAATCATTCTTTATTTAATATGGTTTATTGGATGTAGCCATTTTTAAAATAATAGCTGTTTCTATCAATCCAATATGTGAATCAATTTCTCCAATCAGTGTAGCTGGTATCATCATTCGGTCCCAGCATCACCGGGTAAAAGGCCAGTTTTAGGTCTGAAAGGGTCTCAGTTCCATTGCTCATACCCTCATTCCATATGGAGGGAGACCAGCCTGACAGTCACACCACAACAAGTCTCCGTGATTGTTATGTTCTCTTCAGTTTAGCGCTGTCATAGCATCCAGCCACTCTACTGTAAGCTGAGACTGTGAAGCAGCATTTGAGTCAAGCTCAATTATAAAATGGCTTCCAGTCTAGGTTGGATTCTAGCCATGAATCATTTTTGCTGGGATAGTTACTTGCTAGAGGATAAATGAACTGTAAGAAATGAATCAATTTTTAATGTACTAGAATCTTTCCCTAAAGCAAAAATTAGCAAATTAATCAGTCAAAAAATGATTGTACATACAAGAACAGATTTGAAACACAGCCTTGATCTATGCTCCATGGGAGGAAAACGACAAGAAACAATACGTTTTTAGTCAAGTCACTAAGTCTTTGAAAAGATTGATTATTTGGTCCTGGCGGTTAACATCGTATTATAGTAATAAATCCCTGAAATCCAACTTTTCATTTTAAGCACAGCTTCAATTGCCATACAGAAGCAGTCAGTGAGTTGAGATGCTGATATAATATTGCAGGCTGAAAACAGCACCACATTAGGAATGGTAGCAAGCAGCATCTTAGATAATGAAAGGAGCTACAAACCCACAAGCTCAGAACCAAAAGCCTGTTGGTAACATGACGCAGTGACAATGAAGGCAGTGCAAGTCCTTTTTCATAAAGTTCAGAGACAGCATTTAACATTGAGACGGCATAAGACTCTGGAATCTTTTTCAGTCATACAGTACATTTTTAGCATCTTAGATCTCATTATGTGCTTGTATTATGTCAGACTCTCTCTTTTTCTTTTGCAAAACATACACTGAGGGATGAATTAATATGTTTGCTAGAGTGTAAACTATGACAGTTTACTTATGAAGTATTAGTAAGAAGTTATTATATAGTTATTTTTCAGGCCTTTCTTTGTCTGTCTTGCTGAAAGCTCCTCATTCAAACATAAATGATACTTAATGTGATAATAATTATGTTTGGTAATGTAACTGAGTGATTAAAATATTTAATGTCTGAAAAAAGATTTCTGTTCATACATGTCATGTAATCTGTGCAGTGGCAACAAAGTGTAGAGATGTCTGCTTTAGTGCAGAGGATGCCTTCTTGCAGTGAATAGTACAGTATAGGATTGAGCTGTACGGCCTACAATAAAAATTTTGAACGGCGTAATTAGAATTTTGGACACTAAAGATATATAGTATATCACAATATAGAATTTCTTCTAATGAAATCACTATGACATGCTTTAAAAAGAGTGCAACACTTAGATTGTAAGTTTTTATTTATCTGAATTACTGTACCCTCTAGATTATTATGAGCTGTTGGATGGATGCAGTGTGTGACCAGCAGGGGCACCCCACTCTAGACACAAGTGTACATACACAGTGAAGGGGTCAAATAAAGTGTATTTTAATTATACATAAGTCCCTTTCACATTTTCTTCCTCCAAACTCCAGTTGTGGCAAACACAATTTCAAAGCACAAATCCAACTGCCTCCCACCTATACTCCCACCAGGCAAGCCTTGTCCCCAACCTCCCGACACCAGCTTCCTGAGTGAGGCGAGACACTTCCTGTTATGGTAAATACTTAATGTTGGGTTGCTTTCACTTCAACCAATAGATAGATAGATAGATAGATAGATAGATAGATAGATAGATAGATAGATAGATAGATAGATAGATAGATAGATAGATAGATAGATAGATAGATAGATAGATAGATAGAATTCTTTATTGTCATTATGCATACACATAACAACATTCTTTTTTTGGTAGGACTCAGCTTCAAGGCAGAATACTTAAAATACACAATACACTATAAATAATAAAATAAACATAATACAGTAAGTATAAAAGACAGCAGCAATAAAACATCAAGTCCAGACTTTTCCTGAGGTAGTACACCTGCAGAGACCAGTGATCTGTGTGTAGGACACAATTTTAATAATAATAATAGAAAGAAGAAGAAGAAGAATCACAATAATATTCTGAGCTTGCAAAATGCTTATGCCTTAAAACAAATGTAAATTAAAACAAAATCAATATTTTTTTTCAAAACCTCATCTTTTTCGCTGAATCCGACATATCATGGAAATGGATTGTGGTAGAGAAACTGCAGTTTCAGAAATTAATTCAGCACATTTATATCTATATGTATGAAGTGCACTAATTTGTTGCATGGGAGGAATTTAGTGCAGACAAGTTCTATCAGACAACAATGACACTACAGCTGCACTTACAATTCAACTTGTAAATTTTTAGTTGATTATAATAACTGCAAAAAATGTTCCCCAGCCATATATTGGTCTGTCTTTTTCTGTTAACATTTACAAACTCTCTTCTACTTAAAAAGTAAAATCGCCTAGTGAATCTTTTTTTATGTCTTGTGACCTTTAATATCCTAAGGTATTAAGCAGTGATGCTCCATTAATGCACACCTTACCCTTTCTGCTGGTATATAGTAGGCTTCTGAACAATTCAGAAAGTTTAATCAAAAAGCCTTTCTACTTTGTAATTATATGTTTCATATTAAAATAAAGGTGCACTCTGATGCATATGCCAAAATTCATTAAGGGCAATTCAAGACCCTTGTTCTCTTCTGGAGTGGAACCAAGATAACACAAGGGATCCTTAACCTTTTGCAGTGCTTTCTTTAGCCATTACAGATCTGCTTTTACTCTGAGAGATTTCAGTTCAATTAAGAATAAAGATTTTTTTTTTTTTTAGTTTATGTTAGTGGTCTGTAGGAGAAAAACTAAAAGCCCCAGTTTAAAAAATAGACTGACTTGTATGGCCGTGATAAATAAACAAGCATTTCTGGTAGCAGTAACATATATCAGATCATGACAACAGGAAAAATCCTCACTAGAGACATTTTCACACTGGTGTCGTACAGCACATTTGCTTAAACAAAACATTGTATTATAATTCATCTGGCCTATTTTCAGACCATCTATCCACCCACCTGTAAAGTCATTTAACCCACATTATAAGGCTGCATGATGCTACAGTCTATCCCAGCAGGACTAGGTTTTTATTGTATGTACATACTGTAGCTCCAATAGCACCACGTGCTAGTATAAGGTGCTTTACAGGGGAAAGAAGATTACAATACAGTGCCCATTATACAAACATCTGATTAATACAATAAAACCATAGTTGTAAATGATGAAGCAAACAAAACACTAGCCAAAGCTTTGATGTCTACCTAAAAATGTAATAGCAATTATCAAAAGGACATTAAGAAATCAGTGACAATATAAAAGAAGGCAATGTAACAATAATGACAGATAAAATAACTTAGCAGGGTAAATTGGCAATAATTGAAAACAGCTTTAACAGCTAGCTTTTCAAGTTAGTGTACACGAAGTTGGGTGGTCTCCTGACTGCCACAGTGACAGACTTTTGAATTTATAAATATAAGAGTACCAGTTAGCACCCAGAGAGAACAGGTCACTTTTCTGCCTGGATGTCAATGTCAAGAATATTTTAGACCCAAAAATGGACCTAGGGAGAGAACTACTAAGAGGCAAAGAATTGTTCAGGACTGTGGAAGAGAAAAGATCTCAGCGAACATGAGATAACCTAAATTTCCTTGTGATATATAGCATGTAAAACTCATGTGTAGCACATTAAATGTTAGACATACACTGTGTCCCCAAATGCAAGGTTTGCACTAAATCTGTAATTCCCACATAATGGAGAGACAAATCTTTTGGAATACTTCAAGTGTAATGATACTTTCCCCATCCTGAAAAATAATTGATTGGCATGCAAGTCAAATCATTACTAAAAACTTCAAAATGTCTTATAATTGTACCATTAACTGTATTCCAGTGATTAGCAGTATTGCTTCAAAGCAATAACAACAAGAAAGACTCAGCTTCCTGGGATGAATCTATTGTCATTGTCACTTCTTTGTTTGAAGTGTGTTAATTCTGTGAGCATTCTGGATAATTAGAAAATTAAATTTGCTTGACTATAAGTGGATATGTATGTTTAATAACTATGATAGATAGATAGATAGATAGATAGATAGATAGATAGATAGATAGATAGATAGATAGATAGATAGATAGATAGATAGATTATTAGCTTGATAAAATTTACACCTGTATTAGGGGTTATTTTATGCATTCATTTCTGTTTAATGTTCATTAAGCTTTTACCTTACAACCAGCACAACCTAGAAATGCAAAACAGAAAACCTCATCTTCTCTTCATGTCTCCTTACATTAGTGAAGGGCATAACCGTGTTGAACTTTTGAATCAAGTACTGTATTTTTGCTGCATGTTTTAAGAGCTTCAGTTGCAGCCGCTACCAGGTATTAAAATATTTAACATAGAACTTTAGTGAACTCTACAAAATTATTACAACTACATCACAACATTATTTAAAGTGTTTTAAGCTGTCAAAAGATGCATAATGTGTTTTAAAGTATGGTGGAAGGCTAAAATCAAATAACCAAAGCCCTGAAACATCTAAAACATTAACAAAACTGTAACCAAAGTCAAAACCAGAATAGTTTAAACCTAATTCAAATATTCTTTAAAGACAATCAAAGCACTACTGCGAATGACAAGGGGAAGCCAGAGGCAAAGCACAGAAAGGAGTTGGGGCTGACTGACATCTTTTATCGTTCCCTCTAGTGACTGCAAGCCTAATTACTGCAGTCCATGTGATGCAATACAAAGTCCCACATTAAAATGGAAAAAATAAACAATTACCAATTTTAAAAGACACAGAAAAAATAAGAGAGGGAAAAACACTGGAGCCAAGGATAAGTTTTTCCTCTTACTTGTTAGTATCAACAATCTGCGCGTATTGCATGGATTTTTCACTTTCTTTAACAAGTAACCCAACATCTTAGAATTTTGATTAAGCTGAAGTGCTGATTTTTTCATTTTTTTTTTGTTGATAGTCCTATGCATTTTTCCATGCATGGGCTGAAACCTCTTAGTTTAAGCCATTGAAAGTGATTGGAAGTTTATATATGGAACCGTGTGCCTTGCAGGATCAAGTTAGTATTTGCCTTTCCCTTTCAATACCTGTCAAACTGCATCAGAAAAATATGTGTGTTTTGCCAATGGCTAAGAGCTTATGTCCCATTCAGTGGCAGTCAACTGATTCTAATCAAACTGAACCCGGAGGTATGGCATCTAGGTTTTCATGAACCAGAGCCCTTTTACAACTACAAAAAAACTTTTCATGCTTGCCAAGTCCCTTTAGAGTGTTCTAAAATGCTTGAGGAATTGTGTTAGTTATACATAACGTTATTCTAATATTAGTCTACCCTGTAGTCGTGCTAGAGTCAGTAACATTCAAGATTTAATTAGTGTTAATAAAAAAATATTCTTCAAAACCAAATACAGCCCTTCCTAAAATACTTTTTGACTCCCCTGCTTTTCAATTAAAAATTGAGCTTTACAGTATTATAAATAAGTAAATGTGGGGACAATTTATTAAGCCATGTGAAGTTGATCTCAGTGTCCATGTTGTTGTTTTTTTTCATTTAATTCAGGAAATATGTTACAATAACATGACCTTGCAGCTTCTTCCCCACGGTTTAAGGAAAGCATTTCTAGTTTTGTTGTGAATCTTAGTTTTGGAGCCCCAAAAGTCATTCCTGGTCTGATTTTGTGCATTTGTTCATTTTTTTCCATAAATTGATATTTTTTACTGTTATTTTCATGACATCACACTTTCATTTTGTATTTCATTTTGGATTTACTGTCATTACCACAGGTATTTTGTTATTGACAGTAATGTCCCGTTGCTACCATTTTACCGGAGGACATCTGACATGTGACATTATTCTTATACCCCTACTTAAGATGTCACCACACTAGCCTCCACATCCATGTTTCTGCAGAGAATTTAGTGTTTTACTTTTTTTTTTTTTAATCACAGTTTTTGGATTTTTATGTGCTTTTTTTCTACTTTGATAATCGGTTAGTGTTTTAGGCTTTGCCATTTTCGCAATCTAACCTTTGGTTTTGACTTTGGCTTGTTTATTTGCTACAATTTTTCTGTCATCTCCCAGTCTTGTGGTTTGGTGAGCTGCCTTTTAAGCCCAGGCAGCGCTGTTTTTAATGTAATTCTCTTTAGTTTAACATAGTATTCCAGAATGAATGCTTTATATGAAAGTCGGCTTGTGGTTTAATCCAATAAGACCAGCCTCACTGTCACTGCCTCTTGTTTTATTTATGGGTTCAAACATTGGCCATGTAAGCTAAGGTGTGACTTTAACAAGCAGCAATGTTCTTCACAATTTATGTATCTTGGGGATGTATGCTAACATTTTATACATGTCCATCCATTTTTTAAGATCACCTTATCCTTGGTTAAGGTTGAGGTAATCACAGCAGTATTATGGGATGGACATGCCTGGGAAAGATGCCCTTCCACCACGAAACACACATACAACAGCCAATTTTACAGTCTACAATTTGCCTAAACAGGCTACCTTTGGAATATGGGAGGAAAATCACAGATCGAAGAAAATAACCCATGTGGACACTGGGAGAATGTGCAAAGCCCACACAAACAAGATTTCATTGTTATTATATCAGTCAGTCCTTTATTCTTGTTACGGGCAGTACCTTCCCATATGTATGTCGCTCAAAAGTGTTTTGCATGCACTGTACAGACCAACATCTATAGAAGCAGATTTCTACAATCAGAACACAGAGGAGACATGGAGTCACAAAGGGATTTGACCCTGCCACATTATTCTTTTATTTTTGATTTCTTAGGTAATAAACCTTTCTACCTTCCACATGAAACCATTGAAATCGTCGTAGTGATGAAATACTTGACTGTTACGTAAGCGGTTCCAGCCTATAAATGTGGGAAAATATGTAGCCAAAAAGTTTCACTGTTGCTCATTCTGATGTAGAATTTATAAATGGAAGTTTTTTCTTCACTTCTGCTTTATATCATTTAATTATGGCAAATAAATCAAGCACAATATTGTTTTTTTAAAACCTTTAAAAAGTTTTCTGAACCTACATCATCCATTCTTGAGTTCATATGGAGCCAGAATGTAGTCTTTTATTTAGCTGGGAGCAAGACAGTAACCAACTTGGGACAGGGCACAAGCACATGCACATCTTCCCACTCCAGGCCAGTTTGGAAGAACTAACATACTGGAGCACTCAAAGGGGAGCCGGATGGACGTGCAGCATCCTTCTTTTACAGGGAAGCCTGTAAATTACTGGCAGTCACATTATTCAAGTCTATCCTGTTTAAGTGTGAAATGACTTCATTTCAAAGCCAGATTGCTAGACTGATTAAAAGCAAGACCCTGCAGTTGACAAAGTGGGAATGGAAAATGGATTGATAGATATTTTTGAAAGTCTGGTATTATTATGTATTTTTCCAGCTTGCCCTCAGTTTTTACTATTTACTATTTACTAAAATCTGAAATCAGTACATCCTTTAGTAGTCTGGCATTCTGTGCAGGTTCAGTTACAAATGCCAAGATGCACTGAGAATTAATTCACGGTAAATCTCTAACTGGACACTAAGTTGCTGCACCTTGCCTGGGTAGCTTCACTCCTGACAGAAGTTTACACATTTTAATGAAGCCGTTTTCATATAAAATCGTCTCTTATCCACACAGATCACACATTGTTATGTTAATATGCAAATGCATCAGCTAAAATGTCTCTAACTGGAATAGCTATTCATGTCTGTTGTAAGAATATTTTAAATAGTAAACTTTGCATAATATATATATTTTTTTAATTTTACACTTCTTTCTTTTGCAATTCATCTTTTTTGACACATGGCACTTCTTTACATAAATTTAGGACTGAAGTCTAAAGAAGAGAATGCAAAGGCTTATCATCTTCATGAGCCATATGCTATTAGGCTGCTATGAGACATCGTGTGCCAAGCAGATAAAATCGATAACATTGCCTGTAGAGTAGCCTGTGTTTAATTAAATGAATTTAAATATCCACATTCCAGATGTTATGGAATTTAAAGCATATGGAGGATTATCTTGCATTACCTGAATATACAAGGATAAAGGGAAGGGGCTGCATCCTCTATGCTTGTAATTGAAATGTAAGTTTATTGTCATTTTGTTTCAAGCAAATGGCCTGGAAATGGAACAGTCACATGCTGTAGATGTAAAATTCATGGGAAAAGTAGGAAATGATGGCTCCTTACACATTTTTAATTATTACTTTGTATCACTGTTCTCCTTGTTTTGACATTTATATACTTTAAATTTGAATTATACCTTTATATGACAGTTGTCCAATTCAGTTTAATAAATTAAAAAAAAACAAATTGGGTGTGTCTCTTAATGCTCATTGAACAATCTTACTCATTTAATCAAACGATCTGTAGGTTACAGTACACAACATCTTTAATGGTAATGTCTGTTTCAGGACACAGTGCCCACAATTTTCCAAAACTTAATTTTAAAAATCATCTGGCTAAGTGTCAGCCTCAGAGTCACGCAAAAAGGCAGGAACTGATTTTGTGACCTCACAATATCCATCGATAGATGATACAGACTTCCTGCAGAATTTCATTATATCGAAATGCTGAAATGATCTGTCTATCTCTCCATTTGTTTAACACAGAATGGTCACATAAGAGACTTTCATACAAAATGCTGTGTAAAAAATAACATTCATTATTTGACAATATTGTGTAAATTAATTGCACCCTTGAACTAATTAATGTAAAATAGCACATGTTATCCTTACTACTAAGTTTATGATAAAATCATTAGAGAATGTTGCCTGACCTGAGTCACTTATTAAAAACTAATGGTACTGTGGTCACTAGCAAGTTGTCCTGTCCCTGCTCTTTTTATGACCTGTTTATTTTAATTTGCCTGGTCAAGAAATTGTCTTCATATGTCCAGCCTATGATGCCTTTTTTTCTGCTGTTCCCAGTGGTAAATAACTTGAATAATTTATACAAGAGTTAAATTTATTAACAACATTAACAAAGCCATTGTCTTGACATGTCTGTGGCATTCTGTGTCCTCTGTGTTTACTAATTTATATAAAATGCACTTTGTTCTAGGAATCCCAAAACCTAACATCGGGATACAGCGGACAAAGTAGGTCTACCTTTATTATTCTAATCTACATGCCAAATTAATCCTGCTAAAATGTGCACTAA
Source organism: Polypterus senegalus (assembly GCF_016835505.1). Lineage (NCBI taxonomy): Eukaryota > Metazoa > Chordata > Cladistia > Polypteriformes > Polypteridae > Polypterus > Polypterus senegalus. Next base: position 101,339,869 of record NC_053163.1, on the reverse strand, counting down.
TTTAATTTTCAAGTCAATTATTGATTATATGGTGCAACAGTGAAACATTGTTAATTTTCATTAAAGTTTGATGACTTGTGACATTCTGAAGCAAGACTAAATTGATAAATTGACAGCTTTGGACATCACTTAATGGACTGTAAATTCTTCCACAGAACGGTGCGATGTTTCCAACAACAAGCCAGCCACCAAGCCTGTGCCCCAAAAATCGTGAGTATTTATTCATTTATTTCAAAAATAGAAAATGATATGGGTAGCACTATACCCAATCCCTTTGCTGTCTGTATGGAGTTTTCATTCCCATTTGTGGTTGTGTCTGCATGCATCTTCTTTGGAGTAGAGGAGCTCTAATTTTTTCTGCACATTCCATAGATGAATGGATAGGCTAGCTGCCAGCTGTAAGTCTGCCTGGTGAATGTAAGTCTGGCTGTTTTGTCCAATGATGGACTTCCATTCAATCTACTGTAGAACTGATTATAATTTCTAGATAGATAGATAGATAGATAGATAGATAGATAGATAGATAGATAGATAGATAGATAGATTTGCAACATGTCTTAGATTTCCTCCAGCTTTTTGCAGATGCTCACTTTAAATTATTTATTCAGAAACTGGATGCATGACCACTTCTTAGAGATGACTAGAGGTGTCTAGCTAGAATTCAGAAAGTTGATGGTATGATGGATGAATGATGATGTGCCTTAAGACCTTGAAAGGTTTAAAGTGTTCATGTGTGACAGCACATGTATTTTCACAGCCACATAAACATATTTGAAAGTTATGAATTGTTTTCTTGCTCTAGCAGGTCTGCTTTGTTAATATTTAAGTAGTTTTATGGCCTTGTACTTTATTTCCCCTACTGTATATACCCTGGAAAACTATTCTTTATTACAGATTTGTGGGAATACATGGCTTGCAGCTTCTACTCCATGTCTTAAATATCAACACAAGTCTTCTTAACTGTTCGATATCCACTTAACCATTTTCTAAACCCATTTAATCTAGTTTAATGTCATAGGGAACCATAAGCATCAAGTGTGGCACCAATCCATCACAGGAAACATTCAGCGACATACCCACATTGATTTATACAGGACTAATTTAGGATTGCAAATTAACCTAATGTTAATGGCTGGATATTCATAATTGTAACAATTCTTGCATTCTTTTTTTTTTTTCAAAAAGTGTCTCATATCTCTTCTTGTTTCAGAAGTCAATGAGAGGAAACTGGTCATATCAGCCAAAGCTTTTGAGCTTTTAAAACTCTGTAATTCTTTAAACACACACTAACTGATGCTGTCACCAAAAAGCAGTTAAGAAACCTAACATTCATCTCCGAAACACAGTTTATGGCTGCCTTTTATGATTTAAATATCCACAGCATACACATAAAAACATACAGTATATACTTTCCTAGTAAATGCACCATTTTTCCTTTAAGATACTTACATACCCAGCATAAATTGTTTTTTGGATGCTTCTTTCATGTTATTGGGTTTGCCGTTCAGTGCAGTTTATGTGTTGGCTTTTAATAAGTGGATGTTCCCTGCCTGCGGTGGGCTGGCGCCCTGCCCAGAGTTTATTTTCTGCCTTGTGCCCTGTGTTGGCTGGGATTGGCTCCAGCAGACCCCCGTGACCCTGTAGTTAGGATATAGCGGGTTGGATAATGGATGGATGGATGGGTGGATGTTCCCTGCCAGGTTTGTTTTGGCTTTGATGAGAAATGCCTCATATGTGCTGTAGGTCAACTCCTGACACAAGTCTTGACATCTATAACACACTTGGCATAAATTATTCATACATTTAGATTTTTCTGGATTGTGTAATATATTAAATATGTTCATTTACGTCATCATGCAATTTATAATCTTTATTTGAGTAATCCTATTCATTGGGTTGATTAGAAAAGTTGTGTATTGCCATATATACTGTGCAACAATTTAGCAATTGAGGTCGAGAGTACATTGCACGATAGAGACGCCAGTTATATATGTGCTCAAACAGTGCAAGCATGTACGGTAAGACTGACATGCCACAACTTGGTTACGTAGATATGTGTACATAGCCCCAATATTCAGTTTTATTTATTGGTATTTTGCTAGAAAGCTTTACCCATTCAAAAACCAATATGACCACAGGCTTCTTAAAATGTCAAGAAAGTAAAGATCTGCATAGCTGGCTCTTGCTGTACTCCGCTCTAAAAGTACAAATAAATGAAAAGGCGAAATTGGACACAGGGTGGTCAATGTGCAGACAACATGGTCTGTCTGTTTTACAGAGAGAATTGATGGTGTGTAATCTATGTAATTTACTGTTGTATGTGTTTATTTGGGGTTCTTCCAGAAAATGTTTCCAAAGATGCTGCTGTCAGTGGTCACTTAGTTGCTATTTTACAGACAGCTTTTTGAAATCAAAAAGGTCAAAATGATCCTGACAATGGCAATACCCAAAGTATAATGTAGCTACTGTACAATACATGTAGGGAAATCTGGTGGTGACATCAGAACATGGGTCTGGGAGATGGCTCACTCTACAAAATAGTCGAATAACATTTGTGACATGTCAGAAATTCTGTTGATCGTACAACAGCCAAATCCTAAGATGCAATCAGGCATTGCAAGCCCTCTCATACTGAACAGGAAATGACGGCCGATGAAAATTAAATTTGGGCTGACTCAGAAAATCAGTCAGCGACTGTAAATCTTGCATAAGTCCGTCCCTAAATCACACTGTGTATGACCGGCATAAAGCGTAAGGCTCAAAGAAAAAGAAGAATAAACATTAGAGAGAGAGAGAGAGAGATAGATAGATAGATAGATAGATAGATAGATAGATAGATAGATAGATAGATAGATAGATAGATAGATAGATACTTTATTAATCCCAAGGGGAAATTCACATATATAGAAATATTCCAATGTTTGCCTTCTATGTTGAATAAACCTTTGGTGCTGGAAGTAATAAAGGACCATCCCTCTTTTATCAACCTCCAGTCCAGATCAGGATCACCGACTAATCACAACAGCATTAGTCAATAGGCAGGAATAACTCAGATACACACACAGATACACACACACCCTTACACACTCATACTGAACCAGTTTAGAATTGCCAATATAGCTAACATGCACATCTTTTGAGATGTAGGAGAAATCAGCATTAACTACTGTGCCACCATAGGCAGCCTTTTGACAGAAATATTAACTTTTATTGGCAAAAGGCAAAATGCTAAATTTCATTATTTATGTTATTCAGCTTTCCTCCTTCTAGCTCTTATCAGACAGAGTAGCATTTAAATTGAGCGATGGACAGGCACTTATTTGTACAATGTCTTTAGATTATTGATCTATTTAATGGTTAGAAAAAAGTAAATATGTCTTAAGAGTTTGGTCAGGGATGCAATGATGAAACATTATTGTTTGTGTTATTCCCTTGGCAAACTGTGCAGTTAAAGAAGGATCGAGGAGGATCAAGTGAAAGGTTTTTCTAGAAATACTTGCTCTTTAAAGAGTATTGACCTCAACAGCAGGAGATGATGACTAATGATAATCTAAGCCTCAAGTGTAAGCTAGTAATGTTTGTTCTACTATAAATGACAGTAGCCTCTGAAGATCTGCACTTCCTCAGGAAGTCAGACAGGACAGCTCTGGTATCATACAGACAGAGTAGATGAGGCATCAGACATAAAAGAAAAGCCATATAGTTTGCAGACAGGTCAACCCAGGCATTTTAAAAAGGAAAAAAGACAAAAAAAAAACAAATGTAACAGACCTACAGCAGCATCCATATCTATGTAACCTTACAGAGAGAGCACATTGGGAGTTATATACAGAACAGACCAGGAGCTCTTTAGGCAGAGAATGCCTGACATCTTACAAACAGAGCTAGCTGGCTGTCTGAAGGCTTTTTAAAAATATTAAGTTAAGGTGACTGCCACATTCCATTTTTCCACTGCATTTGATTACTTTGTGGCCTAGAAATATCCTGGTGATCATCTTGGGCATTTTCTTCTTTTTCAGGTCCAGTAGAACCCCTGTGGCTTCAATACTTTATTCCATTAAATTTCATAATCAGCGAGTCACTTCAGCCCTTATTGATTGCATTGTTTTATTAGCTATTCTTTTTATTCCTTCTGCTGTAATACATTTAGAAAAGAGCGGTAATGCAGAGTTTACTTTCATTAAGTAAAGTAGATATATACAGTACATGTTTTTGCCATAGTTCTAAGTTCTTAACTCTCTTTTGTCGTTTTCCAATTAATTTACCTTTTTTTTGAAGTTTTCTGCCTAAATTGTATCTTAATAATGACAATTAATGGTGAAAAGAGTAGACACCATGACAAATGTCAGTGAGTGCTGGAAGGCTTGACACTAAAAATTTCAAAACTGGGTTTGCCAAGTTTCGTTAGAATGGTGAATCCTTTTGTGCATAGAGATCGTTTAATGCCTTTTAATCATCATCATTATGATTTTCACTCTATTTTTCCAGGCATTCTGTTTTTTTATGCATTACAGTATTTGCTAATGTTCACACTGTTGCACCTGACTTTGAAGCAGGTGAAGCCTTTCAACTTTTCAGAGTTATTTGCTTAGGGCCTACTTAATACATTGCTAATTGTCTTTATTGGGCAGAAAACTCGACAGAAAATGGTGAATTGATGTGGAAACGACAACTGACTTTTAAAAGCTTGAAACTAGAGCAAAAATATAAATATTTCAAAAATGCTTATGAATACCAATATCACACTACAACCATCCATCCATTATCCAACCTGCTATATCCTAACTACAGGGTCACGGGGGTCTGCTGGAGCCAATCCCAGCCAACACAGGGCACAAGGCAGGAAACAAACCCTGGGCAGGTTTTTGTCTAAATCCAGAATAAGAGGAGAAAAAAAGGCCATCTAATTAAACAATGTGATCAGTTAGAGGGAAAAATACTCACTGATTGGAACAAATTCCTGCAGTCACAGTATTCCCCCAGGACTGGAATTGAAAAGCGCTGATCTAGTGTAATAAGCCCAAGGGTGGAGATTTTGAGAATGTAATTATATTGGGAGAAAGATAAGCCAGTTTCTCTTTACTACTTTGTATTACCCAATGCCCAATTTTCTTTTTCATTTAACTTCATAGTGTATCACAAGTATTATTCTGATTCATGCCCTATTTTGAATTGTGACTATGCTGTTTGATAAGCAAACTTTATTTCTATTTTATTGTTAGGCTAACTGTCACCGCATCCTTCACAGATTGCTGTTGGTTCCATGATAGTGGAAGAGAATAGATACTCAAAGGTGTTCCAGGCTGGGAGATCTATAGCTAAACGAAACAGACTGGTACAGGTTGATAGTGGAAGAAAGATAACAGTAGAACACTAAATGTGTCATAGTGACAGAACAAAAATATGAGAAAGTTAACTCTGGAAGGAGCTGCTCAAACATTTCATAGACATTTTACCAAAACAGCAACGGAATTCTTATAAGACAATACAGACTTTACATACATATCGGCTCAGATGTCTTGACATGAAGATCTCCTTAAATTTCTTGAAAGATGCCGAGTCATCACAGAGCAACTCAGATATCTCATAAAGAGAGAGAAATGCCATCATATTACAGAGCAGCCAAAGCCTTTGGCAGGCACAAAGTGAATAATTAAATATACAAATAAACAAAACATGAATATATTGTGGGTAGCACTGCTGCCTCGTAGTTAGGAGATCTGGGTTTGCTTCCCAGGTCCTCCCTGTGTGGAGTTTGCATGTTCTCCCCGTGTCTGCGTGGGTTTCCTCTGTGTACTTCGGTTTCCTTCCACGGTTCAAAGACATGCACGTTAGGTGCATTGCCGATTCTAAATTGTCCCTAGTGTGTGCTCGGTGTGTGTGTGTGTGTGCCATGCAGTGGGCTGGTGCCCTGCCCGGGGTTTGTTTCCTGCCTTGTGCCCTGTGTTGGCTGGGATTGGCTCCAGCAGACCCCTGTGACCCTGTAGTTAGAATATAGCGGGTTGGATAATGGATGGATGGATGGATGATAATATTGTGGACAACAAGGTTCTATTTCCAATTCAGACTTGAATTACAGCTTATTAATACCACTAAATCTTCCAATGCTTTAAGTTGATAGAATTTTAACTGATATAAAATACAGTTATTGTTTTGTTATTCTAAATTTCATTTTAGATTCACACACAGTAGCATCTGCAGATTTCCTGGAAGACTTTAATGATGAAATCATCCTAAATGTTTTGAGAAATCATGCCCTGGGGAAGTTCACTTCATTCAGCAAACCTTTGTCGAGGAATGCTTTGTGTATATGGACAAGAAGGTCGAGCTGAGTCTTGTGTTAACTATTGTAGGAATCACTAAATAAGACGAAGTGAGCTACAGCATTTGGTTCATATTAAACAGTCTGCTAACCCTGACAGATGTGCTTTATATGCAAGTGATGTACATTTGACTTAGAACATTTTTAAAGTCTTGTTAAACACATCCTTAAATTCTGCACATGCATGCTCGGCTACCTTCTTTGCATAAGCAACATAAAATGACATGATGTCATCAAACCAGTATGGAAGCACAAAAATAAACTCTCTACTACCCGTGACTGACATGTTTGGAACCATAGATTCACTTCCTCAATTACTGCTTTATTTGTACAAGAGCAGGAGCATATTTTAAATGATCTTTCTTTATGTCACAAACACCCGCAGCTGTGCTAAGATCATGTTACACGTCTGTCACTGGTGGATCAAGTTATAAGCCATGTTTGTTTAAGAAGTTTAAACATGCTGTTCAAAAGAGCATTAAGTTCATATGTGGAGAATGTTTGGAGCGCAGCTCTTAGTTTTCTTGTTGTGACTCTAATCGGCCTTTAATTACATGCAATATGGCCCAATCGCAAAGGTTATAATTGTAATAATAATAATAATAATAATAGTAATAATAATAATATATTTAATTTAGAAGCTCCTTTCCTAACACTTGAGAACTCTCTACATAAGTAAAACAGAAACATACACGAATGACCCAAGTACATAGCTAGATAAGTTAATACAATTGTAATAAAGGGCTCTTCAGGTCTCACCTGAAGGCATTAATTGCAAATTATATGAGAAAAGGGGAAAATTCTTATTAATACCATTTGTTGAAAGACCAAACAAGGGAGCAAAGAAAGATTACAAAATTCACAACAAACTGAAATTTAACAAAGCAAAGACACAACTGTATCAGTCAACTGTGTAATGGCAGTTGAAGAAAGATCAGGAAAGTAAACAGATTATCAGAGAAGGCAAACTCAGAGTCAACAAAATGGGCATTGGTGTTATGAACTCAAGAGTTCCAAAGCATGAAAGTTCCAAACAATCATTCAATATTGGCTGAAAAAAGGGCAATGAAATATCTTTATAAAATAAAAAAGGTTTATTTTAACAAAACAGAGAGAAAAAATAAGCTCTAAAGAGTACAGAGGCACAGAAAACAATGCCTTCCAAATAGGCAATTCAAATACAAAATGAAATCCCAATATGAAATCCAAGAATGGGTAAAAAATTGAGCACAGTGGCCAAATATCAAGTAATCACAAAAAGCACAGAAATAACTTAAGAGTACTCACCATACCACAAGTGCATTCAAAATGAACCGCAAGGGACTATGAGTTATCCCAGTCTCTGTTAGGCTGAGGACAGCCTCTTGACAGTGATGGGCAGGTTGCTCTGCCTTTTGGGGAACCATCCACAAAACATATGGCACATAACAAAAGATAAACATAAATAAACTAATAATCCACCATGTTAATATAAAAAATGAATAAAATAGATATAAAAGCGACATTTGAAACCTATGCAGGGGAGGAAACATAGCTAAAATACAACACTAGGTCAGAATACCAAAAAGGCCATAATAACCAAAAAAAGTGAAAATCAAGATTTGTAATAAAAATAAACTGCAAAAGTCAAAAACACCAACAGGAAACAAACCCTAAGAAAATCACTAAGCACAAAGTAGTCTTAAGTTTGAATTTCTTGTAAAACTACAATAATGAGGGTTCTATGTTTCCATCTTTTATAAACTCATAGTAATGAGGTCATCCATCCCATTACTGGAGTCATGTGAGCACAAAACACCATTCAAGCCACAACCAAAATTGCCACTATAATGAAGTTGACCACAACAAATTGGCCTTAAAATGGAAAAAAACATAACAGTAAAAACTATTAAGAAATCTGAAAGATAAGTTAAAATAAATCAAAATCATGTTATCCTGTATCATCTTGAACTGTAAAAATACTTGTCTGACATAACAGTCTAAAGAACTTCTGCAATTTCAGTGTTCTTAATGAAGTGATAATCAATTTGCTTCATGTCATTGTTGATTCTAAAATGTCTGGATTTCTGTTTATGCTATAATCCCACATGAGATGTAACGATGAAATGTATAATTAATATTTTTTGTAATATGCAGTATATGGACACCCTTTAGTTTACAGAATGCAAATTATGGAGCCCCTAGTAGAAGGTTCATCAGTACTCTGTTTACTATAATATAGTAAGGTGATGCTTTTGATGAATATAATGTAGCATGTATTCTTATATGTTGCATGTCACATATATTCTAAAGGGAACAATTTTAATTTCTCAGTGTTTTGAAGGTACAGTATTTGGTATCTGGACTAAGTGTAGAATTGAAGTCAGTATAGAGATGACTTAGTGTAGGTTTATGAAATGTCACTCTGTGTTCAGTAACATAGCATGGCAGGAGAGCACTGATGACACTACATCCTCCAAAAACTGAATACCAGGAATGCTGTATCTCTGATTTATGTGCCTAAGAATAACAAGATGGTTAAGTCTCAAAGCTTGTTATTCACAGTATGTACAACTGGATTAAGCTCACAACTCGAGAATCCCCTGACAGGAATTTTCTTGTTAAGTTTATATGCCTTAACTGTTGACTATTATTTGGGTTGTACCTGTGAATTGGTCTACGCTTCAGACTAAATCTGGACAACTTCCTAAGCTACCGCTGCCTTGGGACATTTCGATTGGCTGTCTTTTAAAAAAAACTACTTTATGGGTGTTAGCTGGGGTTAGGAATGGAAATGGAGTGAAAGCAAATTGATTCAGTTTTATTTTTTTTATTTCAACATTGTTTATTTAGGCACTTCTGGATACTTAGGTGTCTTTTGCGTCATTTTAATTTTTTGGTACCTAGAAACTAATTAGGAAAAAAGCTGAGTTTTTTGGGGGTCCCTCCACTTATGGCTGCTTTGAATGAAATGGACTTTTTTCATGTCATGTACCCAGTTTCTTATCACCAGTTTGCAACAGTGTGTCAATGAATCAAATGCTCCTCTGAAACAGTTCCCCTATGAAACACAAGTGCTGCTAAATGTGCCGTCAAGGAGCATTAAATGTGATCAAGTTGCTGCTGAGCGCAGTTAGACTGTACAATGACTACAGTTAGGACTACATTATAACTGCAGTTAGGGATCATCCTGATTACACTGCGGCTGTAGTTAATCGTCCTTCCTCTGCTGTGTCTTTCCAGATCAAAGGAATAAATGTGCAATTGCCTCCCAGTTAAACATTCTTCTAAATGTAATAATTTCATTTAGTTCTTGCATTTGCAAACTTTCACTGAAAGTGCAATAGATATGGAATTTTAAAATTCACTATCTTTGCAGTTCAGTCATAGCACAAGCAAAAATATGTATTACCCACTTAAGACCAGCATCCAGTCTTCCTTTCTGCTCTGTTAAAGTAGTCTATGCCATTAGAATAAAAATGGGATATAAAACTGAATTTCTCCCACTTTAAAAAAGGCAGACTTTAAATACCCCAAGGTATTAGACTTGCCTTTGGGACATTGCATTAAAATGGGAAAATTAATAATGAGCTGCCTTTAAATCTTATTGCTGGACCACCTCACATCGCCACTTCGCAGCTGAAGAGGAACTCTATTTGACAACCTCCCATGACCTTTCACACTAGATTAAGATTCCAAGTGCTGCCATGGCAACACAACCTTGAAAATTAGTTTCTTGTCAAAAGCAAGAAGGCAACTTTAAAGTGCGTGCCGTGAGGAGCCGTGTGTGCAAACTCCTATTTAAATGTATCTGGATTGTGCAAGGAAAAGGAAGAGCCTTATGCATTTTATTGTTTCAAGTCTCCATCTCAATAAAAATTCATCACCTTCCATACTAAAACACGTATAAGTAAAGTAAAAGTGTGTTGAAACTTTCAAGGAATTAAAAGCAGGAAAAAAAAGAATATGGGAATAAAAAGGTTGTGTTCTTAGTGGGAAGCAAATTGAGTATTCTAAACTTGTGGTTCAAGTTAACATTACCATACCATTTTTGATCAATGGAATCACCATGTGAAATGAATTAGCAAAGAGGGGTGATTGAAGATAAATAATAAAAGAAAAAAATATATATATATTTATATATTATACCTCTCTCTATCTTCACTCCCTCTTCCTTTGTTTGGTATGATCTTGTCTTCTAGTTTGTCATACATTTTACATCAAGATGTCACACTTACACGGACCAGACTAAAGAGTTCAAGTAAGGTATTAGACAGAGTGCTCCTGACCTAAACACCTTCCAAATTGTATTTTCTTTCTTCTTTTTTTACCATTTGATAGATTTCTAGTCACAGACTGAGCTTTACTTGCACTTTTAATGAGCCTTTTCTAATAAGCTCTTGCTGTCTTTCTTTCTTTTATATCTGCACTACAAAATAACCAATTGAACTTGCCAAAAGACCAAAAAGTGCAATAATAGGTCTCACAGCATTACAGGAAAAGACGTTTTCTTTGAAGGCCATCCTTCATTTATTTGGTAGGCAATGAAAAGAACACACTCTCAGCTGGATGTAATTTTCATAGAAGTCAGAGAGCAGTAAAAAAATATAATAAAAAGAAGTAGATGACATAAGCCAGGACGTGAAAACATTACAGAATGTTTTAGAGATAGTAAAGATATTCTATAAAACAAGTGAAAAAATAAAAAAATCCCGTTCTTAAATGGAAATATTCTCATTCATATTTCTGCCCTCTTTCTTTTGCTGATTCTTTCCATGTCTGCGTATTCTTTCCGATTAGTATTTGAATTGCTCCCACATCTTCAGAGTCGTGCAGATTAAGTTAAGTGGTGATTCCATATTAGGCTCCCAGTGGGAGTGTAGGTACGCATGTTTATGACTGCAATAGACAGGCCAGCATGACCAGGGATGTTTGCTGCCTTGTGCCCAGTGCTGCCAAGATGGGCTACAGCACTCTACAACCCAGAATTGGAATGAGTGGCCTTGAGAATGTAATGTCTTGTTATACTTTTTATTGTTCACATTACTCATACAGTTCCTCAGTTTTCAATCAGAGACTAATCGATAAGTAAATGTGTCTCTCTTTAGTAGTTTTACATAGATAGATAGGTGCTGTAAATAGATACCACAGCATAGTGACACAGTGGTTACTACTGCTGCCCAACAGCACCTGGCATCTGGTATCAGTTCCTAGGCCTATCACTTTCAATATACACTTTGCCTGTTCTCCTAGTGTTTGCATATTTTATATTCGACAGATATAATATTTTTTTGTCAAATGTTTGTATTTTAGGCTGACTCCAAGTTAGCCAGATATTAAGTGTATGTGAAAAACATGTTGGCGTCATACTGTTTTAGGAGACAATGTAAAATTCCCAGCCTTGGCTGTTGTACTGTGTGAGCTTGTGTCTCCCCGTATGTGTGTCTGTTTTTCTGTGGGCCATCCCGTCTCTTTCCCATATCCCAAAAATGTGCATGTTAGGTAAACTGATAACTAAATTGACCCCATCAGGTTTTGTAATGCCTGAAATTACTTAAGTGTGTTCCAAACTAAATCAGTGCATTGATAGATAAGTGAGTGATGTCGTCACTGGGTCCTGTAATGGCGTCTTGTCCAGGTTTAGTATCAGCTTTGCTGCTTATACTGCTTGAGTAAAATCAACCTTAACAAAATTGATAAATAATAAACAGCAAACAATGAATATAGTAAAGCTTTATTATAACAAAGAACACTTATAACATTTAAAAATATGCAAAGGATTGTAAAGTGGACAAAGAAGGGTGTGATCAGTTGTTTCATATACCATAAGTTTCACATGGCATTCTTTTATATACAGTACCATACAATTGGCATAGTTTTAGTTAGAAGAATTGCCAAATTACAATTCACCAATCCTGACCAGTCCATAGATGAGGTGGTAGCCATCCATCCCAGTGGTCCTCAAGTTCTGTCTTCAGGACACCCTACCTACTTCTACCTTAATTAAACTAGATTTTATTTCTGGGTTTCTATGTCTTTTACATCCATTCACAAATTATAATCTGGTTATGCTATATTTTACTGAATGAAGCTGAAATATCTAAGTGATATATGAATAAGAATTCATTTTTTCCTTTTAATTTTAAAGAATTCTTTAATGTTCCCTCAAATATTTTCAAATACAAACAAGTAAACCTACTCTAAAGGTGAATTAAAATAACAAAACAAAGTATTTAAAGGTATTTAAAAGGCACAGAAATGTCCTAGTGTCCTATAAGTGTATATCTGTCATTATAGTAGTTTTCTAAATAAAAAGTAAAAGGACAAAAGGATCAGCTAATCAATCAATGAAATCAGTTAAACGTAAAATGACAGTCTGATTGACAAACTGTTTGCAACTGAACCTGTAGCCACAGGAGGCATCCAGGACTGAACTTAAGAACCAGTTACCCTAAAGTTACATCTTGTTTTCACAAATGTTCAACATTTTACACAGTAACACATCCAGATTAAATGTTCAAAAAGAAGGAAACTTAAAAACCATAACATTATACAGTAATTCTGTGTAAAGTGTATTGAAAGCATCTTCAGAACTAACCAAATAAAGCATTCTTTATAATGTGTTTTTAGGAGTGATTTACGGCAAGTATTTCTAATAACATTTCCGGGAGAATGCCTCAACCCTAATGACGGCGCCTCACTGAGGTGTTAAGTGAAATGTATAAATAGGCAGGCTATTAATGATATCAATTAACTATGCAATTAAGTATTTTGTTGTCTGCTGGTACATAAACATCATTCTATCCATTATGAATCCCTCAGATAGTTGATTTGGATGAAAATGCATCTTTTTTTTGCTTACATGGCACAAGAAAATGCAGATTAATAAATTATATCAATTACTTCAAATTATATCAGCACAAAATGACAAATTAATTGTGAACGAGAGCCATGATACAAATAGCTACATTATGCCCATTTTCTTATTTAGCTTACCTTTTGAAATATTTCTATACATTCATTTTTCCTCCAGTAAGGTGATAATTTATTTTCTACCACTGCCTTGCCTTAATTATTTGAAACCCTTATGAAATCTCTGAACCTGGTCTCTTTCACAGACTGGTGAACTATATGAATTCCTAAGCAAGATTTTTTTTTTAATTTCATAACCTTACATGTGCAGAATTTTAAGTTATGTGTTTTTTGCCTGGAAATCTCCTCACGCATAATGTGCCCAAATGACAGGCCTCTTCTTTCGTATAATAGGCCAAGTTGTTAAAATTATTGTAGTGTTTTATATATTAATTTAGGCAATTTATTTGAACTAGCAAATCTGTATTGACCTGTGTGAGCAAAAGTGATTATGTGTGTGAATAAGTTCTGAGATGAAGTGGTGCTTGCTGCTGAGGTAGACTTTGGCCTACCGTGACCCTGACGTTCATTTAAGTGCGTATACTAAATGGATGGAAAGGATGAACCTTGCCAGTTGCTTTCTGCAATGAACTAGTGTCCTTCCCAGTTTTAGAATCTGCCCTGTGTCTGATGCTGCTGACATTGGCTTTGACTCCCTGTGGCTCTGCTTTAGATGAGAAGGCTTGAAACTGAACAAATGAACGGATAATGATGACTTCTAGGTATTTACAGGCAAACTGCTGTTAGGTTAAATGTAACATGTGATTTTATTTGTACACAACTTTAAAATATGAGCCATCATGAAGCAAATAAACTTTCTATTGTGGTAGCTCCACTTTGTTAGACTCTAGGCTTAGTCTGTGCCACTGAATCACCATTATTTTTCAGACAGTAAGGCTTTTTCCCACCTGACTGACTCCAAAGACAAGTCTCCAGATGACAGATCTAGCACAAAGCAAGGGATTGGGACTCTGGGGGCAAAGAGCTTACCAGGAAAAAGTAAATAAAGTATCTGCCGAAAGGAAAGAAATGTGTAATATATTTATTTGCTTGCATGTGGCTACGGTCTCCTCTTCTGAAAAGATTGGAAATGACATGTTTATATTCAAATATGGAACAGCTAATTATATAAATACATTTTATCTTTTACAGTTCTACCTTTATTGTATGTAGGAAAAAAAAACTTTTTTAGTCATACTAAACCCATTGTTGTCTTATGGGAATTGTCTTCAGATTTAGATGCTACAGGGTGTGTTTTTCAAACCTCTTTTCCTAGTGTCAGCATAGATATACTGTAATTAGGCTTTGAAAATGTCCTTCACTTTTAATCGAAGAATAGTGCAGTGTGCACTTGATACAGTTTGACAGGGGGCCAGCAGACTTTCTTTGGATATTTGGGGTTGGGATTAAGAGTTTAGTTCCTAAATTGAGATGAATAAGGAAATTGGGAGAAAAAAAAAACATATTTTCCAACTTGAATACGTTTGCATTTTATAGTTTGTAGTGCAGTATCCAGGATTTTTTTCTTGTCTTGTGCCCAGTTGCTCCTTTACCTAATATAATTTGTGGGTTTCAAAAATGGTTGGATTGACTACATGATAGGTAGTCACCTCAAACAATTACATTCTGATGTGGGAACTTACAGTATAATCAAGCTACAGTATCTGTGCTTCACATTCAAGTGTTGTTCTAGTAATGAACTGAGACAGAAGAAGCTTTCATTAGAACTGAAGGTGAAGTTTATACAGTATGTTTGTACATAGATACTGTAGATACAGTAGATGGATCCTCATCACGTTTCTTTAAAGTTCACAAGTGGATATGCAGTGCAGTATAATGTTGTACATCTGCTGATTCTCACAGGGTGATGACTCACATCAACTGAGTTTTGGTAATTACCAGCAATCTCTTTATTATGTGAAAAAAAAACCTGGGATGAGACAAGACTTTTTACCCTGAGACGAGACATCACTTTTTCAGAGAGATACTTTCAAGTCCCGCAAAACGAGACTTTGTGCCAATAGATTTAACCACGTCCAGGGCCGAAAATAAAAGACAAAGAGTAGATGAAGTAGAAAGTTGTAAAGAGGTTCCAAAACATTGGCGCGATACACATGCAGAGCAGGTTAGAGATAATGAAAGTACTAAAATTCGAAAGTCTCAAAAAAATGATATTAAAGATTGTGCAAACAAACAGCAATTATTACTCTGTGAAATAATGGAACAGCAAAAAGAGATCAAATATATTGATCGGATTTAAACTTTTAGACAGAGACTTGTAGATCATCTAATTCATGTTGCCATGAGGGAAAAGTAGTGTTTCTTCCCAATGAAGAGGTGCATTCGTGAGAATTAAAAAATTTGTTGCTTGATGAAAGTGAAATCCACATACGTGAACAGCAAAGACGCGAAGTGGCTGGTACATAGCACAGGCCGGGGGGGTTGGCAAGCAAAGCAAGCAGGGGGTAAATCCCCCATTATTTAATTAAACTTTTCATACTAACTTGTCATTTGAGTGTTTTTTTTTTTCCCTCCTCATTTCCGTGGCTTCCAACGTTTGTTATACTTTGCTTTGACCCTTTGCTCCTAATTTTACTTGCTTGTTTAATGACCTCAAATGGCTTAGTTTTTATTTTTCTCTTTAATTGTTTCTTTCTCATCTTTGGCTCCACTTTAAGTGGCTCTCAATCCTCATTTACACTGTGTTCAATCTGAATTAAATGATACCTCATTAAATGCTGCTCAATTATGCAGGTTGTTACTATGCTATAATGTAATCAGTTATTGCACTTGGCAAGTCTAATACTTTTGAATGTTCATAGGAGCACAATTACAACAAAAACCTTTACTCTTTTGAAAAACTGAAGAAATGCAGTCCTTATCAGCATGATGGAATCAAATTGATCCATACCAAATGTGCTCTCCTAATATGGAAGACTATGCAACTACAGCTCTGTGAATTCTCATTGCTAGTAAATATAAATACAAAAACTACCATATCTGCTTTCTGCCAGTGCATGTGCATATGTACGTAAAACGTGGCAAACTAAGCCAGTTAAGCTGTCTCTGCTATCTGAATGTATGTCCAGCCATGTCCTTGGTTTTATCCAGTTAACTAACAGAACGTTTTTCCCAGTGCAGTTTTATTTAGGCTTTTGAATCTTTGTGCTCACTTGTTACAGGCTCTCAGGAAATACAACTTAAAATAGAAATAGACACATATGCACCCTACGTGGTATGGGAGTAATTTGTTGCAACAGCTGATTAGACTTGCAGTGGCTCACTACACTCGCAGTGGTGAAAGTGCCCATAAAGTGGTCAGCCAGCACCAGCTTTTCTGCTGGCAGGGACCGGAGGGAAGAAGAGTCTGTGTCTTACTGCTCTATAAAGCATAGCAAACCATTTGCACCAAAATTGAATCGCTGATGTAGGAAAGCTGACAATAGCATAGGTAGGATAAAGTGTAAAACAAACTTTATTTTTTGTACAAGTCAATAATTTAAAAAGTGTATCTAATAAAAGATGAGTCAGGAGGTCAAACACTGAAAAGCAAGCAAGAGCAGGCAAAGGTATAGAAATGTGAAGCAAAAGATGAGCTCCATTAATAGGTAAAAAGTCAAAATAGAAAATGCAGGTAAAGACAGGTGAGCTACTGTATGCAAAATGATATAGAAACATTATTAGAAAATGGATTAATGAGGTAAAAAGCCAAAGAAGTATGAAAAGCCCCAAAACTATCGAAAAAATAATAGGGCCAAGGCCACTGGAAGGCACGAGAATGGTGGAAGCTGCAGAAGCACAGATACACAATGCTAAAACAAAGACTTCCTCTCAATTTTATTTCCCGTCTCCATCATGCGATTGCTGCATAATAGATGCTGCTTAGTAATATCCACTGATAGGAGGGAAAGAAGGGGAAAATGTGACATCCAAAAAGAGGGACCAGGGTTCTAGGACATTCCTGACATCAAATAAGGAACCGAGCAAATCCTTTATACTAAATCACACTAGTTAGATAGATAGATAGATAGATAGATAGATAGATAGATAGATAGATAGATAGATAGATAGATAGATAGATAGATAGATAGATAGATAGATAGATAGATAGATACTTTATTAATCCCAAGGGGAAATTCACATAATCCAGCAGCAGTATACTGATACAAAGAAACAATATTAAATTAAATATTAATAAAAATGAAAAAAATTAAAATAAAATTAATGTTAGCATTTACTCCCCCGGGTGGAATTGAAGAGTCGCATAGTGTGGGGGATGAACAATCTCCTCAGTCTGTCAGTGGAGCAGGACAGTGACAAAAGTCTGTCACTGAAGCTACTCCTCTGTCTGGAGATGACACTGTTCAGTGGATGCAGTGGATTATTCATGATTGACAGGAGTTTGCTTAATGCCCGTCGCTCTGCCACAGATGTTAAACTGTCTATGATCTGCTTACTGCAAACTCACTAAATGTTGGCTATGCTGCTTTTGATTTTGCCTTTTTTATTATATGTTTTTTGTGGGGCATGCTGGTGTTAATTTCATTAAGTTTTTATTTTGCTTGCAAAGAAGATTATTGAAACATCCACCAGTGCAAGGTGCAGCATGCCAGGGTGTAATGTGACTGTAGGTCTGATTTTATTACCTGTTTGAACTTTATATCTAGAAAGATTTAAAAAAAAAACAATTCTTAATATAAACATGAAGAATTTTAGGATATCAACTTCTGTTTGCCTTTAATCCTTGCTTAATAGGCAGTTAGAATCGTTTCTGCCCCCTGCTACGGTATTGACTTAGTCTTGTCTCGACTTTGCTCTGCCCAGAGCAATACATTACTTTTTCTTTTGAAAATGTAAATTCACTCCTGACAGATGTGATCTTATAATACACATTCAACCTTTGTTCCTGCCAACTTGAATAAGTTTGGATCCATTTAAAAGTAACCATAGGACAAACTGAAAGTGAAACGTATATAGATTATTGGTAACAATACAGTGTGAATGAGGATATGAAATGAATTCGTGTAAATATTATGGCTCCACTCAAATGCCTTACACTAACTAATGATTTGGCAGTGACTATTCAGTAAAAGTTTCATATACTTAAGGAAATGCAATTCTCTTTAGCAGTGCGGTTTTGTCAGCTGTTTGCCCGTAAGTCAGAGTTCATCAGTTTCAGTTTGTGATGTTGTTGCTTCAGCTTTGAAATGGAATTCCCTTTCTGTTCTCCTCATTGTTTCTTTTGTGTGAATGAGGACATTTGTAAAGTAATTCAGGGACCCAGCTGAACTTGAAATATGGAGATTATCAAAGACAACCCCTGTATCTTCTTCTGCAACTATGTAGTATTTAAGAGTTGAAAGGAATAGACCTACTGTACCAAATGTTTACTTCTGCACTATTAGGTGGGACTAAGTGAGAACACCAAAGACATCTGTGAATTCATATCTAGAACCTTAATGGCATGTGGTTGATTTAATAATCCCCAATATTCCACATTTAACCCAATTAACAATATGCTGCTTTTCAAAAAAACTTATTTTCAGATATTATTGTTATATTACATTTAAGACAAGTCACTCTAAATTTAGTTTATTGACAATAATGAGCTCAAGAGTAGCAGGTAATACTCCCACTCATTCTGACATGTCAGTCAATAAGAAAGCTATAAGCCTAAAAGTAAATAAAGCATGTTCTAAGCCAGTCTGAGCTAGGAGAGCATTATGGGTTGTAGATTTCAAAATCTACTCTATAATAAATGATTCTGGGGACTTTGTACAAAGCGCATGCTAAGGCTAAATGCAGTTTCCAGCATGGTGACTGGACTAAGCTCTGATAATTATGATTGTTATCATATTTATAATTTTTATTATATTATATTCTATTTGTACTAGTGTGAAAGCCACTTCAGTAATATTAAAAAAAAAATTTCTTGGTTTAAAAAGTTAAGCTATACAGTGGGCACAGACAGAGCATTACAACAAACAGAAAGTCGTTATTTTACATAGCCGAACTTGAAACTGGTGATTAAAAAATGAAAAGACATGAACATTTTAAAATTTAACTCCACTTGCTGCACATGTTAGCCAAACTGAAGTGGTAAAGTCCTAGTGAACAGGCTTGGCAACCTGAAATGAGTTTTTAAAAGTAATCTATTCTCTGTGAAAAAAAAAAAACCTCTCAGCGGCATGCAGACTGCTTTCTCACTGTCTCCCACTGCTAAATCATAGCCTGCTGGCAAAAGTGAGGCAGCTATTATGGAACTGTCAGGTGAGGGTTTCTGGAGGGCTGCTAGTAAATGGGATGAAGTGAAGGCTTGTGTTAACAAAAACAGCCATCTCTGTCAAACAAAAACCCAGCAGAAGACACTTAAATGGCAATTTGTCCTTTACATGGGGTGATTAAAATGTAATAAATTCATAAATAAATATGTGTGTTATGGAGTAGGTGGAACATCTTGACGTGACCCTGTTACTTTGTTACCTGATACCGGAGCGAATTTTTCTGTTAAATGATTTGTGAAGCAGGCAGAAGGTGTTGAGACAAGAAGTACTGTAGTTCAAGTGTGTGGAACCTTGAACAGAGTAGTTGCTCTTCCACATTTACAGTTTTGATGTTTTTTTCTCTTCTTTTTCTTCATACCCATTATATACCCATTATAGTTTACAGGTAATTTCTGTCAAATAGTATATGGTCTATTAAAACTTTTAATAGGATGTTTGGCATGAGACATTGTGGATGTTTAAGCATCTTACTGTATGTTTCAATTCAAGCCAGTGTCTTATGGCTGTCTAATGTTAATCATAGCTAACAATGGTATAATATTTATTTATTGCGACGAGCTATGTCAAATAGTCAGTGTCATGTGGGTTATGAAAATGTAACCCACGATGTCTTTTTTGTTGGTATGCCAGTACTTGCTTTGTCTGTGTCCATTTAGAAGATGCCATCTCAATGAGTTCCTGGCAGTCTGCTACATGTGTATAATTTGCTTGAATGCCATTGCTCAGGTGGAGCTAAGAATCTGTTAATCCAGATAATCACTTCTACCAAAAAGTGCAAATTACATATAACAAGGTCACTGAAGTTTAGAGATTTATAACCCCATATTTTACAGCTATAGGTCATTTTTTATTTTCATCAGTATCAGGCAGATGTAGCAAGAAATTATAGTCCGGCGAAGATCGGAATCTCTTGTACATTACACACATATGCCCAGCGTTCACCTTTCCATGGACTTTTTTCTCATTCACCTCTCAGAAATTGCATTTGCTGCACTGTAAAAATGCAGAAATGTTTAATTGCTGCACAGAGAAATGCACTTCATACTATTCAGGGACTGAATTCATTAGGTTATCTTCAGACATTAATATTTACATTTGTTGTACTTGCCCAGATGCTCTTTTAAAATTCTACAAAACAAGACACAATAATGTTACAATTCAACCATTAGAAGTGTTTTTAAAATATACCTATCAGCACTTTGCAGTGCTAAATAAGAAAACAGTGTAAAAATTAAGAGGGAGTAGAAAAAATGTAGGCCGTCTTATCTATCAGTGAGTAATAGAATATTTTATTAGTAGTAATGTCAATCAATTAAGAAGTAAACAGTTAACTGCTGGATTTTATGTGATTAGTCGCCGTTCTTTTAATTTGCTCAAATAATGAGACATTTATTTTCATTGATAAAATATAGAAACACAAATGCGGTGCAAATGTAAAGGCATAGTTTAACAGAATTATGTTTAAGACTAAAGTTTATGTGTGAACATTGTGTTGCCAGCAGTAGTTATTACAGACATTTAAGCATTGCATATGACGTTGGATTAATTGCCCAAAGCTGCAATGATTAAGCAGACCATGGCAGAAATTTGCATCCCCCAAAAATGCTCAGGGTAAAGGATTTTAATCGTAACTAGAGGTGGGCAACTGCTGACTGGCTCACAATGTGAGTGTTTTTTACTGAAGCCTGCCATCACAGATTTTAAAGTTCTGTAGCTAGGTGATTAACTTGTGCAGGCAGTCGATCAATCGGTGAATCGTTCTTTTTGTGAGATCAGATTGATCTGTTAAACCTCTGTAATCATTAGACCAACATTTTTTGTAAATTACTACATAGCAGAAATTTATATTTTTTATGCAATCACGAAAAATATTTTTATGCAGGATGTCATCATCAAAAGACAAAATCAACCAAATGAAAGGAAAAAAACAGACTCAATATCCAAAATAATCCAAATTTTAATATCTAAGTTTTGAAATAATAATATTTTCCTTTATTTGTTTAACTTCCTTCTGAACTACAAGAAATGCACCTAACCTCTGTGCAAACAAACTTTTAAAAAGAGAATTATAGGCTATAACATAAACAAACAAGTCATAATGTTTAAACATAACAAAAATGAAGTGAAAAATTATAAATGTTATTAATTTGCAATAGTAGGCTAAAGGAGTGATTTCACGTACTGTATGTGTAATCAGCTCTGGCCTTTAGCTCCTTGGTGTTTGCCATTAACCTTAATTAGAACGATTTCATCAGATCTGTGCAAAACTGAGCTTTTTGGTTTTTGGAAATCCATTCTGTGGGTGAACAACATTCAATTTTAAAAGTTTTGTTTTTTTTCTAACTGATGAGCATTGTAATAAAACACTCATTTCAGACTAACTTTAAATTTTTGAGCCAGTACGAGCTTTTTAATAAAATTTGAGAATAGGACTTGAAATATTTAAATATTGTGTACTGGTAACAATTCAGCTGGCAGCTAGGAAAAGGCATCAGAATTTAAAAAAGAAATTCAAAACTCGTACTTTTGTTAGAATACAGAAGAAACAAACTAATCATTGTCCAGGATCCTCTAGAAAATGTAACTAATGCATACCTGAGCCTGTAGAGTTGTGATCTGTAGCAGTTGTTGTGGAGTACTGAATGGTCTGACTGTGTTTTTCATTCCATCTAATGTGTTCAGTTAACTGGTTATTTGTCTGGCTGATTTCCTTTGTTCTCAGTGTCTAAAAACGAACACACAGAACAAGCACCACACTTTTTTTTTAGTTTTGTTCTGTGTGTTCGTGTTACCACAAATTAATATGGCTCAAGTTTTTACACTTATGTAAAGTCAGAAGTATGTTACCCGTCTTAATCTTAAATGTAGTAAATTAAGTTCTCTTTATGAGTTGCTGTAAAACAGAATAATTTGCAAAACTGTATAGAACAATTGGGCATGGCAGTTTTTTTTTGGTAAAACAATTTCACCGTTTGTACTACTCTTCTCAGTTTCCCTTTCCCTTGCCTGTTTATAAACAGCCTAGGGCAGTAGCACACTTCGTAACTCCTGAAGACTGTGTGTTTTCTAACTTGCCTTACTCTTGAGGGCTGTGTTTTCTAACTTGCTTTAGTGATGGCATTTCCACTTGCATTCAATGATGAAACAATGGCTGTTGTATTCTTCATACCCCATAAGATGGACCTTCTCTTTCTTAACACTTGAGGAGCACTAATTCAGAACTCCCTGGAACCTTCTTCCAGGTCTGTTGATAAGGTTCCGTTGATGGGCTCACTGAAGTCTCACTTTGCAAATGATTTCTTCCCAATACATTTTCATCAGCTTGACTATAATTGTGATCATATTTCATCCTTCTTTAACAAGTGAATTGTTATATTCTGATTTGACCATGCTCTCTTCTCAGGCTGTTTATCTGTGCCACTACACTATTTAGTTGGCTCGTTAGTTCTGTACACTATAGGCTTTAGCTATAATGCAACTGAATGCTGTTTAATTTACTGTTTATTTTACAATATATCTTTGTTTGCTGTAGAAAATGTCATGTGTGACCACTATAAAAAACAAATGATTCATTGGTTAATTTATAGAAAGGGCTGTTCCTGTATTTTTAGCATGAACAGAAGGTCATTGTGTCAAACCTTTTTGAAGAATGTAATCAGAACATTTTTGGTGTGTATAGTCAACCTCCACAAAAATATAGGTGGTTTAAATTGCCCATCTGTAACAAAATAAAAAATGATTTTTGGCCTCTCGTTGTCTGTAAAATTAATGCTGTCTCCAATCAGTTTTAAAGTACTGAGAAACTAAATGAAGGTGTCAGCAGCCTTGAAAATGTAACCACGTATCTGTCAGCCATAAAATATTATTTCATGTCCAAATATTCATAAAATAAATCATGTGGACATTTTTCTCCCTTGGTGACATTTCACATTTTGAGTGTTAAAAAGTTGTGCTTTTGATATTTTGCTGTAAAATGGACCCATTATTAAAGTAAATTCTTTTTTGTCTCTTGATGAAGATAAAAACTACAAAGACTGCCAATACTTTATAAACCTTAACAGTTGTGAGAAGCCTTGTGGTTTCCCAATTAGCTGTCATGCCGAGAGCCTAGAAGCTGTGAATCAGTGTTGCCATGCAGTTGCTTCATTTACTGTACATAAAGTACAGAGTTTTGCAGCAAATATTCAAAATGTATTGGCTAGAATGGCAGCCTGGCTTTTACAGGTAGAAATTCAGCTGGTAGCACAGAACAGTAGACAATTACTAAATCTGCACAAACTTTAATGCATTCATTTCAGAAAGAGAAAAACTTAATGTTTTACCAAGCATGTCACATTTCTTTACATACTAATGATATAAATGGGGCGATCTACTCCGTTGGGCCCTTGAGTAAGGCCCTTAACCTGCAATTGCTTCATCCTGGATATGACGTTAATCTGCATCCAGCCCGACCAGCAGGTCTTCCAACTTACAGGGAAAACTTGGGGGTTGATGGCAGGATTGGCACTCTAGCCACCGTAAAAAACCTCCCACTGTTCCAGTGTGGTGCTGAGGGTCACCCACTGCACTTGGGTCCCAATCCAGGTGGTTCGTCATGTAGTGGGTATGGCAATGTACTATCAGTGTATGCTCCTGATCTAAACACAAGGTATAGTGCTAGTACAGCCACAAATATAAAGAAGAGTCACACTGACAGTACAATGTAGTAGACAAAGAAAAATCCCACTGTCCCTTTCTTATTACGTGATGGAACTAAAACTCTTCAGCAGCACACCAAAGCACTCAACCTCTGGTCTTTCATATCTCATTTACCTTGATGTGCTTCCTTGCCACCAGGGAACCTTAATCCCAACTTTTGTCCTGAAGGCACAGTCTCAAGGCCACCTCTAGAATCATGTGTGACACATTTTGGTTAAATGGAGAGGTCTCTCAAGCAGTTCCAAACTACCTGATCTCTGCTTTGCCACTCCTGATATATTTCTACTATAGCATGAAGCGCAGGATGCTTGAACTGGATTCTTTCCATTCCACCAGAATCTCTTAGTTTCAACAAGAAGTCGGGCACCCTGGTATTTCTGGTCTTACCTGCCCTGTAGCGTCTTAGGAGAATCTCCTCCATTTTCTTCTATGTTGCTATTTTGTCTGTGGTGGTTAACTGGGGCGACTTCCTTTTGATCACCATCTATGGCAAGGAATTACTGCTCCTTATTGCTACACACTGACGTGCAGGAATATTCTGACAGTGTCGGTGTGTGTCCGTGCCATCCTGGTGGTGCCATATTCCATTGGATCCTCTTGCTAGCTTGCCACACAGTCGTAGAATAGTTACAAAGTAATTGCTGTAACCTAATCTAAACATTTATTTATGCAAAAATATTACTTTCAAGTAATAGCTGAATTTTCACAGAGTAAACTGTTACTGTTGAGAGAGTTGTTAGTAATATATTGGTCATTTTATATAGTCTTTTCATGATACTTTTTTGCATTGGGATTGTTAACCACTTTTTTATGAAACCAGTACTTGGCTGAAAATCTACATAAAATTTACAAGATGAAAGATTTAAAGCAGTGTGTATAATAAGTGTTTATGACAGCAGGAGCAGATGCATTCAGCTTAATGACTGAATAAAATGAAATATCACCTGCATTTTCAGTTGCTCAGTTATATATTTAATCTATTTATTAACTGTTTACTTTCTGATTACTGTTAATTTCATAATGAGGCAAAAGACATTTTTTTAACTATGAAGTGTTCATTCAAATGAAAATGAAAGCCTTCAAAAATACTTTAACAAAATAAGAATAAGATGAGCTTAAACAACATTAGGTATCTTAAACCCAAACAATACATTAAATTATGAAATAACTTTAAAACAATAAATTATATCTCTTCTTCAGTTGGGTAATTGTCTGGAAACATATACATGTCATTATTGGAATCACTATGCAATGAGGATGAGTGGCAAATCTTGCCAATTCCTAAAAGTAAATCTCGTGTAACAGTATTTTCAAATACTTGTCTGACTTGTCTTCTATTTTGTAGCTTTGTAAAGTACATTCTCCAGTTAATTGTGACATGCCTTGTATTTTCAAGCCCCAGCAATTAAATTAGAAACCCCACTTAATCCAATCATTACCCTGCTGTGAACTATTAAACAGTGCAGGATTAGCTAAATATCAAGCTGCAGAATGGAGTGACTGCTTTTTTCATCTTTTTACCTCTTCAGGAAATATTGACATAACATCAAACTGTGTTTCCACTGGTGTAAAAGATTATACAGAAATAATAAATAAATGTCTTGTAACAGAGAAATTATTTCAGGACAAGGGCTTTTATTGAGCTGCATGCAGTAAATATACAACAGTCATGCTTGCATCCCTGTTTTGTCACTTGAGATGTTCTATACGAATGGTCAGGCACTGTGTGTAAATCAATGCAAGTGTAATATGCTGTGGTCATTGTGACCATTGCATTAGGCTGAGCTTCTAAAAACTGAGCTGCCCAACTGACTAACAGGATTTGCTGATAATTAGAAAATGCGTATTATCATTCAAGTCTGCTTTCTCGCCTGTCTATTCATAAAGTTAGCAAAGTTGTTTTTTCAGAGTGTATGAGACACAGTATAAACTGTGATAATGGAAGCAACATTACTGACTTTTGAACATTTTCTGAAATGTCTTCATTATGTGTTGTGTGTCACAACTAAGAGAGTGTTGGTTAGGCTGAGGCTGACCTTTTACTCTTCATTTGTCCTTTGAACCTAGAAGGATATTTCATTTTAGGCCCTTTACTGGTAAATTTAGGTGTAATGTCTACTGTCATCTTACTCTGTGTTTTTTGTATTGAGTCCCAAAATTTTACCTTCTGTTTGGACTGAATACCATTGCACAGATCTGCTTGTATTTATTTTCCGTTACTGCATTATCATGCTTTGTTGGCCTGCCATCCTCAATTAATTTGAGGAATTTCTTTATTTGCATGACATTATGCATTTCCAAACATGATAAAAACTAAAATTTTGTTTTACAGCAGTAATATAATATATCTATACATATAAAATCCAACATCTGTCTGTCCGCTTTTCACGAGAGAACTACTTAAAGGATTTAGATTGGGCTTTTTTTTAGAATTTGATTGAACGTTGATTTTGTGACTTCCGTGATTTCACTAAGAATCATAGTTCGCTATGGATCAATATATTTGTGCTAATCCGAGACAGAAGCTGCAGGCTGATGGGAGGGTGACGTCAGGAGTAGGGAGCCGGGAACTGTTCTGTTTCACTAGCTGTGAGGGACGGTTAGTAATATAATATAATATCCCTCTATTATAAAAGGAAATCTTGAGACAAGACTTTTTCAAAGAGATAATTTCAAGTTCCGTGAGGCGAGACTTTGGCCATGAGATTTGTTCAAGTCACGCTCTCCTCTCAACCATATTCAACCACGCACACGGCCCTCTCACCTCTCATTCGTGTGAATGCTTTTGACAGACACAGTTCCTGCTCTCTCAGCTCATACATTTTTACATTTTCCTCACTTTAAGTTCCCAATAAAAGAAGATTTATTATGTCCTAATCTTTTTGAAGAATTTCATCCCGAAGGGTTATCAACAGAAGAAATGAAAACAGGCAATCCTAGCATCGAGAAACTGTGAAGTCAAATTAATTAATGCAAAAATTACAGGACAAATTGGTTAATTGCATATCAATAGACTATGTTGAAACAGCAGAAGATGAAAACATCAACCTACAATATCCCAAAGAATATGTACAACCATTAACACTGTATGGTCTTCCACCGCCCGAGTTACTGTTGAAAGAAGGATGTATCCTAGAAAGGTAATGTAGTACATCTCCTGCAGATAGCATTAGACAACAAACGAGATCTTGATATGCCATTTGTATCAACATGTTAACAGTTTCCTGTTAGAATAGCTTTTGCAAAGAGAATTAACAAAGTTAAAGTTTAAAAAGTATTTGTGTATTAATTTCAAATCCAAACAGAACAAAATCGTGTAACATAACAAAAATCTCTAACAAAACTTGAAACATAATCTACTAATTTTTAATATGGTTAATTACTCTCTGTAATGTAAAATAGTTAGTTCTATTATGAATATGTCACAATTCCCATGAAATTAACAATCTGTTTAAACTGAACATCCGCATCCACATGCGCAGGCAGCTGAACCATAAAGTGGCTAGCGAGTAGTTTCAACTTGGATGTTGACGAGCGAAGCAAGCAGGGGGCAAAGCTCCCTAGCAATATAATATAATATAATATAATATAATATAATATAATATAATATAATATAGAGCAACATAGTGACACGGTCATTAGTACTGTTTCTCCATGGATCACTTGGTCTGGGTTTAGTTTAAGTGGAAGTATTTTTTTTTTTTTTTGATTGGATTTTTCAAGGTACTCTGTCTTCTTCTCACACACCATTACGACATATTGTCATGAACAATTGCATTTTTCTTTAATTTTTGGACAAAATGGTCATTACAGCCATGGGGGTGTAGGAAAAGGGTTTTTGAGGACAAATGAAAAAAAGCTGATATCAAGTTGGTTAATTGGCAAAAGACGAAGACCAGAAGTAAGATATGAGACTGCTCCACACAGGGTGAGGAAATCATTGGAGTGGTTTAGGAATTTGAACTGCTACTTTTTCTACTGTTAGTAAACTTGTGAAGCATGTACTTGAGTTGGAGGGGTTAGCAGATACAGAAAGAAAATGTAGAAAAAAAACAAATTTAAGCCTGGACAATCTTCAAAACTGATTGAATGCTTGAAAAATGCAATTTAATGTAGAAAATGCAAAATGATATATGTAGACAAAAGAAACCATAATTATAAATTCAAGATAGTAGACACTGTCTGACAGAAAGCTGTGACTTAAAAAAAGAGTTTACATTTACAGAATATTCTCATCATCTAGGCACAGTGTGCAAGCAATTAAAAAAGTAAATAAAATGCTAAAGTTTCATCATAAAAGCTATTGAATATTAAAGAAGAGACATTCAGCTCATACTGTGAACTGTTTTGATTTGAATTACTGTCTACAGCTCTTGTCAACTCATGACAAAAAAATAGAAAAAAACAAGTACACTACAGGCCTAAAGAGCATATCCTTCCCCTCCTCTGATATGTTCTGTGTTTTAAAACTCTAATCCTCGCCAAAGTGGGGACCTAATCCACATTTTCAAAATGCTCAAAGTCATTGATAAAGTTAATCCAGTAGAAATCTGAGCTAAATATGGAATAACATATTCAGGGGCAATGGTGAAAATTGGTGAAATGCATCTAAGAGTGAAATCAGGATGCATTTCTTTACATAAACAGCTGTAGGACCCTGAAGTCAACTACTGAGTCATTTAGCTATTTGTACAGCCTAACTATTAGCTGACCAAGTTTGTCAAGGTGTTTGATCAGAGTTAGTGTCATTAAAGGATTGTGAAA
The DNA here is from genome assembly GCF_016835505.1 of Polypterus senegalus. NCBI lineage: Eukaryota > Metazoa > Chordata > Cladistia > Polypteriformes > Polypteridae > Polypterus > Polypterus senegalus. Next base: position 101,310,910 of record NC_053163.1, on the reverse strand, counting down.
AAAAAAGTCAAAACAATAGAAAAAAAGGCATTTGGTATATTGACTCTTATGCAATGTCTGCTGTGATTTCAATACTTTATCTCTAGAAATTATCCAAAGTTAAAACAATCCAGACGTCTTAGACCAAAAAACCCAGAGTTTAAAGGATGACCCAATATGGTAGGCCTTCTTCACACTCTCAGTTGCCTAAACTGTAACTGGCACCAACCATGTTCATGTTGCCCCAGAAAACCTTCCAAACAAGCTGTGCATACTCTTCCTGTTTCTGGAGAAAAGACTTAATTATTTGTTACATAAAAGAGAAATTTAAATAAACAAATAATGAAATATTTCTTACTGTAGCAACTATTCTAACAGAAAATTCAAAGAAACTAATGATAATTCAGAATGGTAAAGTAACCCATTTAGATGATAATGATTGTCTGTTCTCCACATAATTAGCCAATTTATTACTGTTTTACCTAAAATTCAAATCTATTGAAGCTCCCTGTTTCCTCATGTCGGTGGGTGGTGATTAATGCTTCACATATGTGCCTAGTGAGATGAGTGAAAGCAGTTTTCTTGTTATCCAAATGAAGAGAGCTGAAAATGAGAAAAGTCATAAATGTGTTTTCATATTAACAGCTCCTTGAATATTTAGTATACAAAATATGTCACTTATATGTTTCAGAACTTTGCTTATGGTATATCTTCCTGTTTAATACAGTATACTGATTATGTCATAAATGTGTAGGCTTCTTTTAACACTGTCTGTTGATAGCAACTTGCAAAGACTAATTATTATATTTGTAGTATGTTTTCCTGTATCAAAACTATAATCATATGTTTTATTAGATTTAAACTAATGGTTTTATTTAATTATAATGACTTGTTGTTAGTTAAAATTATAGATTTAGTGCCATAACCATTTATAACATTCATTTTTTGACATCTTTTGATTGACAAGGCAGAAATGAAAACATCATAGCTGTTTGAAACTTTTAGCACTAAACGCCTAAAGCATGTAGTGCACAGCTTTGTTCTTGAAGGTTTGTATGGTTTATTGCAGTCATTAAAATTTCTGGTTTTTATTTTCAACATTACTTAACATGTATAAAACACTTCCAAATGGGATAATACATCTATACATTAGTTAACTGGGTGATTTGCGTGTACTAATTAAAAACCTAGTCTATCCATAATAAGAGTGATGACCTTAATTAGAACATCTTGAAAACTTTTAGTGTAACCTTCTGCTATCTGGCATTATTTGAATGATGAGCAGTGGATTTTGGAGGTAATAGAACAAAACCTATGTGCTTTATTCTTAAATTGAAGTGAGTAGCTCTGATACAAAAGTGGATTTGTGAACAGTGGTAAAGAACACAAGAATACTGGAGAAAGCGTTGAGTATTAAAATGGCAAAATCTGATATATAAACACCCAACTGTACAGACTTTGGAAAAACAACATTAAGAGAAGGACAGGCCTCATAATGAGACAAACTGTGCTATTAGTGACGGACAGAAAAAAGTATTTAAGGAGAAGCCTACCCCAGAACTGTGGATGGCTTATGTCACATCATGCCATACCACTCACTCTGCTTGCTATAGGATCAAATGTTGTCCTTTAATTTCCCTAAGACTTTAATTCATTCCTGATGTAGAAAACATTTTAGTTTTTTTTTTTTACTGAACAAAAATGTTTATGTTCAGTCCTACACTGTAATGTGCCTATTTGAAGAGTTAATATTTCAATATCTACTCATTTTATGTGCCTTAGACTGCTTGTCAATTGGGGTTATAAACAAAGCCAAATCTGCACATATTGAAGTGTTTTTAAAAATCATTCTGATACTAATAAAACTGCATTACTTCCTGTGGGGAATTCAGGAGACACACTAAATCTTTAAAGCCTAAACTTTGAATGTCTCAACTCATCTGTAGCTAAAGCTTTATTAATTAACCTAAGGCAATGTTTTTAAATTGTGGGTCTTGACTCTTAGCAGGGTCTCGTAATTTTTTTTAATTAGGTCATGTCCTAACAGTCATAAGGCAATGTGTTTGCCTGATGATATATCTTCAGTGCAGTTTCTGAATGCTCTCTTTTTCAATACAAAAAGCAGCATGAAAAACAAAACAGGAAGCAAAAGCGCACATGATTGAAATGTATTCCTAGGATCGCACGTACACACACACAGTTTTATAGTCATCAGAAAAAATAACATGCCAATCTTTGGGATGTCGGAGAAAGCTGGAGTAGCCAGAGAAAAATAGGGGAAAGTGCTAACATAAATTTAGTAGTTAGGCTAGGAATTAAACACAGGTACCCTAACTACTGTGTGCAACAGCAGCAATAAACAATATGCCACCATGCCACTTTATTATAACACCAACCACTCAAAAAATGAAAAAGTGGCATTTGCATATATTTGCCTAGCAAAAACTTTATCCAAAAAAGTCAGCATAATCAAGTAAATATCAGTCTGGGAGGGTTTTTGAGATCAAGGGTTACATAACAAGGTAATCTCAAAAGCTCAAAACAAAGTACTGTAACACATGTGCGATTAGGGGACAGCCAAAGGGTCCAATTCAGGGTGTAAAAACAGCAGAAAAAGGTATGGAAAAGAGTATTAATGCCTTCTCTCTTTTATTTTCCACAGAAGCGCAGAGGATTAAGTCACTTTCCTCCCTTCCAGATGACCTCACTTCGGTCGCGCCTTGATGACCTCACCCTACATTCTATTGACTACGTCAATGTAAATAAGTTGAAAAGATAAAAGTTAAGAGTTGGGGATTGGCCCTGTATTTTGTTGGCAGAGTAGTCAGAAAAGACTGAAATTGGTCTTGTAAGCTGTAAAACAACAAAAAGACAAATGATAAATGTCAATACAGAGGCACAAAGTACCGTGAGGTCATCAAGGTGGGACGGAAGTGAGGTCATCCAGAGGGGGCGGAAGGGAGGAAAGTGACTTAATCCTCTGTGCTTCTGTGGAAAATGAAAAAGAAAAGGCATTAATGCTCATTTCCACCCCTTTTCCCTCTGTTTTCACGCTCTGAATTGGACCCTCTAGCTGTCCCCTAATTGCACGTATGTGAGAACACATATATGCAATTCCTAAGTTACAAAACCTAACAAAAACATCTAATATCAGTTAGATATCACACAATTCACCCAATAAGAGAGTCATCAAACATTTCTTAAACACATTGAGGTGGGCATTTCATTCCACTAGCCAGTATCTACACATTAAAACACTCTGGACTGAGAAGTGATACCACATAGAGGTGCCGTCACCAGATGCTGTTCATCAGCAGACCAGTGTGGTTGAGAAGGAGCACAGAACCTTGTGATAAAGTGAGATCTGTGGCTGATCAGCATCATTTTAAATAAATAATCACCACACTCACAGCTTTAAGGAGCAGGTGCGGTAGCGTGGCAGGAGCAGTTCCCAGGCGTTTTGTGGGCGGTCCCGCACTTGAGTGCACATGTGCGGAATCGGCCGTGCCTATAATTAATGCCGGAGCAGTTAATCACCATACTAGTGCCACATTACCATTTTAAAAGGGAAGTGCGAGTGCAGGGGGGAGAAAAAAAAATACAGAATGGAGGTTAGTGTAGGAAGGAGGCCGGAGACGAAAGAGCCAGTAAGGGAGTGAGTGAGCAAAAGGGAGCAGGCTCCTGGGAGAGAAGGCGGTCAGCTGGGAGGAGAGCCCCTGTAAGGAGTGTATGGCTAACACTAAGGGACAGTTGGAATGGGTGGTTCCCACTCAGTTGTTTGGAGGAGCTGCAGTGACCAGGGGACTCATTTATAAATAGTGCGTACGCACAAAAATGTTGTGTAAGTCTGTTTCCACGTTCAAATCGTGATGTATAAAACCTAAACTTGGCATAAAGCCACACAAATTTCCACGGTAGCTCATACCTGGCGTACGCAAGTTCTGCGCTCGGTTTTGCAAACTGGCGACACCCAGCGTTAAAGCAGTGCTACTGTTCCTGTGTGGTTACCCTTTCTTTTTTAGATCCACATCCCTGACACGGCTTTATCATTTACATTGAAATTAACCACATATTGTTTGTTAGTTTAATGCATCTGATTGTAATAAACCTGTAACAATATAATGGTCCACAGAATGGTCAAACTATTCTAAATATAATAGCTGCTTTAGCGTTGTTACTCTCACTTCACTTTCTTCTTCTTCTTTCAGCTGCTCCCGTTTGAGATCATCTTTTTCCATATTACTGTCACTACACCACTCGGAGCAGCTGATTGGAAAGAAAATTATCGGTATACAGCATCAAGCACACGCTGCCTCAGCCATGCTGCCTATTTGAACTGCTCTCACATGGCAAACGCTTCAGAGTCTTTCCTATACGGACCTCGCGGTTCAGAAACAGTTTCATCCCAAGAAGTATAAACACACTCAATCAGTCCAACAAGTGCTCTTTGTAGAACTGTTTTTAGTTATAAGTACAATCACCTCACTGTAAACTTGCGATACAGTTATAATATTGCAGAACCTGAGCCACTTTATAAAGCGCGTATTTACATATGATGACGATATCATTTTTAAGATGAAATGCAGCAAAATATGTGTATTATATTATATAGATTAAACTTTAACTTAATTTAAATAATCTATATTGTTAATAAATAAGCATTTGAGGACAAAATAAGCATGTGAGTCTTAGCGCTAGCAAGGTGCTGGCACACCATTCACGGGTTGTTCCTGCCTCGTGCTGTATTCTTCTAAACACGTATTACAAAAATATTTCAATGTTCCTTAAAAGTTTTGAAGAATCGCCGTTCTAAGCTTACAGATGGCTATTACAGAGCTGATTGTGTGGCGATTGGGTATTTGGAGAAAGAAAAGCAAGGAGAGGAATTGGGGGTTAGTATGTTTGAAAGAGACAGTACTGCTGCAATAAATTATTTCATCAAAGGTCACGCACGGCAAAGCCAGCATCTTGAGGGAAGCAGGAACAATTATTGTGCCACCGTGTTCCCATGTTTAATAACATGCTTTAACTCCTATCATCATGAAAATTATATCACATATACATCTCAGTATTTTAATTATTCAGACAGCAGTAATATCACGAATGTAATGGATTCTGTATCCTGTCAGAGGAAGAGAAAGCCCGGAAGCACGTAGTGATTCACATACATAGAGCACATAATAGCACATTTAATGTGCTACTTTAGTTACAATGGAATTTGAGAAAGTAGTAAATTAAATGATTTTAAGATGAAGTTTGTGATGTTCTACTTTAATGACAAAATAAACTATGTGATTATAATGGAAATTTCGAAATTAAAGTTGACATTTCGTTGACATTTTTCCCACTGTGTGCCTATTTTTTTTTCTCTGTACCCTAATAAGGTTTCATATAACACTCAGACTGTGGGCTACGACTTGCCTTTTAACGGCGACTTTGATATTTGACAACTTCTTTTTTATTTGGGGCACCGTGCAACTTTGTGAACTTCAGCTTTCCAGTTTCTCTAACACGCTATGTCACTTGATCAACTTCCTTTTGTTGTTTATACCACTGTTTAAACCAACAAATAGTACGTTTATCCTTGCCTCCACTTGGTATCGCTGAAATTCTTTTATTTTCCCCTGTGCTTTTGCCATTGCCTTTTCACAGAACGCTGATCTTAAGAGCTATTTATATTGATTTGCATATTCAAAGAGGCATAATTCTGGGAGGAGTTGGGGCGGGGCAACAGGCGCGTGCACGTGCGTTACTTTTCAGGACCTGGATTTATGGAGCGGAAGAACATGGAAGCTGGTGTTCTCATAGATTTATGCATCTGGATTTTTTTGCGCGTAACCACATTTCCGCTTTTGTGCTTATGCTATGTTATAGTGTGAATTCTACACACGACGTTATGCATGAGGCCCCAGGATTTTGGATGGCTTGCTGTGGAAGACAGCGGGGGTCGAGAAGGTCAGCTGCAAGTGCAGATAGGGTGACTCCTCTGTTGTGAGGGATGAGCAGAGGAGCCACTAGATAAAAGAAGAAAGCACTATGTTTTTGTAGATTTAATGGGATTTATTGGATTATTTAACCTCTACTTTTTCACATTTTTTATTGATTATTTATTTATGGACTGTTTTGAAACACTGCACTGTTTAGTTTCTTTTTTAATAAAGGCACTATACATTTTTGCACCTTCCTTTTGCTCCGTGTGGTATCCTCATTGCACAGCTCATCCCAGTCATGACTATCGATGGTGTCGGATTCAAGTGGCTCCCAAAACTGGAAAAAGGAGCATGGAGCAGGACCTGCGCCATCACAAATCTCAGAAATGTCTCCATAAATATGGGTACTAACCCATTGACTACTATAGAGGCAAGCGTCAAGGATTTGAACTTAATATGTGACACAACAGGATGCAAATGTAATGATTTGAAAAGAGCAGAATACTGTATGTGTCTGCCTCGGCTGGTTGAACAAAAGATGTGCCACTGCATTTTGAATTATCTGCAGCAATTTGGCATTACTTATATTGATATGTTACACCTAAATATCAGGACTTCATAATACTGAAAGGAAACCAAATGGTTAAATTACAAATCTGTGAATCTTTTACAAAGTCTGACATTTTACAATGTGCTTAATTCATTTCAGGGGTACTGGAGCCTATTCCTGCAGTGTCTGACACAAAGCAGGGCACAAGTCAATGGTTCACTTCCGGCATACCCACACTCACACTGAGCCAATTTAGAATTGTTAGTTAACTTAACAGTTGCTGCCAATTGGAATATGTTGCTGCTTTTGTGATTTAATGCATCATATATGTTAGAAATTGGATTTTCTTCACTACTCCAACTGGAGACAAAGCCTCCAAAATGACTTAATTCCCAATGTGATAGGCAGTTATCATAAAGCTATTCGGTTCTCTTCAGTCTTAAAATAAGTGCCTCCTTTCTGCAGTTGTGAAGGTAAAACTATCTGCAAAAGTGGATCACAAGAGAACAGTCTGAAAACCGCTGATCACAGGAATGTCACTTGAATCCAACCTTTACCTATTTTCACTTTTTCTTCCATTGGATTACATCAATTCTGTCTACATTAAGGTTGAATTGACTTGATTAAGTCATAAGCAACTCAGATTGCTGCTGGTAGCATGTTGAAATGCAACAACTATATGACTGTTAGATAAACCCCAGTGCATTTGCCTAATTTCTCAGGAATATGAAAAAAAACCACAACTTTTTCACTTATTCCAACTCTGGTTCCCAGGACAAAAGACCTGTCATTGCAGCATCAGGCACAAGAAATGTTTGTATAATTTAGTTAACAAGAAGTTTCTGAATTTTAGCTTACTGAATGGCATCTTACTTACCTTAGCCCATTTAAAATAAAGATTCCTGAAATCTTCAGACATTAGCTTTCTCCTTGATTCACTTCACACTGAATATCCTTAAAGTTCCACAGCGCCCACTCTCTGCAAATCTCTAATTAAATGTGTATGTGAAACTGCCTCCATTCTAGCATCTAAATGCACTATACCTTTCTTGCCTTCCTTTTAAAAATTTGCTGTCTTAAATTATTCTGCAATTCTTTATTTTTCACCACTAGGTTTAATAAATGTAATATAATTTATTATACAGTATACATTTAATGTGAAGTCATAATTTTAAAGTACGATAGATAGATAGATAGATAGATAGATAGATAGATAGATAGATAGATAGATAGATAGATAATGCTCATATATTACTTAAATGATTCTTTTTGTTTTTTTTTAGTATGTTGGAAGATGACCTAAAGTTGAGCAGCGATGAAGAAGAGGGTGAACAGGTAATTTTGTCGTGATTAAATCTTTGCTGCTTAATTTATTTATTTACAGAATATGATAGTATTTAAATTATTAAAGCATTTATTTAAATAATCCAGTAATTAAATAAAACAAGAAAAACAAAAATGCTTCTGTAAATATATTATCTGTACTTATTTTTACTTATCAAAAAGAAATCATGAGTACACAATGTGTGAATACGAAATTGGGTAAACCTCTTACATATATGGAAATACAATTTTCTGCCATTAAGCTGCAAAACTACAATCTTTTTTCCCATGTGTGTTCATTGCACATTACACAGATATTAAGCTCCATCTTGTTTGCATAAATACCAGTACTGTCCATGCTTTGATTGTTATAAAAAAGTAGGTATTAAGAGGGTGTTTCTGAAAATAGTGTTCAAGTATTAGAAAACAAAAATTCTTTGGCACTTTGGCAGTACAAAGCCTATATAATTAAACCTGCTGTGAGAAAATACTAGCACCTGATTTGGGTGTGGTGCAAACTGTTTCCTTTACCTTTATTAAAGTGCTGTTTATTTCTGTGAATTTCCAATTTCCTAAAATTAGCTTTTAAGCCTTTCTTGCTTATTTCCTTGTTAAATGTAGTGTAGTTAGGTGCAATTTTTGGTAGTATTCAGCCAATAGACGTCAGCTAGAAGTAATTCTCGCACATCTGTTAAAGCCATGTGTTGCTCTATTTTTTTGGCTGTAGTACAGTAAGTGACTTGCAACCACATGCTCATAAATAAAAAAAAAAAAATATTTACAATGATTTAAAAAAAATATTAAACTTTTAATATAAGGCAGTATTAAGCAAGAAAAAAAATCTTATACCTAGGGTCTGCCTCCCAGCAGAGTAATACTATTCACATTCTCTACTTTACAGCCAATGCATCTTGTAAGCTAGTATTCACAGCCAAATAGGTTCATATTAATTAAATAATATTATCCAAAGGAGTGATGGTGCCCAATATTAGTTTGCTTTTATTGTTCTAAAGAGTACAGTATTATTGTACATATGAGATTAGGCTGTCTGTACAGGGGCTTATTATTTATTGTGCAGTATCTATAATTTAATTCCACATATGGAATATTTTAGTTTTAGTGTTGGACTGAACTCGTGAAATGGGTTTTGCATATTGTGGCTGAGATATACATGTGTGATTAACTTGGCATACTATTTACTGTGGAAGTCTGTCAGTAATTCCTTATTTATTTACCACCCATGCATCTGAAACATTGTTCTTTGATACTGAACTTAGATGTCTAGGAATTAAACTATCTATACCAATATCCTCTATACCTATATTTTTCAAATCCTGTGCATATGAATTAAATCAAATTAGTTTGGAGTATATTATAATGCCAAGTGACTAATAGACATTTCTTGTTCTCATTCTTGTCACACCATTTCTTAAAGTGTCCATTTACTGTTATTGAAATCAGATGGTACTGACTTTAGTTCTAGTGGTTATTGCAAGAAATTTGATTGGAAAGTCATCCATTGTCTTGATTGCACACTGTAAATGGTATATTTAACATTGCAAATGGGGTGCAATAGATGTCAAAGAAAAAAAGGGTGATCTGTGATCCTGAGTTGGTTTGTCATGTGGTGGGTGCGGCAATGCGCTATATCAGTGTGTGCTCCTGATCTCTCTCTCTCTCTCTCTGGTACTATGGGCCTTATTTAATACATTTAAAATTTGTAAAACTCAGCCTATTCCAACAGCTGTATATTATGTATAATTAAAGTACATCATCTATACTAATAAAAGGCAAAGCCCTCACTGACTCACTCACTCACTCACTGACTGACTGACTCACTCACTCATCACTAATTCTCCAAATTTCCGTGTAGGTGGAAGGCTGAAATTTGGCAGGCTCATTCCTTACAGCTTACTTACAAAAGTTGGGCAGGTTTCATTTCGAAATTCTACGCGTAATGGTCATAACTGGAAGCTGTTTTTCTCCATATACTGTAATGGAGTTGAGCTCGATGGCCATGGGGGACCGGAGTTTCGTGTGACATCATCACGCCTCCCACGTAATCACGTGAACTGACTGTCAACGCAGTACGTAGAAAACAAGGACGAGCTCCAAAAATCGCTGAAGAAAACATGCATTATACAATTGAAAAGGCAGCGAAATGATAAGAAGCGAGCGACTGACACATACAACCATATTCATGAGTGCAGCTACTTCGGAAACAAAGCACGGTGTAAACGTAAAGTTTAAATTAAGTTCATAGACAGGCTGCCGCTGGCGTTTGTCATGCCCACGGCTAATGCGGGATACAAGTTTAATGAGAGGACGCAGGATATAAACGAGAGTTTTGATCACTTTGTAACTAAGTTAAAATTGCTGTTGAAGGGCTGTGCTTATGCAAATTCCGGGAGACTGTGTTTGTGGGGGGATTGACAGTTAAGGCGGGTGGGGGAGTCACGTCATCATCTCCCCTCCCATTCACCTCATTTCGCTCTGAGCTGAGCTCCGCAGCTAACGCAGTCTTGCGGAACCAACTTTGTGACGCTGCCACCAAATACTCACAGAAAACTGCACAAGTTAATACACACACTGTCTGTTGAGTTTCTCCACAGTCTGAATCCTCCAGGCACTACTTACAAAAGGTTACATTGAAAATCATGTTACGTTATTTTTAAAATGTTTCCTTTTCTTAGCACAAGCACAGCTGAGAAGCTTCGATGCATGTGCTCCATAACACGTTAAAAAATAACGCATTTAATCACACTTTGCATTCCAAGCAAAGGAGAACTTCTCTCAATGCATGATTTCCTGGTACAACGATTACATTGATCAGCACTTCCCGATTCATTTTACCCTCCCACCCCCTTGGTTTGAGAAGAAGTATGAAAAAATATGAGGTTGACTCAGAAAAGCAGATCACCAATTGAAGCTTTATGAATAATGGATACTTTATTCGCCATCAATAATTCTTTTGGTAAAGCCATACTCAGTGTAATCCCCCTTCCATTTTATAATTTTTCCGTGACTAACCATGATTAAATGAACGGTAAAAAAGTAAGAGCGAAGCGAGGGTGACTTATTCAGGCAGGCAGGCGACAGCTCAATAGCTTGAATTTGGATATAAGTAGGTTCTATTTAGTCACCGGAAATATCTTTGGTAGGAATGGAAGTTGAATTTAGTCTTTAAATTTCTATGGTGAAGAAAAATTTATGCAATGATGACTAAATTTAACTTACATTCCTACTAAACATATTTCTGTCGACTAAATAAATATAACTTATATTTTAAATTTAAATAGAACTTGAACAGATACGATAGTTCATAATACCCACGCAGCACTAAGTGCACGTAAGAGCAGGAGTCATCCGTTTTAACAAGCAGCGTATTGCACTGATACGAAATAGCCTGCCCATTTAATTATTTAGGAATGGATAGATAAATTAACATTTTGTACAAATAATGTTTTTAATTTTTCTTCCTCGATGGATTCTGGCACCCCCACCAACAGCTGATCGCACCCCAAAGTAGATATATATAGATCTATACCAATAAAAGGCAAAGCCCTCACTCACTCACTCACTGACTCACTCACTGACTCATCACTAATTCTCCAACTTCCTGTGTGGGTGGAAGGCTGAAATTTGGCAGGTTTATTCCTTACAGCTTCCTTACAAAAGTTGGGCAGGTTTTATATCGAAATTCTACGCGTAATGGTCATAACTGGAAGCAGTTTTTCTCCATTTACTGTAATGGAGATGAGCTTCAACGCCGTGGGGGCGGAGTTTCGTGTGACATCATCACGCCTCCCACGTAATCACGCAGTACATAGAAAACCAGGAAGACCTCAAAAAAGCGCTCAAGAAAACATGCATTATATAATTGAGAAGGCAGCGAAACAATAAGAAGCGAGCGAGTGACATATACAACCATATTCATGAGTTCTGCTACTTGAAACAAAGCACGATGTAAACCTACACTTTAAATTAAGTTCATAGACAGGCTGCCGCTGGCGTTTGTAATTTAGTGCCTGCCCATATAAGGCCGTCCGTCAGCGGCAATCCAATAGCAAACTGCCACGGGTAAATATTCACGGATGAAGGACTGTGCTTATGGAGAGGAAGATGAGATGGTCAGGGTGGTGTTTGACACAAACTCAGCGAAACTGCGAGAGAAAGTTTTAAGTGCCAGGACTAAGGTAACATTAAATAAAGCTATGGACATAGCACGAGATGGCACCAGCACAGCTGGGAACCTTCGATGCAAGTACACCGAGTGGCTCACCGGAACTGACACAGTGCACAGATAAAAGCAACAGTTCCAAAGAGCTGAACAAAACCAAATTACACAATTGAAAAGGCAGCAAAAATATGAAGCGCCTGATAAGCATATTCATAAATGCAGCTACTGTGGAAACAAAGCACACGGTGGAAAAAGTCAATGTCCCGCTAAAGGAAGACAGTGTAAAAACCCGTGCATGCAGTGTGTCAGGTCTCAGATAAAGAAGAAGACGAGCTGTTTATTGATGCAGTAAGAAACGAATCGATGAATGAAACCTGTTATCTTTACAACGATTGACAAACACGGAATGTAACTTGAACACAACACATCCTACAAATACGAACCTGATTGAAAGAAATAATGATAATCAAATCCTTGATGACAGCAACACTCAGTAACACTCACAAAACAAATACTGTATATTGACAGTCATGTTACGTTATTTTTAAAATGTTCCCTTTTCTTTTCTACCTTTTTAACACACTACTTCTCCGCTGCGACGCGGGGTATATATATATGTATATATATATATCCCGCTCTACATACTCGAATAATGGATACTTTATTCGCCATCAATGATTGTTTTGGTAAAGCCATACTCAGTGTATTCATTAGATGAACGGTAAAAAAGTAAGAGCGAGGAGGATGACTCATTGAGGCATGCAGGCTGTAGTCTTGCCAACTCTATCTGAATTGCGATCACATTTGAAAAATATATCTTTTCAAGTTCTATTTAGTCCATATGTGTCAAACTCAAGGGCGTGGGCCACATCCGCGGCGTGTAATTATATCCGCCCGAGATCATTTTATATACTGTATTATTGTTATTAAAGCCGGGTATATGAAGCGCTGGTAACACAATAAACTACAGATCCCATAATGCAGCGCTTCAGCTGCCTTGCCGAACACTTACGCGTTAATCAAGTCTACCTTATGATGCTGCAAGTTATTGCGGCTAGAGTTATTGCGCACTGAGTTTGCACGGCGCTTTGGTGACTTTGAAGAACAAAAAAAGTCCGTCTACATGCGGCTCGAACCTTGTGCATGTTTGGTAGCACATATCTGTGTGAGAAGCTCTTCTCAGTGATAAAGACTAACAAAACAGCACACAGGAGTCGCCTCACTGATGAGCACCTGCAATCCATCCTGAGAATCTCCACAACACAGAACCTCACACCAAACAGAAACGAACTTGTGGCCAAAAAGATGCCAGGCGTCCAGCTCTAAAATGACATATGAGCAAAGACAACTGAATGATTTGATTTGTTATTGCACGTAAGAGCGGAGTCAACTGTTTTAACAAACAGCGTATTGCACTGATACTGAAATAGCTGTGTGTGTATATATGTAGATATGTATGTATATGTATATATATGTTTATATATGTGTGTGTGTATGTATGTGTATGTATGTGTGTGTATATATGTAGATATATATGTATGTAATGTATGTATATATGTGTATATGTATAGATATGTATATATATATATATGTTTATGTGTGTGTGTGTAAATACATATATATATATATATATATATATATATATATATATGACAACAACACTCATCACTCACAACAGTGACAAAACAATTACATTGACAATCAGGTTACGTTATTTTCAAAATGTTTCCTTTTCTTTTCATTGCTTCTTTAACACACTACTTCTCCTGAAGCTGGTATTTTGCTAGTATATATATATATATATATATAGAGAGAGAGAGAGATAGATATAGATTTAGATATAGATATACATATATAGATAGATAGATATAGATATATAGATAGATAGATATAGATAGATAGATATTGCGGCAGGTGGCTGGGTGTGGTCACCAATCAGCCACCTACTTAATGAGCCGCCGCCTTGCAATCAAGGCTGAAGTCGGGTGAGGAGGAGGAGGAGGACAAGGTCGAGGCAGTGGAGGCGAAGAGAGGCCTGAGTATTTGTGTAAAGAGGACTGTGTTTGTGGACTTTGGGGAGCTGGGGGTTTGGTGGCGGTGCACTTGATTTTTGTATAGCATTGTGTAAATAAACGTGGGTGATGATTAAAACGGTGTCCGTCTGTGTGTGTCCGGGCTGCTATACTTCACAATATATAGATATAGATATAGATAGATATATATTGATTTGGCTGCCAAATTTCCCCTCACCTGTTTGTCTCAGAATCAGTGTTAAAACTTGGAAAAAAATCAGATAATTGCACTATGATTTACTTGAGGCATCAGTGCCCATGACTCAATAGTGGTGAGGTTTTAGCAACTCAGCACCTTAATTGTGATGTGCCTCCTATTTAAACGTCATTGTAAAGCAATGATGTGATCCAATAGCCCCCAAAACAAATACAATATTGCAACTCTAACCCGCTTTTAATGATTGAACATATAATGCTTATCAAACAATAGTGTTCTGATCTCCCTCTTTAAATAACAAATTAAAAAATGTAATTCAATTTAAAATATGTACATTAATCCCTCCTCGATCCCGGGTGTTGCGTTCTAGAACCCCCCACAATAGGTGAAAGTCCGCAAAGTAGAAACCATATGTTTGTATGGCTATTTTTATATATTTTAAGCCCTTATAAACTCTCCCACACTATTTATAAATATTCCCCGCACAATTATACAGCATAAACCCTTTATATTCTCTTAGTTATTAGGTAAGATTTGTTGAAATTATGTATGTAAACACACTGTTTATATACTACTCAGAAACATACATATCTTATATCATTGAGGAGTTTTAATACATAATACAGTTTTAAACATATTGTAATTGATTAGGTAATATAAAAATAAGTGAAAAATCTATAACATGCAAATGCTGTACTAATATAACCAAAATGTTATTTTAAAGAAACTGTAGAGCCTCCCCGATATCACATATGTTACAGCCATTAAGAAAGATGCAAGAAAAATTGTACAAAATGTGTGTACAGTTACAATAAACGTACGTACGTGTACTAAGTACGTAGAAAATTAGTTATGGGTACTCACCAACAATGACACAACGACTTGTCCGATAACGATGAGTTTAATTTTACTGAACAACAAAGGAGAGCGTTACAGCTCTCCTAAAGGAGCCTCTTCTGGCGATTGTGTAGCACCGCCATTGTTCTTCTTCCGGCAGTCTTCAATCCAAATCCCTAAAGTAGATTCAATCCGGACTACCACCTTATTACACCCACTTACAACTCGTTTTACGCCCTGGTTAAAGGATACTGCGGCCGTAGATCTTATATTCTTTTCCTCCTTTTTAAATAAAAAGAATCGTGAACTCATTAATGCCGTAATGGCGTCCTGCAGCGGTGTAGCTGTTCCCTTATTTCAACATATCCAAAACTTTTACCTTTTTGGCAATCGTTAGCATCTTTCGTTGGCACCTGGGCACAGCTCCTGAAGCAGTAGCAGGAGCAGATCATTTTGGAGCCATAACGAAGGGCTTGACTATGCACAAAGATAAACACAACAGTTAACTCTTTACACAGTGAAACACATTGATGCTGAATGAGCGAGACAAGACTTTTTGGTTAACGCAGCAGAATCAAATTCGGCTCTCCGTTGCTGAGCCAATCAGCACACAGGAACTTAACTGCGTGCTTTGATTGGGTAGCCTCTCAGCCATCCGCCAATAGCATCCCTTGTATGAAATCAACTTTGTAAACCAACTGAGGAAGCATGTACCAGAAGTATATTGTCCGCAGAAACCCGCGAAGCAGCGAAAAATCTGCGTTATATACGAATATACTTACATATAAAATCCGCGATACAGTGAAGCCGCGAAAGTCGAAGCGCAATATAGAGAGGGATTACTGTATGTATTTTTATTAGCCTTTTATTCATGTGAATTCATTTAAAATTTGTTTATGCTTTTTTGTTGTAAAAATATGTTCTTTATATTATTTAATTATATATTGCCACAATTATTTAGTTATTTATTGGTGTCATCTCTCTAACAGTGTCCATCCTAATGCCATCCACTAATGCATTTTGTAGGGGAGATACTAAAGGCTTGTAGCAGTATAAAATAAAATGTGGATGATGCTCGAAACCACAAAGCAAATAAAGAGGAGCACACACACTGTGAGTTAAAGGCATTTGAATTATAATAATCAGCTTATTGATGCAATGGCACAGAGAACTTCTTACACAGGACATGTTTCTTCACATAAAAAAATAGATGCACATTAAGTAATTCATTTGAAACTGTGTGGCTGCTAAAATCTAATTTTTTTCTTTCTTTATAATAAACTAAGTTTAAAATATAGGTTTAAGTGGATCGTAACTGGATTTTAGAAATGTATCTATGTTTGCAGTATAAAGGGAAATATTATAAATGTTTATGAACTTCGTCATAGTTACATGCTTATGCGTCTCTGTGTGTTCCAGTACCACAAACAAACCAAATCCTAAGTTTGCAGATCTCTTATCAGGAATTAAACCTTACCCACAGAACAGGTGGTTTCACAAATTCATAACATTTGCCTGATTATGGTGATATCTAAAAAGAGCCTCAAATATTTCATTTTGGCAAATAGAAGACAATTAATGAGAGAGCATTGCAGAATTCATTTTGCAGTCAGTTTGGCAAAATCAGGGGAATGTTCAAGAACTTTGCTCATCTCTTTGAAATGCATTGTAATCACTGGAGAAGGAAGAACTGAGCTAGTTTTGAGTAGATTATAATGGTACAATCATTTTTTAAGGTGTCCAGAGGGAGCCCATGGAGCTAGGAAAGTATCTGGCAACTACTGTGGCTAAAAATATTGTATGAGCTGTGAGGTAGCAATGCAAATCAACAAAAGACACAAAAAGGATAACCACAAAGTACAACAAATGTCCATAAAAAATATATATAGTATATATTTTGTCAAGCTTGGGTCACAAAGTTACACAGGAGAGCACAGATTGGTGTCCAAGGAGCAGAAACTTTATTGCAGTTCTGGCAGATACAAACACAATACCCTTTCAGAAGCAGTCCAGCCACACAGGAAACAGCAGTCAAACATGTCGCCCCAGCCCCGACTCCTGGTGAAAAGAACACAAAGTCTTCTTCTTCAAGGGGGTACAGCGGCTTGGAAGCAGCAACCGGAGAAGAGGGAGTCTAGGGGAAGAGAGGACAGGAGAGTGAGGTATTAGGATGGCTCCAGCTCAGTCATTTAATTGTTCGAAGTCCCACCTAAGGAGTACATCACGCAGCAAACAAGCAAGCCTGCAGCTGATCCTGCAAAGAGGAGGTATAAGAGTGTGTTTGCTTCCCATTGAAATACTATTTAAGAGGGAGTTTCTGAAGAGCAGCCATGTCCCCTGCGGCAGCGGTCACTATTTATATATATATATACTGTATATATATATATATATTGTGACAGATTAAGGGTTTGCTCGCACACTTGTACCCTCAGACTACACGTCAGACACCAGGTAAAAGTCCAATAATGATATTTATTACAATAATAATATGCACAAAGCACGCTCCTCTCCACAATACTCAAATAAACAAAAACAATATCAATTCCTCCAACTCCCAGACGCTTAGCCACCCTGCCTCCCAACTCAGCTTGTCTGTCTGGGATCTCCCACAGTCCTTTATACTCCTTGACCCGGAAGTGTTTGTCCCTCAGTCCATGTGACTTTCTATCACTTCCGGGTCAGGTAGAAACTTCTCTTTTTTTTCATCCCGGAAGCACGTCATTACTTCTGTCCATGTGAGTGGGATGTACTTCCGGAGTGTAGGGAAAATAGTCCCTGGGCCTTCCTGCAGCGACTCCTGGCGGCCCCTATGGTATCCAGTAGGTCTGTGCATTTAAAGACCACTGTCCATAATTCCCTGCTGGCATTTGGGGCACCTCTACGCTGCAAGAAGGGCTCCATCTGGCGGCCTGGAGGTATTGGCCGGGGTACATGGCTGGCCATATCTTACATTATATATATATATATAGTGGAAGTCAACCCCTGACATAGACAGGCACAAAGACACAAGTCCAAGTACAACTCGCTTTTATTTTTCTCATTTACTTACTTTCAGCACACAGTGCACAAATCCCCAACAAATAATGCTCTGTCCCTTCTCCTTTTCTATTTCTCTTTCTTTCTCCTCTCTGTTTCTCTTTCTCTTTGTTTCTTCACTCATCTCCTCACAAGTTTCATCCACCTTCCACCTGACGCTGGCTTTCTGAATGGAGTGAGGCAGCCTCTTTTACACTGCACCCGGAAGTGCTCCACGTGCTGTTCTACAGTTCCGGGTGTGGTAGAAGTGCTACATGGGCGCCCGGAAGCACTTCTGAGTGTGGTAGAAATGCTGCAGTCCAGGGATCCGCAACTGTCCAGGTGCCTCGTGGCGGTGGTCATGGGCCCCAGCAGGGTTCAGCTTCTAAGCTCCAAGCCCATGGCGCTGATGCAATCTGGGGGGATTGAACTCTCATATTCCGGGGGAAGTATTACCCTGAATATGTCTTCTCTCCCGTTCTTTTATCACAGGGGCGTCCTAGCCAGGCAAGGGTCTCAGTCGCCACAATATATATATTGTGAAGAGCATTGGCTGGAAGCCTTTCCCGGTTAGGACACCCAGAGTGTTAAAGGACAGGGGGAAACAACTTGCACAGAACTTTGTCTCCAGCAGACCCCCTGGGCTGTGGCATTACCACAAATTCCCACAAGCCATAATAAAACTTGCAGTTTGTCAGCTTAACCCTGTTAGGTTCCATGGTTGCCACCAGAGGATGCCATGGGGAGCCCTACATCCTGGAGCTCAAGCCTTACCCAGAGTACTCCCAGGCCAAGCCTTTGTAACAACGCAAGTACTTCAGGGGATAAAATAAAAGGAGCTGCCTGCCATAGCTCGGAGTGCCAGAGTCAGGAGGAAAGAGGACAAAGCTTGCTGAGAGGAGTAGAGAAGGTCGTGACAATGAGAAAGAGAAGGAAACAGCGGCAAAGTATTTCTGCATGCTGCTTTGGACTGTGATTGTGGTGTGGGAAACAAATGCATGCATGCAAATTAACCATGTACATAGTGATTAGCGTTATATATCTGGTGACAGTACTAGTAACATGCTCATCATTGTCAGCTAATGTACCCAACAGATGAAAATACCAGCTTTTCTGGGAAAATATTTGGCTAACAAGGTCACAGGCAAACACAGCATTCAGTGAATTTTGCTACTCAGCACTATTCAGAACATGTTTTAGAAAGCGATCAACTTGAGCACCACACCTCAAACAAAAGAACACATGACGTGTCACAGGTTATGGCAAGTTGTAGCAAATGATCAAAAACTATATGTCATCATGAGCACTACATCAGATATTTCAAAATCACAATCCACAGTTGTTTTTGGCAGTCTATAGCAGTATTTCCCAAACTTTTTTCTATGGTGGCACACTTTCTGTAACCAAAAATATTCCAAGGCACACCGCTATTCTACTAACCACAAATACATTATATCTCAAGGACATGCACAACTAGAGAATCTGGTAAAAAAAAAAAGGAGCTCCAAAATCAGCATTCACAGTCACAGCACTTTAGTGAGCACTTTCACGCCATCTCCTAACTGCTTTGTTCCTTTGCCCGCCACACTCTGCTTCAGAGGCAACTTTTACAGTATGACCACTATCCACTGGCCCTGTGAGACTTTCTGGCAATCACACACCCAGGCAGAATAATTCTAGCAGCCAGGAGACACATCTGAAATGTTCTAAGTGCTGTGACTGCAAAGTTGCGATCGCGGAGCTGCTTTTATGCCAGTTTATCCAGGTAGTCCTGTCCTCCTCAGACAGGTCTCAATCACCTGTGGAGCTTGGAGTTCCTCAATAACAGCAATATTATTCCACATCCTTCAATGGCCATCAAATGCGTCCAAGAAGTTTAAGACTTGTGGCATTGAATGGGTACTTACTCGTACCTCAGTAAGAGAAGTTTACTATAGCAGTCTTGTTGTGTAACATCTGCAGATTGCAAGCCTTTGCTTTTTAGGCTGGGCTACAGTCAGATTAGACAAGTTGCTTAGAGTGACACAATGAGACATGTCATGAGATATAACACTATAAACTTGACACTGACCTGGAGTAATATCTTAATGCAGCTCATCTTCAGCTTTGCATCTTGTGGCTAAGAGCTACATTTGACCCTCCTAACTCAAACAGCAGCTTCTTGCTTGTAGATTATAGAGCCTGTTCCCAAAAATCTTACAAAAAGAGTAATCTGCAAAATCTTCCCAAAACATTGTTTAATGAAGTAAATAAAATCATAAATATAAAATATCAAGTTATCATTTCACACAACAAGATTAGCTGCAACTTTAAAATGCAGATTATTTTCGTCAATTTACTTGAGTGTCAAAAAACAATAAAACTTTACTTTTCATTTCCATAAACATTATTTAAAGCACTGAGGTGTTGATTGGCTGTGTTAAAGATGAAAATAATAACATAGCAACAGCAAGTCTAACTGTTGAACTGTACCCTGGCATTTGAAGAGACGCAAATGGGAATCACTGGTGCCATTTCTTGTAAGCTTAAGAAGCAGGAAGTAAATTGAAAATCATTGAGATTATTGAACAGCGTGGAATGTTACTGATTCGTCACGTGTTTGCACCAAGGTCTTGTCAATATTTCTTTAAAGAAATGGGAAGGGTATTGTTGAGCTCTTAGGAAAACCACATAACCACACTGAATAAAGAAGGATGCAGCTAAAAGGCTCTGTGGGTCAATCAAATTGGCTTATATTGTGTAGGTCAGCTAAAAGGAATCAATTTTCATTTTCCAGTTAAAGAGAGAAGGTATTGATGTTGTTCTTAGTTTTCAACTGTAGCTCTGTCTGCACAAGCTTTGGCTATGGGTTCAGAGCCATACACACATAACACACATTCATGCAGCTCCAATAGAAAATCAAGTAGAAAGATTGCTTTATAAGTCTTAATATGCAAGATATACACAAGAAGAAATCAGGATATAGTAGTTTTTTTAATTGTACCAGTTTCTGTAAAACTAATCAATATGAAGAAAAGTATGTGCTGTAAATATTCAGTTAATGTGATTTTTTTAGCTGAACTTTAAAAATGAAAGCATTTGTTTCGACATGTGCAGCTTTCATACAAAAATCATTCAAAGTGTGGCGATTTAGTAAGATTTACTGTCAAGATCTAAGGTGCCCTGCTAAGATTTCAGTCTGGTCTTGTCCTTGTTTCCATCTTTTTGTTGCATTCCCCAATTACAGTATGTGTTTTGTTTTTACAGACAAGGCCCAGTCCTTGGAAATTACTTTCAGGTGCTGCAGTATTTAGCACAGCTTGTTATGCCACAGAAGTAAAATTTGGCAAGTTTGTCCTTAAAAGGGTATTTTAACAGTTGTTTTGTCCTAAAAAGGACAAGTGAAAAATTGGTGATCTTAAAAGAACAAAAGAAAATGTCCTTAAAAAGGAAACAGGGGATTCGGAAGATAAAGGAGTCAGGCAAAACAAAAAGTTAGTAGCCCAAAAAAAAAAAAAAAAATAGATCAATGCCAAAAAGTTGTAAGGAAAACAAACACCAAACCAGAACAACACAAGGAAAAATCAAAGTCAAACACAGAGTCAAAATCTAGAGGCAAAAAGTCAGTCAGAAAGCAAAATAAAGACAAGCAGGAAGAGTCCTACTATTCAAATTCTAGGATTATAAGGCCAATGCTGTGCCACCATGATTTATAGCTGAAGAATGATGATGTCTTGTGGATGTGGTTGTCTTATTAACAGTATACAGCATGGCAGTATCCATGAATAAGGACCACAAAACAGTGACACCTGAAATAGATTCAAAAAGGCAATGCAAAAATGTAATAAATAAATAAGAGAGGTACAGGATTATTTCCTAACACTACCGTTACCTGAAAGGAATATACAGTATAAGCAGCTCCATGATGGTTAGCTAACATTCTGCTTGTATTCCTGCTCCACGATTTGTTATGATCAAACTGTTCTTTTGCTTTGAGGTGTTGTGGTTAGTCCTGTATAACAAGTCTTTCCTTCATTACTTCTCACTTTTTTTCACAATTTTATTCTGTCATTTCAATACAATTCAGTTCAGTTTTTTTTTTTTTTTGTATAGTGCTCTTTACTGAGTGCAGACACAGTGCGACTGTGACAAGTTCTTACAGAAAAAGTATACATTTTATAAGTTAATAAATACAGACTTAGTACACAAAGACACTGATTTGTTCAAAACATAGAACACAAAGTAGTTTGAAGCTGATTAACATAACAAGAAATCAACAATGTGTGTCCATTAATTCATTGTTGAATTATGGCCAGTTGAAAACTAAGCAAAAAAAAAAATTTTAATCCGGTCAGCAGCACCCTTTTCTGAAAAGTTCACAACCAGATGTAGGAGAGAAAGTCAAAGACAAAGTCAGACCCAGTCACAGTCCTGGGGACCTCGGCCAACTGACCACCTACCCCCTTCTGGGTATTCAGTAGTAGATTATGTTCTGGCCCATCCAATCAGATGACAGAATCGTTCCATCTCATGATTCCAAGAATCCCAGTATCTCAGATGTCTATTCCATGGGCAGGAGAACATCATGGCAGTATTGGAGTGGCACCAAGTACCAAGAAGAGAAACAGAACAGAGGACAGTTCGTAATAAGAGTAGATACTATTAGATTAGATAGACCTGTTAATCCCATGGGGAAATTTAAATGCATATAACAGCATAAATATGAAAAAAGATTCAGACAATCAATCAATAGATAGACATATATATATATATATATATATATATATATATATATATATATATATATATATATATATATATATATATATACTATATATATATATATATATATATATATATATATATATATATATATATATATATATATATATAAATAAACATGTATTGTGCAGAAATAGAAAAATTATTACAAGATACAAGAATACATGAACTTAAATAGTATATGCATTTAGTGTGTGACATCAGGTGGAAGCAATGAATTGCCTTTTAGCAGTGGCAAGAAAAATCCCCAGAAGTGTAGCAAACTATGGAGCAATGAACCTGTGGCTAAAAGTGCTCCTGGAGAGTGCCTCCTAGAAGGGATAGAGGGGATTTTTCATGATGGCATCAATTTTGCCACCATTCTCTTTTCATAACAGCTTGCATTGTGTGCTTTCCTGGATTCCATTTATAATTAACAAAATCAATTAAACATTATATAGATGTTAACTCAATATGCATGAGTTATAGGCCAGTATACTGTATTTTACTGGTTCTCTCAGCAATTGATTTATTCAATTACTTTATAGCAGCTGAAATTAAATATATTGCTATGCTATTAAGAATAGAGTAGAAACAAAACTGTAATTTCTACAGTTTATTGATGGTAGACATTTATTCAAATCCATTTTATGATGAGGCAATTATAATTTTAGGCTTTGATATCAATATCACATTGTGATTTATAGCAAATTTAAATCAACATTGAATTATTCAACTCTGAATAATCTTAACATTATTGAATATCACCACTGGTGCTGTCTCTTGTAATAATATACTGTAGATGACGTCTGTGAATGCTAGTCCCTCTCTGTCCCCCATTACTGTGCTGCTTTCCATGGTCAATGGATTCAATTATTCAACAAACTATCCAGTTTATTAATGTGGGATTACATATCTATTTGTGAAACCACACCAAAACAGGAAATACAAAGAAGCAGCATTCATGGTTCCAACACAGCAAGGAGCAATTATGGAATCCAACCATATACAAAAAATTGCATTTAAATTCTTTGTTGTTCTCATTTATGTGTTTTAAAATGAGAAAAAATTCAGATTTAAAAAACACAAAAAAATTTCTTTCTCACCTTAACCCATTATTCAAATATACCCAGCCAACGGTGGTTACTTCATGTATGTGAATTTCCCCTTGGGATTAATTAAGTATCTATCTATCTATCTATCTATCTATCTTCAGCTGGTATACTATGTAAGACAAAATTTAAGCCTGGTGTTATTAACAGGAATAATTTTTTAATAGGATTTATTTTCATTTTTTACTTTGTTGTAAATTGTTAAATGTTTTTGATGTTTTCCATTTGCTTTGACATAGTGAATAAAGTTTTCCAAATCATTGAAGAAAAAAATGACGTGTAAAAGGTACAAAAGTTAGTGTTAAAATGGAAAATTTGAAAGGGTTTCTTTCTTTCTTTCTTTCTTTCTTTCTATGCACTAACAAATTGCATGAATTATCTACTTAAATGCTGCATAATTTTCCCTTTTATATTTAGATGGTCATTACGAGCCACTGATCCTTAAAGCACCATTATGTTTTCAGATTTCTTTAGAGATTAATTACATGATGTATAAATTCCTTGTACTAATTATGATTAAATACTTCTTATACAACACGCACTCAAGTAGAAATATCTTAGAACATAAATAAGCACAGGAAAGCTGTTGCATTTGAAATGTTACTTAGAAATGCATGCTTACAATCCGATATCTTTGCAAGAAATAACAAAAGTGTGCTTTTTGGTGAGCTGAGTAAAGCCATGACCTTCATACTCTTAAGTGCCTTGTGAAGTGGCTCACAAATGAAACACTTAAACATAAGCTCTGAGGAAGCTTTGTAGAGTTTATATATTCATTTGAAATTTTTCAGAGGATCTAAGATACAAAAATGTTAGTTGGGATTACAAATATATTTTTAGTGAAGAATGAAACTACAGTAGGAAATTTTAAAAGAGTTTACATTTTTTACCAAAGCACCATTGGCTATAAGCTGCGCACAGTATCTACATTTCACTGTTGATTTCACATAATTTTACGCAATTCTGAAAAATGCATTGGTTTAATTTGAGAGAAAAAACAAGACAATAGTGTCAGTTGCAAGTGTTTTTTTCTTGACAAAGGTATTATCTGTGGCTTTTTCATTCAAAAAATAAAACATAATAAGACTTTAATCAGTGCTAAAGATGACTAAGGAGAACACTTATCTGATGTGTTAAATATTGAATAAGCTTTAAAACACATTAACCGACTTGAACATTGTTTGCCCGAAGCTAGATTATAAAAGGTATTTTCATTAGAGTTACAATTTCTGTTGTCATAACTGAAAAATGCTTATGAACAGAGCGCAGTACTGTAAGATTTAAAAAGTATATTCTCCCTAAATAAAAAGGGAAGACGCTGTGAGAGAGTTGCCTAGAGGTTTCCACATTAATCTTCTTAAGGTACAAAGCAGGAGTCCCCAACTCCAGTCCTGGAGGGCCGCAGTGGCTGCAGGTTTTCATTCTAACCCTTGTCTTAATTAGTGGCCTGTTTTTACTGCTAATTAATGTACTTTAAATTAATTTTAATTGACTTGTTTTTTAAGATTTGCTCCCCTGAATTTCTTCATCATTCCTCTGAATTGCTTCTTTTCTTTCCTTAAATGGTACCCAAACAGAAATGAGTGAGTGAGCCAACAGAAGACCATATAAGTCAGGATCTCAAACTCCAACCAATTTCACTCCAAGCAGTTGCTTAATTAGATGCCATTTCTTGATGTTAATTAAAACCGTTCTTTAATTCCATGGCTTGTTGCTGCTCTCATTTTGCAATAGCATACATTTCCGAAATTGTTAATGTTGTCTTTTCTAAGAACACTGTTAAAATGTTTTGGGGACCTGAGCAGATCAACATTCCTGAGACCTTCATCTTTCTTTATTTCCGGATATTGTATGATGGATATGTTTTTCTGGTCATGTTTTGGCACAGTTTGTATCTCATGTTTGTTTGGCTGCTAATTAAGGAATAAGAAAGCCAAATAAAATTAACTGAAAAGAAGTTAATTAGAAGCAAAAAGTGGTCACTAATTAAGAAAAGGATTAGAATGAAAACTTGCAGCCACTGGGGTCCTCCAGGACTGGAGATGGAGACTCCTGGTATAGAGGAATACAATACAAAGTGAAAAAGTCACTTGTGCAAAGTTTAAACAATAATGCAAATACAGAGAGTTATTCACTATAACAGATTTTGACAAATGTCAAATTGGGTCTTTTTGACTATTTAATAAAAACTGTAATTCATGTATATTAGTTGACTTTCTCAAAACTCTTTTAATAATCATTTTAATGATACAAAACATTTCGTACTCAAAACAGATACCTGTCAGTGTTTGTGGCAGTCAAAGACCACTTCAGCATTGTGCACTTATGAACAGTGAGCTAAAATGTGAATGGCAGAGTACATCCTGTGGCCAGGCCAACATTCAAATTGAGAATTCTAGATTTGTGAGGCAGCAGAGCTGAACACTGCACCCCTCAATATGGCAAGAAATAATACTGTGCAACCTGATTTGTTTATTATTCCTGAAAACAAGCCAACAGTGATATTTCATAATTTCATACTTTACCATTTGAAAATAACAGAAAATACAACCTATTTTAAATCACTAACAATTTATCAGAAACGTTATGTCAACTTCAATTTATATGAACTATTTCAACACCATCAATGGAGCTGGGTAGGTCTAATCATTACAGAAGACGCATTTTAAAAGTGAATTTGTCTTTACAGCATGGAGGTAATTAAAGCTCATCATCAAGTTAAAATTGTATTACACGTAACATTCATAAAACAGATTACAGTATCCACACTGGCTATGACACTTTTTATAATACCACTTTACAACATGTCAAAAAGTGCAAAGCCTCTCCTTAAGGTTGATGTAAAATAATTATCTAATAGCTAGTAACTGTATCTACAATCACTATAATGAACTGTTTTTCATTTTCAGCTTATTTGAGTAGGTTAAAACAGATGTATTTTTCTTCAGATTATGTTTTTGCAAATGGTGTCTGTCAACTGTTTTCAATCTAGTCATCACCAAGATCCGCTAACATCTGTAATTTCCATAGTATCAGTTGTGGAAATCTGTATAGCCCAAATTACATAAGAAATGCCCCAATGGGCTTTAACAGACCCAGTTTTGTTGACAGCCCACCACTGTCTTGACTCCCAGTTGTGTAACAGTCAGCATTGTCATCAGATTTTCTATTTAGCAGTATATTAAAAGTACATTGCCTAGGTCTTAGCTTTAAATTTTGTACTACATCTGCATAATGTGTCTAATTGATTATTAAATACGACTTTCAAATACTGCCTTGTAACATATTCGAATTGAAATGTGCATTGAGTCTTCTATGTACTCTGTTTCTGAGAAATAGTTCACATATATATGTATGCGGGCAGTAAGTGGGATGTGTAACTTCTGTTTGCCATTTAAGGGGGAAAGGTGGTGTAATTATTAGTTCTGTTCGGAAATATCTTGTTTTGCTGTTCGCGTGGAGTTGACAGTCTCCCTGTGTTACTCTCGGTTTTCTAAAAAACCTTCATTTTCTTCCCCCAACCCATACAAAGATGCCTAACTAACTAGCAATGTCAGTGACTTTGGGCCTGTGAGGTACTCTATGTACATTATGATGCACTAGTACATGTCAATGTCTGGTTTGTGATTTGCATATATAGAATGCATTCTTATGTAATCCTGTAAAGGAAAACAGAAACAGAAAATGCATACATGCAGGTACATAGTTTTTGAAACTTGCCAAATCCAATTCCACAGCCTATGCCAGCAACCACTGGTGGATGGCAGAATAAAGCTCGTGGAGGTGTGGATCTAGAAAATGTATAGATGAAGAGATTAATAATCTAGATAAGAACTAATAATAAGAATTACTCTATAAGCAATGAGTGACCAGAAAACAAAAAAAACTTTTTAGCAGCCCCATTCTTGCTGTCTTAACAGCAGTCTTATAGGATACAGTTCACAATCTGTGCAGTTTTCACAGCCGTTTTGGGATGACTAATAAAAATGCTGCAACACTCTCATATATCACAAAGTGGAATCCTCTGTAGTAGGCTAAAAGAGGACATTTGGGACTTGATGTATGATTCTTTTGATCTATAGAGAAAAAATATTTTTTCATTGTTACACTTCCAATAATTCATACGTTATGTGATAATTTAAAAGAATAAAATGCTTTATACTAAATGTCTATTGTCATATTTTAGCAGTACTTTTCAAATTGTAAAGTTGAAAAGAAATTATCAAACATCATTGAATTCAGTTCTTGGAGCTAAATAAATACATTTAAACAAATGTAAATGTTTAATTCATATATTGTACTTTCTTTGATTCAAAGTTCTTATTACTTTTTAAACTGTGCTTCATTTCCTGCCAAAATATTTAACACAAAGTATCAGATTCAAATGTAGCTTTTGGGAATGTATAGTAATATCATATACTGTATAGAATAAGATTCTCAGTCCCTAATGAAGAGTCGCCAGTTTAGATAGCCAGCATATTTTTAGCTTGTAGAAGGTAAACCAGATTAGAAACCTGTGCTACCAAGAGTAGATTAATATCAGTTCAAATTGTAGTTCAAAGTATGCTATTAGTTTTTATTAATTACAATTGCAAAAACGTTTAGTGAACGTCTAATGTCATCGGTAGTTTTTATCATTTCAGATTTTCCTTTTTGTTGAAGCGCAGTATATTGAGTATGGAGCATTGTTTAGTATATTTAAAAAAAATCAGTAATTGTAATTGTTTTAACTATAAAATTAATAAGCTTAAAATGATCGATAAGCTGTTTAAGCTTCAGCACAGAACTTGTATGTACCATTTGATAATAAAATTGGAAATGTTCTTAAATCAAGTGCACACGACATAGAGATTAGGATATTTGGAAATCTGTGGCTTAACACTACTGTATTTTATTAATTTTCAATGAAACAAGTAACCCTGTTAAGAAAGATTTTCTAGAGCGGGCACAGAGGTTAAGGCTTTGGACTTTAGGCCCTGAAGTCATGGGTTCAAATCCCGCTAATATAACACTGTGTGACCATAAGTAAGGCTCTTCAACCATCTATGTTTGTATCGAAAAAAAAGAAATGTAAGCACAATTGCATCTCAGATGTTGTTAGACAACTTGAATAAAGGTACTAGCCAAATAAGTTAATAGTAGACAAATACTTTTTTAAGATTATAATGCCTGACTGTAATCAGTAAGCCGGCAGTCACACGTTTAACAAAGGCAATGAATACAACTCAAGTTTTACTGAGGTGGAAGTTTTGCATACATTGTGAGAAATTCTCTGCTAACAGCTGTCTGGATGCATTTGTAGCCAAATTAAAAAAAAAAAAATTCACCTCTTCAGAATTATATTGAAGCAGTCCAAACTAGGCTATAAAATTTAAAGAAAAAAAGGTAAACCGTATGGAACTAAAGAGAAAAGGATTTTGCAAGTGTAAATTTTATTCATGTGTGAACAGAAGTGTTTATCTGAGATTTTGCAGATTTCTGTAAACAGCTTAAAGCTGAAAGGCTCTTATTACTCAAAATAGTGTATTGCTTGTTATAAAAATGCCCTTTTGTCACAGTTTTCAGCCTAAACATACTTGTCACTCACCAATTCTGAAGTTGCAGCTAGTGCATCTGGTTGATATAATGTGCCATCCAGAGGTATTTCTTGCTGCTTGACCCCTAAAATCAGTATCTAACAATAATATTAAAAAAGAAACACTTTCAAATCTTGAACCATTTAAACAGTTGGAATTAACAGTTGTGATGCCCCCCGGCCCACACCAATGTTGCCTAGCAACATTTGAATTCAAGAAGGAATCGAAGAAGCTGAAATCCCTGTGGAGAGGCAAACAGCAATAAGAGTGCCGTTGACAGATGATCTGAGTATGTTTCATCTAATATACTGTGAAGATCACTGGCTCCTTTCATGAATGATAAATGGACTATACACAGATCAATGGATGCTGCAATAAACTGGAATAAGGCTCTGTAGTGGATCTTGAGCCCAATAGCTAGGTAAAGCCAGGTACTTTTTTTGTGCTTTCATTGGAGGTTCCTTAGCTGATTGAGTCCAAAGAAAGTGAGTGAAAAAGAAGAATTGTCATCTTAACAGACAAGCAGTAATTCTGCCAGTTGAGTCTCTTACTAGCACAGTCACTTCCAATTAACTTTCACTAACGGCTCTAAAACCCATGCAGAACATAATTTGAGGTATTTGAACCTTTGCCAAATCCTGCTGACTTTGGCACTCACAATGTCAATCCAAGGTATTTCATAACATAAAAAGCCATTACTAGAGAGCCTTAATACTATTATGTACCGATTTCAAGGGTGTTTAATAGCTTTTGCTTTGCCGCTATTGCTAAAGTACTTTTAACTAGCTAAGAGTTGTTGAGATTTTAATGTAACCTTCCAAATAATATAGTGGGATTAAACCACACAAGAGTTCAGGATCAAGACTTACGATTGGGTGCCTGCATTCTCTGAACAAGTCGGCTAACCTGCTTGCGCTCTGATTGGAACCATGTGGTTAAACGCTTCTAGCTCTGAATGCGGCTTTGTAAAATAATGCAATACAAGCTGGTGTTTGGTTTCTCTAGCATTTAGGTTTTCCTCATCCGTTTTCTTTTGAAACGTTTGTCCTAGACCTATTCCTACAAACATCTTTTGCTAATGTTATATCATTTATATTGATAACCAACGGTGAAACAATAAGGTCAATCTGTTAGTTAAAGGTAGTTATTTTGTGAGACAGTTTCAACAGAGGAACACAATAGGCACAATAATATCAAATTTTGAATGAGTGAGAGTGATGGGCTGGTTCTTCATCCAGATCCTGTTCCTGCCTTGTGCCGAATGCTGCCAGGATAAGTTTCAGTCTCACCATACGTGACCCTACATTACAATAAGTGAGAAAGGAAATGTTGAATGAACATATTTGAGGTGGTCCTGCAGTTGTTTACCAAGTGGAGGCACTAATCACGCAATTTACTGAGATGGCTCTTCAAGTTCAGTTTCAGCTGCTGAGTTCTGTGAATGTTGTTCAATGTAATGGCTAATCCTCAAGGTTTGTGATCTCTAAGCAACCTGCTGCATCTTAGGTTATTTGTGTGTGACATCTGGAGCAGAGAAAGGGGCACAATGAATGAGGTCCCCAGCTAGAGCTTTGAAATAATATTTTGGTACAGCTTAGCTATTAGTTAACCAAAAGAGTTTGATGAACTGCTTTGTCTCCTCTTGTTTGCCTGTGTTTTTATTTTCTTATGATTCATTTAGGGCCTGAGATCACTAGTGCTGGTTGTAAAACACAGTACATACTCCCACAAAAATGTTATACTTTTCTTAATTAAATAATCCACGGAATGGCCAATAAAAAGTGAAATAATTAAAAACATTAACTGTGTTTTTGTTTGCAATATCATGGTAGAAATGCATGGTTTTAAATTCATAAGACATTTCTTGGAGGATATAAAAGTGTACACTGGAATATTCTTGAAATATAATATAATTACACACTGTATTGTAATTGCACTTGTCAATTATACTACCCTGCCTGTCATTAAGCATCCTCAGTAAACAACACAAAACCATGGCCTCTAATCAGTAAATGACATATATTTTATCGTTCTTTGCTTTTAGAACGATGGCATAGATTCAAACTAATTTCCACACAAAGCCTTATGATTCTCACTTTTTTTTTGTTGACAGAACACAGTGATTTTGTTCTGCACACGGCAAAATATTTGCCTAAATACACCTGATATCCTTGAAAGACTGTTTAATTCTGTGGTATTTATATCAATAGTGCAATTTAGAAAGCATGAAAAAACAAGTGAGAGAGACATTGGACAGCAGTGTTGAAGCCAGATGTAGTTACACTGAAAGGGGCATATTAGAACTGTTTAAAGGTCATCATGTTAATGCAAGTGCCTGGCAGGAAGTTCAATTTGGACATGTGAGGAGGTTAGTCCAGACAACTTGGTGAGCATTAGTTTTATTCCAAACTGTTTTGTAAGTAAAATTCAATTCATTGTTAGATTATATTATTTCTTTTATATATCACATTTAAATATATTGTTAAACAAAATGGGTGAGACAAGTAAAGTAATAGGGTCTGTGATGGAGTCCTGTTTAACTGTGAGTCCAAAGAAAGTAAATGAAAGGACTGTAACATCAAAGTCTGGGCTTCCCCAGCCCATAAGGACATCAGTCAATCTCT
The DNA here is from genome assembly GCF_016835505.1 of Polypterus senegalus. Lineage (NCBI taxonomy): Eukaryota > Metazoa > Chordata > Cladistia > Polypteriformes > Polypteridae > Polypterus > Polypterus senegalus. The sequence continues at coordinate 101,278,815 of NC_053163.1, read as the reverse complement.
TTCAGTGGCAGGTTCCTTAATGAATGCTGACTTCCAGTTCATTCTTTTCTTAAACAGAAGATGGCATGGAAGGGATGGGACTAAGGAATCCATTCCAAGATGGGTTTATCCATTCCCGGGAATCCCTGGCTCCCTTTGATGACACAGTGCTCGGGCATCTCACATGTAAACAGTTTTAGAAAGACCAACACTTATTTTTAATAAAACTACTGCAATATGTTGACACCAATAAAAGACTAACTTTATCTACAAGCAGTTCATGCTGTCCAATAAGTACATGTATCTAGTTAGCTGCAGTAATAAGAGCTTATAAAGCACAATGTATCCAGGGTGCGGTCATCCAGGCGAGAGTGCACCTTCGTGCAGAGTACACCAGCGGCTGAGAAAGCACGCTCTGCCTCCACTGAAGTAAGCGACACAGTCTTCAGATACAGATACACTTGCTCTAAACAACACCCGCGCTTGCCGTTGCTCGGAAACACCGGCTTTTCAAGCTTTTACTGATGCATCCAGTTTCTTGTCATCATTCTGTGATGGCAAGTTTCTTGGCACAGGTAATGCGGATGCAACAGACTGATACATTACAATTTCAAGATGCTGTTCAAAGCTATTGTCTGACAGACGTCACTGAAGTCTGCCCCGTCCATGAGCTGCAGAGTGCAGACTCCTCCCAGTCCACTGTGCTCAGTCTTAGTGGGAGCCGGGAGACTGACTGCTGCTGGTCTGTTGTTGACTGAATTAATCGGAAACACACTACACCGTGGGCCAAAAAGCCATGCCACAAAATTTTTTTCAACTATAACTCTGTTATTTCTTGATCGATTTATAAGCTTTTACATGCTATATATGCAAGCTTGGTTGTTCCCGGTTCCCGGGACTTCCCATGTGAAAGGGGAAATCACATCACTGGTCCTCCCTGCTTTCTTTCCCTGGAAGAACTACTAAGAAGGAAAGGTTATTAACTGTGGTGTTACACCAGTTTATGGGACAAAGCCACGTCTTGCAGTAGTCTACAGCAAAGTCAAAGAGAAAGACAGGCCATAAACCTGTAGTACAAAAAGTTCTCCACAAGGCAGTCTGTTAACTTAGGGGTTTCTAGGTGCCATATGTGTTTGGTGGCCAGGAAGGACAATAGACAGTGGCAAAGAGTGAGATCCTGTCTGAATCATACACTGTTGTTCCTAGATGTGAAAGAGTAGCATGCCAGGGTCACCTATGGCATCTAGCTGGGCAAGCAGGGTTCTGGCTTCGTATTCAATTTCAAATACTACCCTCACTGACCAGCTTAATCCTGTCACTTTACACAGTTTTTCCAGTGAATTCAGTTGCAGACTTCATCTAGATAATGCTGGAGAGTTGAATGCTATTGTGTAGTCTGACATACACCTTGACTCAGTCCAACCAGTCTTTGACTTGTGCCCATAAATGTTATTGGGACAGACTCTGTGTGTGCAAGAGTTGAGAACCAAGAAGCTCTTAGTGAGAAGTAAAATACATATAATAACAGAAGAGAGACTCGTCTCTGTGATATTTCATATTTTACATACCATGAAAGAATGAAAAAAGAAAACACTCTGACACTGTGGCCAAACTGTATATAAAACATTTGTAATCCAAAGCTGGAGGTTTACCACCATATTAGGAGTTAGAAATAAAGCACTGGCAGAGACTTACTTAAAAAGTAGAAGGGGTAGTATTAAAAAGAGATAGGAAATAACAAACCGAGTTCCAGTTCATTTGGCAGACATTGAGCACAAGTCCAATAATTTCAGACCCAGAGAAGCGGCAGGATGTTATTTCTCTTCTGCTTGCCTTGTGTTCATTCCTATTTTTGTAAAGCATTGTTTATGTTTAAAGGTGACCCTTTTGGTGGCATCCCAGGCACAGAGGATCATAAGGGCTTCCTTCTATCCAAAAATATAAAAATATTTTTTGAAAAAAAAAAATCATTTTTCATGTTTTTTCAAATCATGTTTTTTCACAAATTACTGTGTATTTGTAATATATGAAAACTAAATCCATGACATTTTCTGGAAATATTCTGGGAATTGAGAATACAAATTGAGTTCCTACTAGAATGTTATGGGGACTGAGGTTAATGGGATGTTCCAGAGATAGCATGTGGACTAGGGATATGTTTTGAGAAATGAAGCCAGTGGACTGTCTGGAGGGATTTTTCTTTTAAGCTGAATTGCACAAATCAATTAGTTGTGCCTGGAGCAACCAAACATTGATCTGTCAGCTCATGCTTCATCGCTTCTTTTAATCATTTAGGGTTTGAGATTCAAGAGATAAAAAAAACTGTTAAATAAGAAAGCCTGAGGTTTATTTGTATGTGAAAGGCAGATAGGTAGAGTCATTCTTATTGATCTCTTGGTTTTGTTTTGGTGTTTATTCTGATTCTTAAATTTTAAACATGTCTCTTGATATTTAATGGCATAATTCTTACATGGTGTGCTTTTCCATAAAAAAAAATACTGTGCTGTAAATAATGAGAAAGAAAATTCTGTTTTACCAGTTAAAAATATTTATTACACTTAATCATATAATATTTGAACAGTGCCTTCAAGGGCAGTCTAATTAGCCAACAAAATTAGGTTTGAATATTCAAAATAAAATCAAGTACATAATTCAATATGTTCAAACCTAGTTTAACAATTCTTGCTGTTACATATACGATTGTAAGTGCAATGACAGCCACGACAAGAATAAACACCAGTACCAAATACAAAAATCCTAAAGGTACTCAAGGAACTGTTATTTAAATATAAGTGCCATCAAAATCTTGAGCATATACCCGGCCATCTTTTTTTCTGTCTAGTATGGACAGTTTAATGCATAAGTCCTTCTCAAGACAGCAAGCCATAAAAGCAGCCACAAAAAGGACCAAAATCCTTATAACCCAATTGCGTTGGCACAGCGCGTCTCTACATTACTATTGTTATTTTTACTTTTCTGTACTTGACTGTCTGCAAATCATGAAGTGCTCATGACACTGTTGCATTGGCACTGCTTGTAACACTCACCTGCTGTCCTGTATTGCAAACATATTGTGACGTGTCTTGTAGCCAAACAGGCATAAGCAGAGTGGTTTAAGATCAAGAGGAGTACGGGTCAGTTAGTAAGACAGCGACATGGTGTGAAAGCAAGCAAAGTACCAAAAAAGGTTTATTATTTTGGGGATGTCCACTGGGCAGCAGGAGGGTATTGTCTATATTGTTGGCAATCAGAGTAAAAAAAGCAGTCGGCACATCTGGACTCCCCCATAAAAACAGCTCCCATGTTCTTTACGGGATCATCACTGTACCAAGTTAGGGTCCACACAATCTGCCTACCTTTTTTCTCCTATACAGATGTTGCAATATTTTAATAAAGGTTGCCTAGATATTTTTAATTACACATCAGTGTTTTAGGCATTATGTGTCAAACCACTACGCATTGTTAAGAAATATTGTACGACATGGCATGTTGGCTGAAGAGGCTTTTTAAATTCGGGGTTTTCAAGTATTTTAATCAAAGGAAAATCAGATTATTACAGTCATTTTCCAGTTGCTTTAATGAGAAAATCTTAGTATTAAACAACAGTCAGTGATCTCAAGTTTAAGAATGAATGGGATACAATCAGATGCAAAGCAATACTTTTGGGGCACAGGCAAAGCATTTAGAAAAACGTCTCAGAGTACACTTATAGATCAAAGTGCATAGCAGTGGGACAGGAAAAAACACTATATTGTGTAGAGGTCTGGCAGTATGTTTTACAAATGAAGATAACAGGCCAACTATTCAAAAGTAAGAAAAGGTTAATCATGGAAGTCTGCGGTGGGCTGGCGCCCTACCCGGGGTTTGTTTCCTGCCTTGTACCCTGTGTTGGCTTTGATTGACTCCAGCAGACCCCTGTGACCCTGTAGTTAGGATATAACAGGTTGGATAATGGATGGATGGATAATCATGGAAGTGAAGCGTCAAAAAACAGCAAAATATTGCAGCTTTATGTAGTGCAACTGGAATAAAAGCCCATTTATACTTGGGTACAGACTGCCACAGGAATGCCTGCATACAATGATGGCACATGCTGATCTGTTTATAGTTCAAGTGTCTAGTGCATGACATGGTGGTAGCAGAATCCTCTGGCTTTTTCTTCTATGTTTTTTCTTTGACTTTACATCTTGGTCTCTAAGATATTTCCATTTCTTCCTGCACGAACCTTCACCTTTTCCCATGGTCTGGTCTAAGGTTGAAGATTTTTAGGGGGTTGGGTTGTGGAGGCTGGACCCTGTATTCAAAAGCCAGCACTCCCTAAATGATTCTGTGTGGGAACCTCCTGCCTTAAGCCTTTGATGAATCATCAATTAATTTTGCCGTTCATGTACAGTACAAGGGCAACCCATTCCCCCTCTCAGGCCTTAGATCTATTGTCAAGAAATCAAGCCGCTCTAAACCACCACCCAAGACATTCAATCAGTAGTCAAAGAGTCAAGCCACTGTAATCTTGAAGGGGGAACCCCACCACTCCAGAACTCACCCCACACCACAAAAAGTATCTGACTTGGCCACTGGTCTGGGTTATTTTTGGACATTTGGCACTAAACACTGTGTGCTTTTAATGTTGGATTATGTAACTACAGGTAGCAACACTTCACACAGCCCTTCTTGCCTAGAGCCTGTGAAGATGTCATGCACAGGCACACACAGGGCCACATGTTTGCACATTTTTGGTGGTTGCCACTGCCAGGATATGCATGCTATGCGAGATGACAAACTTTACAGCACTTGTACCTTTGTGGTGATCCAGACATGTCAAGTATAAAAAGACTTTAACTCAATTCCAGAATTAGTGAGCATAAAACCGTGAAAACATTGTTTGCTCTTCCCCCAAGCACCCCCAGTGACGTCTAACTCGAGGAACACTCAGAATGTCAGCTTTGCCTTTGAATAACACCTTTTTTTAAAATGAATTCAGATTATACTCTAATAGTGATGTTTGATCCTACAGGAATAGTATTTAGTCCCCTTCTCATTTTCTTATGTTGTAGCCTTATACTAAAATCATTTGAATTCATTTTTTTCTGACATCAAGCTAGATTCACTACCCCAGAATGACAAAGTGAAAATAGGGTTTTAAAATTTTTTGCAAAAGTATTAAAAATAAAAAAACTGAAATATTACATTGGCACAAGTATTCAGACCCTTTAGCCAGAACCTCACTGAAACAGCTTTGGCAGCAATTACAGTGTAAATCTTGGACACTTTTTGGGTATCAGGTAACAGGTTTTGCACACCTGGATTTGAGATTTTCTGCCATTCGCCTCTGCTGGTAGGATGGAGACTGTCAGTGGACAGTTATATTCAGGTCTCTCTTGAGATATTTGTTTGAGTTCTGTTCCACACTCTGGCTGGGCCACTCACCGTCATTCACAGAGTTGTCCCAAAGCCACTCCTGTGTGGTCTTTGCTTTGTGCTTAGGGTCATTGTCCTGTTGGAAGTTATCCTTTGACCCAGTCTGAGATAGAGTATTCTGGAGCAGGTTTTCATTAAAGATATCTCTCTACTTTGCTCTGTTCACCTTTCCCTCCACCCTGACTAGTCTTCAAGTCCATGTCATAGGAAAACAACCGCACAACATGATGCTGCCATCACCATGCTTTACCCTTGAAATGGTATTGTGCAGGGAATGAGGGATGCCTGGTTTCCTGCAGACATGAGGCTTAGAATTGAGGGCAAAACGTTCAATCTTGGTTTTATCAGATTAAATAATCTTGTTTCTCATAGTCTAGTCTAGTTTAGGTTCCTTTTTGTAAACTGAGTGATCTTCCAAGCGTCACCTGGCCATAAACCCACATTAGTGGAGTAATGAAGTGGTGGTTGTTCTTCTAAAAGTTTCTCCCATTTCCACACAGGTTCTTTAGAACTCACTCTAAGTGACCATCAGGTTTTTGGTCATCTGTTTTATAGTGGCGCTTCTTCCCTGATTGTTCAAGTTTGTCTGAGCAGCCAGCTATACTGTATGAAGAATTGTGATTGTGCCAATCTTATTCCATTTGGGAATTATGTAGGCCACTGTACTCTTTTTTTATAGCCTTCCCCAGATCTGTGATTTGACACAATCCTACCTCTAAGCTCTGCAGGAATTCTTTCAATGTCGTGGCTTTGTCAATTGTCAACTGTCGGACGTTCTGTAGTCAGGTGTGTGCCTTTCCTAGACATGTCAAAATGAATTGTAGATAAATCTCATGTATCGCTAAGAGAATGTGATGGACCTGAGCAAAATTTCAGGTTCTGAATATTTGTGTCGATGTTGTATTTTAGCACTTTATTATTAATAAATGTACAAAAATTCCTAACATCCTGTTTACGCTTTGTGATACTACTGTAATGAATTTTGTTTGATTAGGTACAAAAAGTTAATCTAAACCATTTTAGCATAAGTTTGAAGCATAACAAAGTGTGTAAAAAGTAAAGGAATCCTTTCTGAAGGCACTGTATGTAAATTCTGATAGCCATGGTGAGTTCAGGTTTGAGATTCTGCTGAGGTGCCTTCTTTATGGAGTCTTCATAGTTATTGCTATTATAATTTTAGTCCATGTATTCTGCTTCAGTTCAGTCCAACAACATCAGCTAAGCTAAACGAAGACTCTAATTGTGGCAGAGCAAGTGAGAAAATGAGTGTGCTTTAAGATGGACCCTTGAGGTGACACTAATCCACTACGGGGTTCACCTGTGTGTATCCGCAAGCTAGCATTCTGGTGTCAGTCAGTCAGTCATTCTCCAACCCACTATATCCTAACACAGGGTCATGGGGCCCTTCTGGAGCCGATTACAGCCAACACAGGGCGCAAGGCAGGAACACACCCCGGGCAGGACGCCAGCCCACTGCAGGGCACACACACACACACACCAAGCACACACTAGGGACAATTTAGGATTGCCAGTGCACCTAACCTGCATGTCTTTGGACTGTGGGAGGAAACCCACACAGACACAGGGAGAACATGCAAACTCCACACAGGGAGTTTGGGAAGCGAACCCAGGTCTCTTTACTGCAAGGCAGCAGCGATAGCGCTACGCCACCCATTCTGGTGTTTTACATATAAAAAACACATAATATACTGTGGTAAGCGGCCCAGACACAGACAGGCAGACATCGTTATAATCACTCAACACACGCATTATTTACAAAAACTCTATTTACTGTGAAGCACACAACCCCAAATAACTCCTCCTAAAGTCCAGGCCTCTACCCAATGCCTCTTTCTTCAGGCTGCATCCACTCTTCTCCAATAAGACTTGGTCCTCTCCTCACCCGACTCCAGCCCTTGAATGGAGGGAGGTGGCCCCTTTTATCCCCATCCGGACGTGCTCCAGGTGCCTCCCAATTAGCTTCTGCCAGCACTCTTTATTGTGGCGGAAGTACCGGCTGCGCACCTGGAAGCACTCCGGGTGTCCCTGGTCTTCTTCCCCCCAGCATTTCCGTGTGTGACGGAAGTGCTGAGGGCCAGGGCTCCTTTGGCATTGGGGCGCCCCGTGGCGGTGACCACGGGCCCCTTTAGGTTTGAGCTTCCATGCTCAGTTCCCGTGGTCCCCAAAGCCACCAGGGTGGTCACTCCCTCGTGGTCTGGAGGAGGCGCAATCCCTCCTCCAGTCCTTCCAGGCATCCCGGCTGGGTGCCACCCCAAGCCGTTTGACACAATGCACAATATAAAACAGACTGATTGGGCTAGTATTCATAAAGTAGTATACTTTACAGGTCTCAAGAGCTAGATGTTGTAAAGAGGTCCACTGTTGTCGTTGTGTTTCCAAATAAATAAATAATCGATGCACTCGCGCTGGTGAGTGGAGCAGGTGAGAGCGATTGTCTGAGAAGATCTCCAGGTTACTGGAAGGCAGTCAGCTGACCATGCATTGCTTGCCCGGCATGTGTAAGCGGTCCAATTGTCTTGTTATCATCCTGAGGTAGCAATTAAGCAATCGCTCCTGTAACTCTCCCCAGTGTATAAAAGGGGAGCACAGGATGGGAAAAAGGAAAGGGAAAGGGCACAGACGTTAATGTGGGGAAACCAGGCAAGAGTGAGCAGGTGCAATGAGAGGAAGCAGGTGGATGGGAGGGGAGCCTCAGAAGGACTGTGTGGCTGGCACTCAGGAGAGAGCTGAGGAGTCAATTCTGCTGAGCGTTTAAGTAGCAGGAGCGACCACTATGCTCAAGAGTGTACTCACACCAGGAGAAGCCAACAGATCAACAGTGGTGAGAGGACAGAGCCTGCTTTCGCCAGGTGGAGCCTAAAAAGGCAGCGGTGGGTACGAAGCAGGGCTCGGTGGCTCCCTGCAAACACCATAGGATTAGTAACAAGGACATGGGTCAGGATAAAAAAGGCTGTCTGTGCCTGCTGGGGGACTTCATCTCGGGCTGCAAAGACAGGAGAGGGCAAACTGAAGAGAAGTCAGATTTTTAAAGGGGCACCAAGGCTCATTGGACAAAAAGACCATCTCCTGCCTATGTTTTAACCTTGTTTTAATGGATTTTCTATTCATTGAATTTTAACTTCCACAGCACCTTTTAATTGGATTATTTATTTATTTATTGAAGATTGAGCATTGCACTTTTGAACACTGTTTGTTTGGATTTTGTTTTAATAAAGGCACTGAGCACTTTTTTTACACCTACCCCTTGCTATATGTGTGTTTTGTCCTCATCCGCAGACTTATCCCAGTGATGACCTATGATGAGGTCGGGTTAAAGAGACTCCCAAAGCCAAAGTGGGAGCATGGAGCAGCCCCACAGGGTCACACTAGCAAAATTAATATTTACAGTAGTTACATGGCAAAAGCCCAGTAAAGTGAAGCTATCATATGTACAGTCTAAATTAAATTCAGTTATTAAGGCCAAGTAAACCAGTCCATAGTAAGATGATTAAAATTATAAAAGGTGTGAACTGCATGCACTTTGTTAGACCCAGTCTAAATAAAACCTTTTTAATGTGATTCATACTTGTTAGCGGCAATTAAAATTGGTCCATTATTGCTATTCCCTCATCCTTCTCCGCATTAAGGACTGTGAAAAATTGTTGAAGTACAGTAATAGTGGAAGGCAGTGTGGTATAGCTAAGGCACCGGACTTCAAAAATCCAAAGCTAAGGGTCCAGTACTTGCCTTCGACTCACTCTCTGACCCTGAGCAAGTCACTTAACTTACCAATGCCCCATTTTTAGAATCTTAGTGTGAACAGTTGTTCTCTGTAGGTTTAAGGCTTCTTGGCATAGTGTTTCATATAAAAAAGTGCTGTATAAAATAAAGTTGTCTTAGCTATTGAGAATTAGGTAATTGACTCAATCCTTTGTCACTTACAATTACTACAGTTTGATAAAAGCAAGCCAACAAAGACTTGGGTCCCAGGTGAAAAACAAAACAATTTAATAGCAAGATCCATGAGGATTTTTAGCAAATAATAGCCTCAGGATAACACCAAAGCAGCCTTCAGCAATAATCTCTTTGGGAGATATGTGCATTGGTTTGCAAGACAGCAGAGTGAGCATCCACTGGTGAGTTCAAGTCTGGTGGGTGGAATGGCAGAGCTTCTTCTGGAATATTGAAAGGAAAAAAATATGTGACTCTCTTTCCATGCCCAATCACTATTACCAGATTAGTTCTTGCAAAAGTGTTAGAGCAATCATACATTGGACAAACAATTAAGCTTATTTAATATGAAAAATCGTGTTCAATATTTTTAAGGCTTTCTCAGCACCCACTTATGTAGTTATTCTTGGCAACTGCATGAACTTGCTGGAAGCCTTCTGCCCTTATAAACGTGTAACATATTCAGGGATCCTCTTTACCTGCCTGTCATGGATGTAGCAGTCACCTCCAAAATATTCCTATAAAAACTTAAATCAATGTCCTGTGAATGTGACGGAAGTTGCTTTCCGGATCATTCTACAAATGGTGAAGCTAAATAATAAGCAGGCAGTGTGGCGTTGTGGTTAATGGAGGCTTTGGACTTTAAATGCAGAGGTTGTTGGTTCAAATCATGGAATTGACACTGGGTGACCATATGCAAGTCACTTCACCTGCCTGTGCTCCAAATGGAAATGCAAAAGAAATGTAATCAATTGTTCAGCACCTAGGAAAAAGACATCAGCCAAATAATAAGTAAATAATAATGCATGTTCACAAGACATTTGAAATCTTGTGTGTTTTTCCCTTTTATTGCTTTCTTTCAATTATGCTTTAAATGTGTGCTCATTATATATGTACTTAACCAGATAAAGACTGAGTAATTCATTAAATATTGTCTCAAAGTGCCACTTCAAGATATAATTACCCACAAACCTATTCCTGAGTGAGTACTGTTTTGTAAACTGATGGTGCCAGATCTCTTCCATTGGCTTTGCTTAATAAAACTCAGACGTCATAGAAACTCCTGACTCTTGTGTACTTTTTACATCTTTAACAATGGATGAATCAGCAATAGCTGCATTGATACCTTTTATTTATTTATTTAATTATGCGTTGCTTCTGTCTTTTAGGGTGAGGAGAAGACAAAGTCAAGAAGTGCTACAGTACCGTAAGTCCCTTTTTTAATGATAAGAATCGTGTGTCAGGAATGAATAGATAAAAGGATGTGGTTGCTATGAAATGGCTTATGCAATTTACAAAATACTTGAAAATATTGGCCTTTACATATAATAATAAAGTTTATTTTAAAAAATAGATTTGCTTCAATGCTGCGAAATTTGCTGTAAAGCTGTTTTATGCCCTCCCTATGACTATTCAAACTGTACCCACTTTACACAGGTTTAGACCTTTTTTGTTAACTATTTTTTGAAGTGCTTGGTTTCCCTTCTACAAGATAGCTGCTTTTGTACTGACAAAAAGTTTAGGAATGTGATTTTTGGCTAAGTCGAGTTGCAGGGTTAATTATGTAGTAGTAGTGCTACTCCATCTTACTTGGTTTTGATCTTATTCTCTTTTGCTTTTGATGCTTTAATCTTCTAATTAGTCTTGTATGTATTATAACTTGCTTTGTAAGTCCCCTTAGATAAAGTGTTTGGTAAATAAATAACAATAATATTAATGACAATGATAATAGTAACTCATGCTCTGGATATATATTTAATTAAACATCTGCAGGGTCAAGAGCTCCAAAATCTGTACAATACAGATTGTAGTATCTACAAAGTGTGGAGTTGTATTTACTGTAATTGACTATCCGTAGCCAAACATTTGAAAGATTTTTTTAAGTCTAATATCAAGCTGTCTCTAAATGATCTTGTCCAAATGTGTTTTTTTTTTTGCTTGTGATTTATTAGCCACTATTCATTGGATGAGTATTATTAGAAAGGCATTGCCACAGACTTTGGCAAATGAACTGTATGACTTTGAAATGAGTGAAATGCTCCTTAACTATGGTGAACGATGGTTTATTTGGTTAAAATATTTGTTTTTAAAAACATGAATAAGATTAAGTATTTTTGAATGTAGATTGATGTGTAGGTGGATGCATATTTGTTTATACTTTTAAATTATATGTGGAATTTCTAATTTGAATTACATATTCTGTATATTTAACAAGAAAATAAAGTCTTCAAGGTAGTGATATCTTTCAATTTCATGTTTTAACTAAATACAGTTAGCAGGTTTTGTAGCTAAGCTTATCAATTATTTGCACACTGTTCCAAAGTCTTTTCTTGTTTTAATTTAGTTGATGAATCCTTAGTTTCAGAGCAGGGATTCTGCACTCAGGCCATTTGTTTTCAGTCTTTTTTTTTCTCTTTGTGAATTCTTTAAAACAAATCATTGATTTGTGTCCCCTAATTCTGGAGAATCCTTCTTATTAGTGAGTGCCCTGTTCACTGTAGCCTGCAGCATTTCTAGTGCAGGGACTTTGGGACAGAAGCTCCTGTTAACATGCTCCCGGGCAAAACTCAGAGCAGGCAGGCTGGGAGGACGCAGGTGTGATGCATAGGCAGCACCTGTGGTGTTTCACGTCCCTCCAGCCTCCCCCAGGCAGTTAGCCAATGGAGAACGGAAGAGCCTTCAATTCCAGCAGTTTCCTTCTTTGTTGAATGAGAACAGACAGTAAAACTACAGTATTGTGTGTCAAAATGTCAATCATGGAAACAAAACTCTCCTTTAGACTGCAACCATCTGGTTTATCTTTCAGTCGGAGGTGTCTCCTTTATATAATGTGCAGAAGCTGACAGTCTATCTAATAGAAAGCAGCAAGTCCGCAATGCACGGATCAAATTGAAATGTTTTAATTGTTTCGTCTGTGAAGTAACGCTTAGTATATCTTTCTCTCAACCCACTGTTTACTTCTCAAGTAGAGGTTAAGTTAAAAATACTTTAAGAAGCCCATCTAAGATTGCATGTGAACATTTTGAGATTCTCTCATATTTATCTTAGTAAAAATATATTTTGAAAGAGGCTATATAAGAATATTTCCATACTGTAGATGCTCTAATGATTTTAGTACAAGCAGCGGCCATTGTTATTAGGCCGTTGTTATTAGGTCTTCTGAGACAGATTTGAAATCATGGAATTGTAGCCTTTGAGGGCCACTATACTATATTACCATCTTTTATGTAAACTTTCACTTTTTGCCTAATTTTATTTTTAGTAAATGATTTCTACATTTGTAAAGGGGTTTCATACTGAAGATATTTGAAATATTTTAGGAGCTTTAATTAAATATTTCAATATTGGACTTGTTTTGTTGGGAATGACACGGTGGTTCACACTGCTGTTCCATATCTCTACCCATCCAACTTGTGCACCCAATGTGTAGGTTTTCTTTAGGCACTGTGGCATTTCTCCCACATTCTAAAGAGGTACATGTTAAGTTGATCAATAATTGTTATATTGGTATGGCTATGAGTGGGACTGGCAATGGACTGGTATCATGCATTGCACCCAGTGCTACTGGGATAAGCCTTGGTTTCCCTGTGACCCTAAATTGGATTAAGCAGGTTTGACAAAATGATGTTATCTTTTGCAGAAATTTATTTGGGCAATTGTGTACTGCACAGTTCACAAAGTCATATTTATAAAGAAGAAATAACCCATCATTTTTTTATTGAGTTATGCTTTAAAAACTCTGTCAGAAAGAGAATTAAACTGAAAGCAAGCAAGTAAGAAATATTACAAATACAAAATGCATATAATTTGTCAATATCAATAATTAATATTAGCTCACCACAAGGCTGTAAATATCTGCAAAAGGGACAAGTAGTTAACTGGAAGAATGTACCTGTTTAACCAGCAACCAATGATGAACCTCTACAGGCATTATAACGCACTCATTAATGCTAGACTTGTAAAATGGCTACAAGCCAGTTATTTAATTTTTTTTTCCCCAAAAAACAGTAATTAAAAAAAGAATATTACAAACCATTACAGGACACCAATCAATATTATTTAGACACGTTTGTAAAATCTGGTGACAAACATAGCACCATCTTAGTGTGTAGTTTAGGAAAACAGAACACCGGTAGCTTACATACTGTATATATTGTGAAATAATATGCCTTGACACGTAAAAAAGGTTTAGAGCAGCCACCCATATACTTGCATAAAGGCTGCAAAAAAAGTGAAAATTGGAGGTACAGTAGTGTACAGATTAAGTCCAAAACAGAACTGATTCCCAGAAGGAAGTTGGCTGGGTTTTCAGGGTAAGTGATATCAGCGGTCCCAGGCAGAATTTGCAACGTTTGGTCTGCAGGAATAAACGAGAAAGGGTCATCACACCCTGCCACCCCCTGGTCTGGCCATGGAATTACCTTCTTTTGGTCCTTCTAGCTGCCTCCCATGTGCTTGTGTGTGATAATATGTATAGGCGCTTGGTTCCAGGTGTTTGAGAAGTGCTTCTGCCTGCTACAGCATTTTTCTGTCATTTTGACAATTGTATCAGTGTATGACATAACAGTGAACAGACTCTAGATAAGCATTGTGGTCTATGGATATACGCTGTGTTACAACATCGCAGCTGTTCCCGGCATGGCATGTTTGGAATTTCCAAATAGACAGTAATTTTAACTTCCTTTAGTTATTCTTTTTGATGTGGTATGAGATGTGAGTTTCTCTACTGGTGTCTTTAGGCAGATTGTTTGATTTGGGTGTGCCAAGTACTGAAATCTGCATGAGACTCTTCATTATCAGCTTTTTTAACGGCAATCCTTTTCACCTACTTTTGACGGGGTGTGATGCATCATTTACAACAAATGCATATTTTGCAATTATGATTTTCACAAGCATAGAAGTTTATCATAATCAGAATCTTGCTCTCTGTTATATCAGATTAACAAGAGCAGCATTGATCTTTGTGGATCCAAATCACAGCCCTTATTTTGAGCGCTGCCTTCATGAGGAGTTGGATTTGTTTGGAAATAAGACACTCAGCTAGCCATCTAATCGTTCAAACCACTCATGGTTGTCTCCTGACATATACACTGTGGATTTAGTGACTTGTACATATGTTAGATTTTGTTCTTTCTTATATCCTGCACAATTCACCTTAAAGCAGAGCAGCTGAATGTTTATTCATGTCCTGTAGTTCCATTATGATTTGTATTTTATATCCGTAGGATTCATGTTTTGTTTACATTAAGGGGAAAGTGTCTCTCTTTAAAATAGCTTTTTTGGTCTTTGTGCAAATCTTTATAAAATAAATCCTGTAGGCCACTTTGAAATGGTTTACTCGTATTTGCACTTTTTGATCTTGATAATACTTTATGTGGGGATTTCGATGTTTTTGAATTGTTTTTACTTAAATGCTTCAGATTTAAGTAAGTATGTAAGACCTGTTTTCCCTTTTTGAAGGATGCGAAATATCCACTTATCACTATTGACAAAAATCACAGAAAATATCATGTCATATAAACGAGTCCAAGACATTATAAAGGTTTGGGGCAGCCACCCGTATATTGTTTTTCCCAGCAGCAAAAGGGTTTTCTTATCAAAGAAACGATGTGCATATCACAGAGTCCAAAACAGAAGTGACTATAGTAGCCCAAGATGGAGGCTTTAAAGGTCTTGAGAGGAACTGACGTCATCAAAGGGACCGGAACCAGACGTGATGTCATCAAAGGGGCCGGCTTCAGAAGTGACGTCATCAAAGGGGCCGGCTTCGGAAGCGACGTCATCAAAGGGGCCGGCTTCGGAAGTGACGTCTTCAGAATGCGCCGGAACCTTGCAGGATTTCCCGGGAAAGGTCTGTAGGGAACTGAGAAAGACAGTCAGTGCACCACACCGCCCCCTGGTCGGATGTTTTATTACAATTACTTTAACCCTTTAGCTGCCTCTTACTCGCACGTGTGTGACAATCAATACATCATTTTAATCAATATCACACACCACACATGTATATACAGTATGTGTGTGTGTATACACTCACCTAAAGGATTATTAGGAACACCATACTAATACGGTGTTTGACCCCCTTTCGCCTTCAGAACCGCCTTAATTCTACGTGGCATTGATTAAACAAGGTGCTGAAAGCATTCTTTAGAAATGTTGGCCCATATTGATAGGATAGCATCTTGTAGTTGATGGAGATTTGTGGGATGCACATCCAGGGCACGAAGCTCCCGTTCCACCACATCCCAAAGATGCTCTATTGGGTTGAGATCTGGTGACTGTGGGGGCCATTTTAGTACAGTGAACTCATTGTCATGTTCAAGAAATCAATTTGAAATGATTCGAGCTTTGTGACATGGTGCATTATCCTGCTGGAAGTAGCCATCAGAGGATGGGTACATGGTGGTCATGAAGGGATGGACATGGTCAGAAACAGTGCTCAGGTAGCCCGTGGCATTTAAACGATGCCCAATTGGCACTAAGGGGCCTAAAGTGTGCCAAGAAAACATCCCCCATACCATTACACCACCACCACCAGCTTGCACAGTGGTAACAAGGCATGATGGATCCATGTTCTCATTCTGTTTACGCCAAATTCTGACTCTACCATTTGAATGTCTCAACAGAAATCGAGACTCATCAGACCAGACAACATTTTTCCAGTCTTCAACTGTCCAATTTTGGTGAGCTTGTGCAAATTGTAGCCTCTTTTTCCTATTTGTAGTGGAGATGAGTGGTACCCGGTTGGGTCTTCTGCTGTTGTAGCCCATCCACCTCAAGGTTGTGCGTGTTGTGGCTTCACAAATGCTTTGCTGCATACCTCGGTTTTAACAAGTGGTTATTTCAGTCAAAGTTGCTCTTCTATCAGCTTGAATCAGTCGGCCCATTCTCCTCTGACCTCTAGCATCAACAAGGCATTTTCGCCCACAGGACTGCTGCATACTGGATGTTTTTCCCTTTTCACACCATTCTTTGTAAACCCTAGAAATGGTTGTGCGTGAAAATCCCAGTAACTGAGCAGATTGTGAAATATTCAGACCGGCCTGTCTGGCACCAACAACCATGCCATGCTCAAAATTGCTTAAATCACCTTTCTTTCCCATTCTGACATTCAGTTTGGAGTTCAGGAGATTGTCTTGACCAGGACCACACCCCTAAATGCATTGAAGCAACTGCCATGTGATTGGTTGATTAGATAATTGCATTAATGAGAAATTGAACAGGTGTTCCTAATAATCCTTTAGGTGAGTGTATATATATATATACTGTATATAGCAATTTTAATTTGACCCTGTATCAGGCATGTTTTAGAACAAGAGGCTTACAGATGATGTTAAAGAAATGTTAGGAGCAGACAATGCAGACCAAGGCAAGACAATAACCAGATTATGTTAAAAAAATGCACAAAACTGTCTTTTCTTAGTTTTATTTTTCCGTCTGGAAGTGACTTTTCGACTAATTAGGCATTTGCAGATGTAAACCTATGAAGCCATACTGTTAATTCTATTGTATGCTGTGCTGTCAATGGATAACCACCTGGTGACTGGAAAATACTTTTCCATGTGGATCAACCCCATAGGAATTTTTAAACAACAGTCTTTGTGGAGCTGCTTTGGTCTTGTAGCCAAGAGACAGAAAGATTCAGAGCTGGAGAGCAATGTGATTTTAGAAAAACTGTGCAACTGACCTGATTTTATTCAGGTGACTACTTGAGTTAAGAGGAGCTGAGCTTTATTTAGAATGCCTGCTTTCATTTTAACAGGACAAGGTAGTCAAGTATTTAATTCATACAGTGCAAAATATTTGTTGTGCATAACTCACTGTGCTTACTGTACACTTTCAATCAATTTTCTGCTTTTTTTTTTTTGATTATCTGCAAATTGTGTGTGATTACAGTAATGAGTTTTACTGCTGGTGTTAAAATGAAAGCCCCCGGCCGCCTGAATGAGTTCTGTCTGGAGCTCCCTGGCATCTCCTAGATTCCTGGAGCTTCAAGCATAGTGAAAGTAGATGGAGTAGGCAAAAACAGGTGTAAAAGTGCTAACTCAGCTCAGCTTATCTGGAAGGTATTATTTAGTAACTTGAAGCCCATGAAAGGCAGCTGAATAGTCTAATTGGTATCTTATCCTTATTAAAATACATTTCCAGGTTGTCTTAAATGGAAATTCAACAGTAATAGCATTAGTACCAGTAAATCTGAAGTTATCCCCAGGGAAACATTAAAACTGGGAATTGAACAGATTTATTTTACCATATGTGACATATCACATGCATTGTTAAAAACACATTTCACTTATTAAGACATATGTGATATTGTGGTTTCTGCAAATGTAAATTGCGTTTGGCTAAAGGCCATATTCTAATAAAATGTATTGAATCTTAACTGCTATTGACATCTGTTAGAGAAGAAGAAAAAGAATTAGTGTAAATTTCTATTTAGTTCTTACATGTGCTAGGGCTCCCCTCCTTTTATCCTTAAGCTTTATTATTGGTTGTGAAGTATTTCTACATGTTGTCATACTGAAGATGTGGACTGAGAGAATGAAGCGTTTAGGCATCTGTGATTTTAAGGATGTATCTATCTGACCTTGGAATTTGGAATGTTCTGTGTCACGCTGCTTATTTTCAGTTCTTCATTGCATATTGCTTGCTGCATTACATGTTAAAAATTACAAAAAAGTGAAGTAGCTCAAAAAGTGTTTATTGGCACATTTTTATAATAAACATTTCAGAATCAACAAATTAATTGAAGCAAAGTTCAACATTAAATATCAGAATATTGATGATTTTTAGGTACACAGTTGCTGCTAAATATATGTGCATGTATTGTACGTATGTTGGTGTTCAGTACTGCATATACAGGGGATTCAGAAAGTATTCAAACCCCCATCGCTTTCTGCAAATTTTGTTGTGTTGTAGATTTAATTTTAAATGTGTAAATATGCCATTTTTGCCAATCAATCTACAATCCTAACCCATAATGAGAAAGTGTAAAAATGTTTTAAAAATTCTATAAGTATTCAGACACTTTGCTATGGCACTCCAAACTGTGGTCAGGTGACTCCTGTTTGCTTTAATTCTCTCTGAGATGTGTCTAGAATTTAACTTGATTGATGAATTGATTGGATACCATTGAGAAAGGCACACACCTGTGTTATATATGCTCCAGCAATTCACACTCCAAGTAAATATCTGGACAGAGACAACTTTTTTTCTAATTTTGGTTCTGTACATTACCACAATGAATTTTAAATGAAACAACTCAGATGCATTTGAAGTGCAGACTTTCAGCTTTAATTCATTGGGATGAACAAAAAGATTGCATAAAAATGTGAGACAACTAAAGCATTTTTTAACTCAATCCCTTCATTTCAGGGGCTCAAAAGTAATTGGACAAATTGGAAATAAAATGTTCATTTCTAATGCTTGGTTGAAAACCCTTTGCTGGCAATGATAGCCTGAAGTCTTGAACTCATGGACATCACCAGATGCTGGGTTTCCTCCTTTTAAATGCTCTGCCAGGCCTTTACTGCAGCGGCTTTCAGTTGCTGTTTGTTTGTGGGCCTTTCTGTCCGAAGTTTAGTCTTCAACAAGTGAAATGCATGCTTAATTGGGTTAAGATCAGGTGACTGACTTGGCCATTCAAGAATTTTCCACTTCTTTGCTTTAATAAACTCCTGGGTTGCTTTGGCTGTATGATTTGGGTCATTGTCCATCTGTTTCATCCAATCAATTTGACTGCATTTAGCTGGATTTGAGCAGACAGTATGTCTCTGAACACCTCAGAATTCATTCAGCTGCTTCTGTCCTGTGTCACATCATCAATAAACACTAGTGTCCCAGTGCCACTGGCGGGTTTGATTCCCGGGTCCTCCCTGCGTGGAATATGCATGTTCTCCCCGTGTCTGTGTGGGTTTCCTCTGGGTACTCCGGTTTCCTCCCACAGTCCAAAGACAAGCAGGTTAGGTGGAATGGCGATTCTAAATTGTCCCTAGTGTGTGCTTGGGGTGTGGGTGTGAGTGTCCTGCGGTGGGTTGGCGCCCTGCCCGGGATTGGTTCCTGCCTTGTGCCCTGTGTTGGTTGGGATTGGCTGCAGCAGACCCCCGTGACCCTGTGTTTGGATTCAACGGGTTGGAAAATGGATGGATGGAAAACAATAAAGAGTCGAGGAAGTGAAGTAGTTTGTATACTTTCTGAATCCACTGTATGTGCCAAGGACCAGAAATGTGTGAAATTTTAGTGGCCTACAGATTTTCAACTTTGAACCACTTGGTAGCTCTATCAAGTTTTGTATTCCTGTTTTAATTGATCTAATAAGGAATTACAAGTAGGCTAAAGTGCAAAGGATTCCTCAGTAGTATATATAACCTGAATTATTTTGCAATAAATTTGAAAATGGATTTTTTTTTTCTGTTAAAATCCCATGTCTTGTGCATCTCCATAGGCTCTGGCAGGTCATCATTTCTTAATTACTGCTACTGCTTGTGGCAAAGAGGCCAACAGCCGTAGGCAGGAGGTCTCAGTTTTGTTACACTGTTGGCAATGGCAATTAATTAGCATTGCACAGGCTCAATTACAGAGACAATTTTAGAACTGCCCAGGATTCTGCCCGCAGGTACAGCTTCAGCCATCAAACAGAAGGTCACTGCACTTCTCCAGTTAACCTGATAAGTGTGAAGTCTACCTGCTGCGCTGTCTTCAGAGTGCATCTGTGAATCTGATTTCAACTCTTGTGATATTCCAACTGAGAACTGAAAAGGGGCTCTGGCTCTGTAATCTCTTTCCTGAATGTCAAACATAAGACCTTGAGCCAGCGATCAACACAAATAATGTCAAAGACCTTTTAATTGGTTATCAGTCTAGTGTGTGTGTTTTTCTTATTTTATGAATTTATTTATGCAGGAGAAAGAGTGTCTAAGAGTGTGCTTTATTAAGAATTTGCATCTGCCTCACTTCTTTTAACTTTTTTTTCCATTTTTTTCTATTCCATTATGTAACCTCACTTACTTCTCTTGTAAAGCTAATAACCTCTCTCCAATTATCATGCTTTTTAAGAGTAGGCTTTTGTCTGTTTAGAGTTATCTGGCACTTTTGCAACAAAAGCATGCTTAAATTACATTTCCACCACTGTGGCTTACTCAAATTGACTGGCAATATTTTTTTTAGATATTGTGTGAGCTGAATGGCGGACTGTAGACCGTTAGAAAAATGTTGTTTTGAGTTAGGCTTTAGGGACGTTTAAACTTTGACTATTATTAAGAAGAAATGGACTGACAAGATTTAACGAGCTGAATGGCCTGTTCTCATGAAAATTATTTTAATGTTCTATTGGTATCAGTTACTGCAGCATCTACCTGATTAGTAGTTGTGACACTATCTGAAAATTATTATGAGCAGCAAAGCCTCTAATGTTAAAATATTAGAACCTTAAGATGTTTTTTAACGAGGATATGCCAGTTCAACAAAGATTGCTTTTCCAATTAATTCTTACAAAATAACATCATGTCAAGTTTTGAAGGTCCCTAAACTTCGCTGTCTACTACACTACTTGGTCATTTATTCCACGTGCCCACAGTTTGCTATGTGAAACATTTACCTTAACAAGTTTCCAACTGTGCCGTTGTGTTTATGTTGAACTCATTTCAAAGTCTCTATCCTCTTTACTATTTTTTCATAATTCCTTTTGTGTTCTCTGTTTTGCTGGCTTTTCAGTCCCCAATAAAATAACCAAAACCTGTTTGAGTTAAGTTAACAGGTGGGAGTTTTATAACAGGCAATAAAAATAAGTAGCCTTTTTAAAACTTGTTTTTGTTGTGTGTCAAATCCTATCCAGGCAATGATTGTTGTCTTGATGTGTTGTGATCTGTAAAACACAAGCTTTAATTGCTTAGTGATTTTTAAACAACAAAGGTGCAGGCAACAATCCAAGAAGGTAGGGGGTATTGCAAGCATTGATACTGGATTTGTGACATTTTTTTGTTAAGGGTACATTATCAAGAAAAAAAATGTATTTATATGACAGTTTGTTGAATTCATTTGGATTTTTGTAAAATAAAATGCCTGTTGAACTTCTGAATTGAAGTAATTCTACTGAAGTGCTTGGAAGTGTCATTAGTTCTCCAGTCCTCGCTGCCAAAAGATACAAGGTAAATTTAGTGACTGCTTCTAAAATTATAATTGCAGTGAGATGCTGTAGCAAATGGTGAATTTTGCACCACATTTTGCTTTTTGGAAAAGAAGCAAATTACTCAGCCTGCTTCCTTACTGAACAGCTTGACTAGTAAGTAGTAGAGCGATGGCTATGTTCCTCAAAACACTGGTCTGAAGGTCCCTGAACTTAATATTTTCTTATAAATGAACAGATTTTGATTAATACTGAATGTCCAATGAACATCCTGGCCATAGCTCTGAGAGCAGCATGGATGTTTGTTGGATTGGCATATTAAAAATATTCTTACCTTTTTTGTTAATTGTTTGCATTTTTCAGTGTGTGTCCTCCATATTTATATAGTTTCAGACCCCCCTATTTATGCATTTGCTCCTGTCCTGTTGCATTACTTCTAACAATGTTATTCAAATAAGTTTTGAATTTCATTCATCCTGTGGTGGGCTGGTGTCCTGCCCGGAATTTATTTCCTGCCTTGCGCCCTGTGTTGGCTGGGATTGGCTCCAGCACAACCCCACGACTCTGTAGTTAGGATATAGCGGGTTGGATAATGGATGGATGGATTTCATTCATCACAAAATTGATGCAAAACATTTGAAAAAGTATAATTAAGCCATTGTACAGTGTCTCTGGAGCAATAGAAGGTTAAGGGTCTTGCTCAAGGGCCCAGCAGAGTAAGATCTCTTTTGGCAGTGATGGGGATTCAAACCGGCAACCTTCGGAATACCAGTGCATATCCTTAGCCTCAGATCACATTTTGATCACATATTAATATTATTTTATTGACATTATATGTATTTTAAAATTTGATTGACCTATCTTTTACACATTTTAATCAGTATTTTTATATATTATTTGCAATCACATACCTGTTTAAGGAAAATCTGGGTTATTTATGCATGAGAAGTTTACCGAACATTTTCCAAGTGGTAGCTCTGAGGCTAAGGATCTGTGCTGGTATTCCGAAGGTTGCCAGTTCAAATCTCCATCACTGCCAAAAGAGATGCTACTCTGCTGGACCCTTGAGCAAGGCCCTTAACCTTCAATTGCTCCAGGGGCGCTATACAATGGCTGACCCTGCGCTCTGACCTCAAGGGGTATGTGAAAACCAAGTAATTTGCTTCGGGATTAATAAAGTATAATAAAAAAAAAATGAGGAGAAATGTTTGTAAAGGTTTTCCTCAAATTCAGACTTTATTTTCTGCACTAAATATGCCAGCCAGATTTTATTTTTGATAGAGTTACATAGTGGCTTACTATTGCTTCATTAGCAGAACTGAAATTGTTGGCATATTTGTAATAAACGTAAACGGTCAACGATGTTTTTATACATTGTGACTTGATCTAGTGGGCCTGAGATATAATACAGTATAACCTCACAAGTGAAGGGCTAGTTGAACGCAGTAATTCGTTTTCAATTTATTTAACTATCTATTTATATAATTATGTTTCATAAAGGTTTCCAGCTCATCTCATTATATGACAAAGGAATTTCTTCAGTAACATTTGTATACTTAGTTGGCCTTATACGCTAGATTTGCTAAATGGTGTTTTGACCTAAAATAGTGACATTAGTCCATGGATAGTACATAATGAACATTTTAAATTGAACCTATATGAAAAATACATTGTAAATAGCATTACATTTGACTGATGTTACTCGACTATGTTAACCTGTTTTGTAAGGCATTTTGGATAAAAGTGTCTGCTAAGCAAATGAATGTAAATGTAAATCAAGTAAATTGAATATCTTGAAATGAAATACGCAGTATTTCTCTGATATAACAATGTATTCATTCATAATATTTGTGTTCCATACACCCATTTTCTGAACATGCCGAATATCACATAGGATCTCAGATAGGATGCCAGTCTGTTGCAGGGCATGCTCATCTACACACTGACGTAAAGCCAGTTTGAAGTCACCAGTCAACACAATCTGCACATCTCTGAGCTGTTGTTGGGGTAGTGGGTTACAATACAATACAATACAATACAGTTTATTTTTGTATCGCCCAACATCACACACGAAATGCCGCAATGGGCTTTAACAGGCCCTGCCTCTTGACAAGCCTTGACTCTCTAAGAAGACCAGGAAAAACTCCCAAAAAAAAACCCAGAGGGAAAAAATGGAAGAAACTTTAGGAAAGGCAGGTCAAAGAGAGACCCCTTTCCAGATAGGTTGGGTGTGCAGTGGGTGTCAAAAAGTAGGGGGTCAATACACAGAACAGAACAAATCTTTAATACAGTATACAAATAAAAATTTTCGAAGTACGTAGGGCTTACGGGTTAGAAGTACGGGTTAGTGCCTTGGACAAGAAGAACCAGCAAACTGCACATTGGGGCTTGAACCCAGATCCTTACTGTTTTCAGACAGTTGAAAGAATTATTTTTAAGCTTACAAATTTATTTGTTGCAAATAAGCATGTTGTTGCCTTACCAGAAGCATAAATGTAGATTCTAGAGTTTGAAAATTAATTTGTTGAAATAGCTGAGCTTTATTTTAGCTCATCTTTTGTCACTAAATAATACTCCTAATGAACAGAATAACTCATGTGACCTAAGCATTTAAAACATGTTTATTTTGTCGTTGTTTGAAACAGTGATTGACAGTGTAATCAAATCAGCTTGTGAGGAGGCCAGTAGGTGACCTCACAGTCGAGATTAATGATGTGTTTAGCTGAAATTCCAGCTGCCATTTCCGTTGCACAGATGTATCTTTTCATCTTTTAACTAGGTGTGTTTGCCTCCATCAGCATGCCTTCCCACTGTTTCCCTTCAGTTTTACAACACAATGTGCAGATGGTTATTGTAATCACTGAGTGTGATCGGGACATCGTTGAGGCAGGCAGTTGTCAATTGTGCTTTCGTTGCTCTTGATCCTAAAGCACGCTGCGACGTACTGTGCATTTCTGAATATCACAGCATGGCTTATAGTTTTGTCATTAATTTCTCTGAGGCAACTGAAGCCTGTGAAATGTCAAAACCTCTCACGATAATTATTTTGGAGCTTTTTTTATGTTTAATCAGGCAGTCCCTGATAGAGAATGAAGCAGCGAATCAAATAATAGTAATAATAATAAAATGGAAAGCTCAATAGGCTTTGAGCCTAATAATGACCTTATGGAGTACTTTCATCACGGTGATCCAGTATGTCTGTTTACAAGGCCATTATAAATTTACTCTGCCTTAAAATCAGTCATCTCTTAAATGTGCTTTGTAATTGATGTGTAAAGTACAATGCTTTAATTGAGCTTTTTCGTTTTAATTGTTCTGCAATAAGCTGTGCTGTGGGTAGTCTTTAAGTAATTTCTCCAGAAACATAACAAAGTAATTTTAAGGTCTGTTTATCCAGTCAAATGTAATGCTGTTAAAATGTGAACATATGCTAGAAACCAAACAAATATGAGACAAAAGCTTTTAAGTGCCTAATGCTGAAAATTAGACCCTTTCACAATGCCGTCCTGCAATTCAAATTTGACTGGAGTTAAAACCACACAGCCAACATATTGAATTTAAAGACAAAAAAGGACCACAACAGTTGATTTTATTTTTACAAGCACACACAAAAAAAATAACCCCATGATGGCTTCATCCTGTATTGGTTCCTGTTTTGTACCCAATACTGCTAACATTTGTTCGAAACTCCTGATATTAGATTAAGCAGGTTCAGTAATTGGATGGATGGATGTTTGATAGACAAGGCAAAATTAAAGTACAGTAAGTGTGCAATAAAAACTAGCATACAGAAGAATTTACGCAGCTTGCAAACTAGCACTAAAATCTCAACGAGTTCAGTGAACAAAGAGATGCAGACTTACATTGGCATTCTTAGTTTAGTTAAAATGAATGGGCATGAAGTTTCACAAGAGAAATATCAATCTTTTTATTAGTTTATCTACACTTACACGTGCTTTCATTTCCAATCTTATTTTAGTTAAGTTGAAATATTAAGGTGGTACAATACACTTTAGCACAGTGTACGACACTGATCACATTATTACCTGCTTTTAGTGTATTTAAGGCCAGTAATTTGAAGAGCCTCCCACAGTTCTAGTTTTACAGACTTCTGGTGTATTATGGACCCAGTGCTACTTCCGCTGCCACCTTTCTTCACTTTCTTTGAATACCTTATTTTCCATTGACTTATATATAATACACCCAGAGAGACAACCTCTTTTTAATCACTATTTTCACACAGTACAAAAGTCTTGCAAATAAAACACACATTTGTTTTCTTTTTCCCTACAGACAAGACTTTTGGACTGCATAGTGGCACAGTTGTTGGCATTGTTACCTGACCACGCCTGCATTAAAAATCCCACATATTGAGCGCAGTTTGTGTGGGTTTTCTCTTTCTGCTCCAGTTTCCTCCCACATCCCGAAAAGTAAAACGTTGACTTTAAATGTGTTTATTTCAGGGTGGTTCAGTGAGTATTCCCTGCGAGGATCTTCAGAACCTTCCAGGACTAATGATTTTTTTGTACCAGATGATGCTATGGCTCAGGATGTTGATGAGCTTGTATTGGGTGAGGCTGGTTCATAAAATTAATGAATAGCTGTTTTTATTTAATACACTTCTTTTTTAAAATTTCTTTAAGATTGGATTTTTATTTAGATATAGCCAATGAGGATGTAATCCCTCATTATGTAGTTTGGAAGATTTATTAACACTAGAATTACCAGAGCCTACGAAAAAACTCGTAAATCTGTCCCAGCTTAAATCGCTTCTTAAAATCGTTCACAGCTCTCCACCAGCATCTTTTTTTATTTTGTCATCTACTAGTAGAATATAAAAAACGTTTCTGTTTTAACAATGTGTTTACACAGATTACAGTAGAAACGGAACACACATTAAATGCTATTATTTCCACTCTAAAACTCCACTTCACTCCCAGAAAATCAATCAAGGCATGAGCTGGGAGAAGTTTGTGCGCGTTCTAAGTCGGTGCGGGGATGGAATAGCCGGCTGCGTGCAGCCTGATTTTATCAGCACATTTAGATGACAAAAGACGCAGGTGGAGAGCTGTGAACGATTTTAAGAAGCGATTTAAGGTGGAACGGATTTACGAGTTTTTTCGTAGACTCTGGCAATTCTAGTGTTAAGTGGCAAGAAGAAGAAGGTATGTGTTTAGCTGTTTTGTAATCTCAGTTCTGATGGCTTTGGTTCAAGTTCTGGCCCAGGCACTGCCAAACACAGACAGCCTGCCCTGCAGTGGGCTGGCACCTTGTGTAGGGCTGGTTCTTCCTTTGTGCCTGATGCTGCCAGGACTGACCTTGTGATTCAGTATTGAGAACACTAAATTTTGAAAATGAACAAATGCCATAATCTACACCATTTCATACTAAAGTACTTGTGCTTACAAGGCTGACATAACTTTTACTCATCATTGAAACACACTGACTTCTTTTGATTTGTCAAATTCAGTTTTATTCCGGCTGGTTATCTTCCTTTATTCATCAAACATAGTCTCATCTTCTGGAGTACTAGCACATACTGTAATTTCAAAAACACTTGAAGGCATTGATTTCTAAAACCACTGTCAGCCTGAAGGCTTTCACAATAGGGGGATTGCCCGTTATAATAAAAGTAAGCTTCAGACGATCCAGCAGAAGAGAACTGTCAGTGCGTCTGGCATAAAGAAGATAAAAGGGACAAAAAGCAAAGACAGACATTAACATGGACTAGGGTGGAGCAGCTTCAGTTGTGCCAACATGCCAATCTTATCTTGACACCAAAATCATGTGTAGAAAATACATATACCACATTAACTCTGAGTATTAGTACTTTAGTGTGTCTTCTTAAAATAATATCTGAAGATTTCATACCTCAATAGACTATATTCAATAAGAGAGTAGACTGAAAACACAGGTCAGATTTTCTAAGTTGTCCGAAGAACCACATTTTAAACTTACTCTATTGAATAAAAAAGGCCATATTAAAACATTCATTGATATAAAGGAACAAAAATTAGCTGATAAAGACTTTCTTTATGTATAATACAGAGTTTTTAGGAATGAAACTTTGGCACAATGCTACTGCTTCTGCTTTATAAGTAGCCACTATGGAATTCCAGCTCAGGGTTGGCTTCTATGCAGTGTGCATCTCCCAGTGTTAGCGGGTTTTTCTTTATGTTATATTAATTTGTGAATTTAAGGGGGCCTAGTATGGGAGCATTCCCTTGTCATGAAGTGATACCCCATATGTATTTGGTGCTGACCTTATACCTGATTTTGTCAGGATAATCTCCCGTGATCTTTAACAATATTAATAGGTTAGAAAATGGATGATGAACATTTTTTGTTAAAGTGCACTTCAATACATTGCAGAAGAATTAAAGACAGTGTTGTTGCTCAGTTTTCCTTTGCACATGCTATGTTTATTGAACTCTTGAACATCATTTAAACAAATTACTTCTTACTGATTTGTCTAGCTGATCTATCTGTTTTCTATTGATCAATCATGTTCTTCTACAGTACTGTCACATATTCTTTAAATGCTTAAAGGGATTGATTCAGATTAAACTACTGTCAACCTGATGGCAATCACATGACAAGGATTCCCTAATGCAAGTGAAGTTTATTCAAGCTTAGTAAAATTGCTCATCTCATCTGGCTAATTCAGATCAACTGCAGATATGGATGTGATTTTCAAATGACCACAACTTCTACAAGGACCATTTGTTTATGTGACATGACTTAGCAGCATCCCACTGTGTAGCAGGACCAGAGGATACCTGTCAGGTATCTACAGAACAGTTACATTTGGAAATCACAGGTAGGTTAACTCTTGAATGAGTTCCAAGGAAGTAACTACAACTGCAAGATACTGAGAGATGGAGAATGAGCAAATAAACATGTTATTGTCATCATGCTAAAATTAACATTGTATAATTACCAGATTGTTGCTGTAGTAGTATTTATACTATTAATGGCTATGAGATCAAAAGTAACTGTAATGCTGCATAAAGCTGAAGCTTATTGCATAGCAGGTGAAAGTACTCTTTAAAGAAGACACTGATGATTATATTACTTGCAGTAAATACACGAATGGTTGTGATTAAATATTTGTAAAAGATTACCCATAAAAACATACAATTACCAAAATAACTTTAAGGCAAAATGTACATACACTTAAGAGTTTCAGTTTATGAAATGCAATACTCGACTGGTAATTTAGAAAGAAGTGACCCTACTCCCATGGGTTCACTGACAAAAGCGCGATAGACATATGTGCCCCGACAAAACCGCGACGGACAAATGAGCACCGACAAACCCGCTAACTGGTTTTCGACAAATCGCGAGAGAGGCCAAGAGAGTGGGACGCCCTTGCTGCAATTCTTCCTACATATGCAGGGCGTGATCTTAAGGACTATTTGTGTGCCGTGCTGATGGCATGCCGCGTCACATAATATTGACTTCTAAAATAAACATTATTATATATGCTTTAAACTAGTAGTTCATATTTAATGAAACTTTTGCGATTTTGTCGGCGCAATTTTGACGGCGCGTTTTAATTGCCGCTATTTTTTCAGCGTGCATGTGTCTATCTCGCAAATGTCGGGTCACAACTCCCATGCAGGTTGAATTAAACAATGGCAAAATTATAGTGTGTTGAAAAATATATTGAAAATTGGAACATGGTTTCTTATCAAAACATTAAAAACAAAAACTTTGAAAAGGCATTTTTACTGTAACTATGTGAATATCACTGTATATTTGAACCTTACACATATTTCAAGCAAATCCTGGTAATAAAAAGAGGTGTCATGTCCTGATTTTTATATTCAAGTGCAAAAGTAAATATGGTAAATAAGGTTTACCTGCTTAGTAGTATCAATCAATCAACATTTATTTATATAGCACATATTCATACAAAAAAAATGTAGCTCAAAGTGCTTTACAAAATGAATAGAGAAATAGAAGACACAATAAAAAATAAACATAAGTCAACATTAATTAACATAGAATAAGAGTAAGGTCCGATGGCCAGGGTGGACAGAAAAAACAAAAAAAAACTCCAAAAGCTGGAGAAAAAATAAAATCTGTAGGGGTTCCAGACCAAGAGACCGCCCAGTCCCCTCTGGGCAATCTACCTAACATAAGTCAAACAGTCCTCTTTGTATTTAGGGTTTTCATGGAAGGACCTGATGATGATGGTCACGTAGACTTCTGGCTTTCAGTCCATCAATGTTGGTGCATCATGATGCTTTGAGTAGGTGGTGGTGGTGCAGGCCGCCACCACAAAGAAAACCGGAAAAAGAAAAAGTAGTAGATGGACCCTTTGCTTCATCTTGAGTTAATCTTGATGTGATTACTTAATTCGCTTATTTTTTAGAAACATGAATAACTTTTTGTGTATTCTTCTTTGTTGCATTAATTCTCAACCACAGTTTTAAGAGGGAAAATATCAGTTCATTTCTTCAAGTTACCCAAAAGTTAATTCCTAATTTCATGCCTTGCATAATTAAAAGTCATTTCTCTGCTCCCTGGCTGTGTGTGATTTACATTGTTAATAAATTAGCAAAGGCATATACAGTAAATATATTTATCCATAATTTTGTTTAGCTTAATTCTATTGAATGCTGTATTTTCCATTTTTAATTGTACCAGTCACAAATGAACAGAGTTGAACTCAAATAGCAAGCTGTTCTAAAGAGATTGTAGTTCATGCTATGCGAGATACACATCAATTGTAGTATACAAATAAAGGTTTTAGTATAAAATAATTACTTTCATTTGTGTGTATTTTAATAATAAACACTAATTTTATTATAAGTTATAGAAAAACAACTTAACCAATTTTAGCAAAAGTTTTTAAGTAGAGCTGGATTGTGTGTGTGTGTGTGTTTTTTAATATTAACAGTTCATTTCAATACAGTATTATGGAGTCTTGCATTTCTTGCCTTTAACAACTTAGACCAGACTTAAATAGTTCATTCTAAAGTTCAGTTGTCCAGCCACAGTGCTGTCATTGCTGTTGGTGTCCTTCAGACTTAGTAAACCCCAATTCTAGGCACAAGGAGGGTACTGTTTTATACAATGTTCCTCTATCACTTGACTCCAACCTCAGGGGTTTTGAGTGTGTTACTGTAGCACATGCTGTAAATCAAACCATGCTAATTTGAAAATTACGATGTGTTTTTCAAAGAAGTTAAACAAGAAGAATAAAAAACAGAACATTTTTGATTTTTTATTTACTGTAGATGTTATACTAATATCTGCGGTGGGCTGGCACCCTGCCCAGGGTTTGTTTCCTGCCTTGTGCCCTGTATTGGCTGGGATTGGCTCTAGCAGACCCCCGTGACCCTGTAGTTAGGATATAATGGGTTGGATAATGGATGGGTGGATGGATGGATGGTTATACTAAAATATACCATTTTCATTAGTTACTTAAAATAAATGGAAGAAGTCCCTTTTTTACAACTAAACATACATCCATTTTCTGAATCTACTTTTTTATTATTTGGTGATGAGTGGACCCACACAAACAGCAGGGAAACATGAAAACCACCACCATATAGCATTAGGCCAACCAACAAAGCCAGGTCCCTTGAACTGTGAGGCAGCAGCACCAGTCCCTATGCACCTGTGCTACCCAAATGCATACTTTTACTCAAATACAGCATTTTTCAGTGAATCACTGTAAGAGAATTCTCAGAGATTTTTATTATTATTATTATTATTATTATTATTATTATTATTATTATTATTATTATTATTACTGTATGTATGTGTTGTGATAAACCCAGGGCATCAACAAGTCCCAAACCCAAACACGAACACACTTGTACAGTCCCGGGTTCAAATAATCATAAGTTTTTATTTTAAATAACTCCAAATGTGACACAAACACAGGTCTTCCTCTCACAATATCTCCTTTCTCCCTACCGCACTCAAGCGTTGCTCCACTACCTCCCAGCTCCAACTCTCCTGAATAACTGAGTGTGGTCCCTTTTATTATGGACCCGGGACTACTTCCGGTGCCAGGGTGACTGCCCAATGAAAGCACTTCCAGGTTGCATGGAAGTCCATAATAGGGAGCTTGTCTCCCTACAGCGCCCTCTCATGGCACCCAGTGACCCCAGCAGGGCTACTCTGCCGGACTACATATCCTCACATGCCCTGCTAGATTTCTACTGTGCACTGACCTCAGTGGCTGCTGCCATTTAGCGTGCTGGAGGAATGAAACACCTCCATCAATGTCTTCTCTTTTTAATGGGCTGTCTGTCCACCCTTTCTGGTCCTTCCTTCTAGGTCTGCTCCCTCTCCTGGCCAGGATGCCCATCCAGCCCATGTGGCATCTACAGTGTTTAGCCCTGCTGTGTCATGGATCTAATGTTCTGGGTTCCAATCTCATGCCCAGTCTTTGTCCATTTTCAGGGTACGTGCTCTCGATGTGTATTTTTTCCATACGTGCTTTGGTTTTCCTCCAAAACCCCCAAAGACATGAAGATTAGGATAACTGTTGATTTCAAAGTGTCCTTGTGTGAGTATAGATGAGTGAGTGAGCCCTGCAATGAACTTCTAACTTGTCCATTGCTTCCTTCAAGACGCTGAACTGGATTTGAAAATGTTAGGTTATTATAATGTTTATTGGTATTTTGATTAGTAGTAATAAGGATACTGGTAATTATTGTTCACTGTTCTTTCTGTAACTACAAGTAATTTAGGTACTTGACTAACATAATTACTTAGAGAAGAGAATGAATAATGCTGTTGGGATGCATTGAACATGCCTGTTGTTAAAACAACTCTTTAATGGCTGACAATAAGTACAGTTTGGTTATACTAAACAAAGAATGATGTCATTGGACTCGCTTTATTCCAGCTGATATGCCTTTGAAGACTGTGACACAAAATACTATTGTGTTGAAAACATCTTATATCAGAGGGACTCCTGCTGTTACACCACTTTGATCATGTCTAGGAATGCTTTTAGTGACTACTCACTTGTTCTTTACACTCTGATCTCCATGTAAATTGGAGGCTCAGACTGACACAGCTAGGTCCCTTATTTGACACAGCAGGTTGTGGTTTTAAAAAACACCTGAAGGCTTTCACCTGTTCATTGATTTTTGCCTAATCGCACAAATGTTTCACAGTTGTTATCATTATTTTGGTGAAATGATCATGACAATAATTTATTGGCTTACAGGAAAAACTGTGTTTATTTTTGATCTTCTTTAAGGTTATTAGCTGCCAGCCTGTCATTTTCATTTACATTAGTTGGTTCTAGATACAGAATTCTAAAATTAATTTAGCCTGATTTCAATTTTTCATTTTAGTTATTGATTCTTCACAAATTGTCTGCTTGGGGTCAATTAAAGGCACAATCTAGTAGTACCACTCAGTTTTCTTCTCATGTAATTATCCTTGTAGGGTGTTGCAGTGCCAGTGCTGCTGCCTCTCTGCTTCAAGGGCATAAATGCATTTGATATCTTGATTTGCATTGGTTTTTTCTAGACACTCATACTTCTCCCTAATGATGTGTTCTTTACATTAATTGGCCATCCTGAACTAGCCCTTGATGGACTGACTTTGTTGTATGTGTAAGTGTGCCCAGTTGTTTGCTGACGTTTTTGTTCAGGGCTGGTTTCTGGCCTGTGCACACTGTTGCTAAGGTAGATTCCTTGTTCCTGTCATCCTGTAATAGACAAAAGCAATTTAAAAAACAAATCGTTAATAGAATGGATTAAAGGTTTATTAAGCTGGTTACTTAACTTTAATTAGTCTGCTGTGAATATGAGATTGGTATGAAACATGTCACTCCGACTCTACACATGGGAAAGAGAAATCACATCAATCTTGTTGAATTTTCCAAAAAAATGAATACCTAACCTAGTCTTACCTAGAGTGTACTCATGACTTGTATCATAATAGGACTTAACCCAGCATAATATGCCCAAAGCCACATAATCTATTTTATTGTTTGAAGGAACCAGGCCTTTTTTTGGAAGCAGCTGGCTCATGTAGGAATAAACCCTGGACAGGGGCCACTCACACACTAACAAGCACATTTTGGTACTACCATTTAATCTAACACACGTCTTTTTACCTCATACCTCGAGGAACATGCATGCAAACACAGTGTGCAAACGTTACACATTTGTGTGATAACAGTAATGTTGAACTATTGCTTCTATTTAGAATCTTCAAGCCCTGAAAAATTTGTAACCATTACTCAACAACATCTACAACAGCAAGATTTATTTATATAGCATATTTTAATACAAAATGATATAGCTCAAAGTGCTTTATAAGATGGAGAAAAAAAGTTTATAAAAATAGAAATATAAACATAAAATTAGGCAATAATAAATAACAAAGAATAAAGATCTGATGGCTGGGAGAATAAAAAATAACTCCAGAAGGCTGGAGAAAAAAAACAACAAAATCTGCAGGGGTTCTGAAGCCACAAGACCACCCAGCCCCCACTAAGCATTCTACGTAACACAAATGATCTCAATCAGTCCTTATAGTTTTCAGGCTTCACTTGAAGAATCTGATGATGATGGTCATGTGGACCTTTGGCCTTCAGTCCATCAATGTAGGTACTGCATGGTGTCTTGATTAAGTGGTGGTGGCGCAGAAACACAGAAAAAGAACAGCAGAAAATGAAGGGGTTAGTACAGATTGCATAGCCATGATAGAAATGATAGATCAGTGTATATACAGAATATCAGGGTTACACTAAAATGAAGCTATGAGAAAGTCATGTTAAAATGATGGGTTTTTGGCAGTTTTTTTTAAAGTGTTCAACCGGATTAACCTGGAGAATTTCTAGCACTAAGCTATTCCAGATTTTAGGTGCATAACAGCAGAAGGCTGCCTCACCACTTCTTTAAAGTTTAGCTCTTTGAATTATAATCAGACACTCATTTGAAGTGTAGTGGGTGCAGCAACGCACTATACCAGTGCATGCTCCCCAACTTGACTTGACTTGACTCATTTGAAGATCTAAGGTTATGATTTAGAGTGTAAGGTGAAATATAGGATGGAGCGAGATTATTTAAGGCTTTGTAAACCATTAGCAGTATTTTAAAGTCAGTTCTAAATGGCACAGGTAACCAATGTAGTGACAACAAAAATGGAGAGATGTGCTTGGATTTTTTTTTCCTAGTTAAGATTCTGGCAGCTGCATTCTGCATTAGTTGCAACCGATTGATGTCTTTTTTGGGTGGTCCTGAGAGGAGTGTGTTACAGTAATCTAGTTGACAAAAAACAAATTTTTAAGCATCTTTCAAAGTTATAAGGGATCTAACTTTTGCTATATTACTTAAGTGAAAAAATGCTGTCCTGGGGCCTCATGTATAAATGGTGTGTACGCACAAAAATATTGCGTACGAACGTTTTCATGCTCAAATTGCGATGTATAAAACCTAAACTTGGCATAAAGCTACGCACATTTTCACAGTAGCTCCAACCCTGGCGTACGCAAGTTCTCCGCTTGATTTTGCAAACTGGCGGCACCCAGCGTCAAAGCAGTGCTACTCTTCCAGTGTGGTTTCCCTTTCTTTTTTAGATCCACATCCCTGACGCAGCTTTATAAATACACTGAAATTAACTGCATATTGTTTATTAGTTTAATGCATCTGATTGTAATTAACCTGTAAGAATATAATGGTCCACAGAATGGTCAAACTATTCTAAATACCATAGCTGCTTTAGCGTTGTTACTCTCACTGCACCTTCTTCTTCTTTCAGCTGCTCCCATTAGGGGTTGCCACAGCGGATCATCTTTTTCTATATCACTCTCACTATACCACTCGGAGTATTTCTATCACTGTACCTGAGTGGGGAATCACAGCTGTACAGCAGCTGACTGGAAAGAGAATTATCGGTATGCAGTATCAAGCACATGCTGCCCCAGCCATGCTGTCTATTGAACTGCTCTGATACAGCAAACGCTTCAGAGCCTTTCCTTGTGGTTCAGAAACAGTTTCATCCCAAGAACTATAAACGTACTCAATCGGTCAATCAAGTGCTCCTAGTAGAATGCTTTTTACTTGTAAGTACAATTAACTCACTGTAAATTTGTGATACAGTTATAATATTGCACAACCTAAGCCACTTTATAAAGCACGTTATACAGATAAAACTTTAATGTTATTTAAATAATCTATATTGTTAATAATTAAACATGTGAGGACACGGTGCCACAGCGGTAGCAAAGAGCTGGTGCTCCGTTCACGGATTGTTCCTGCCTCGAGCTGTATTCTTGCTGGGGCTGAGGCAATACTGGAAGGATAGATGAATAGAATAATTAAATATGTACTACGAAGATATTTCAATGCTCCTTAACGGTTTTGCAGAATCAGGGTTCTAAGCTTACAGATGGCTTAACATCTATTACGAAGTTGATTGTGTGGCGATTGGGTATTTGGAGAAAGAAAAGGAAGGACAGGAATTGGGGGTTAGGATGTTTGAAAGAGACAGTACTGCTGCAATAAAGTATTTCATCGAAGGTTGCTCACGGCACAGCAAGCATCTTGCATGGGGCATGAACAATCACTGCACCACCGTGTTCCCGTGTTTAATAATATGCTTTAACTCCTATCATTATGAAAATGACATCAAGTATACAACTCAGTATTTTAATTATTCAGAGAGCTGTAATATCACGAATGTAATGGATTCTTTGTCCTGTCGGAGGAAAAGAAAGCCCGTTTAAGAAGCATGTTGTGATTCACACACATAGAGCACACAGAAGATCAAATACAAAACAAAGCATTTAATGTGGCTACTTTAGTTACAATGGGATTTGAGAAACTAGTAAATTAAACGATTTAAAGGTGAAGTTTATGATGTTCAACTTTAGTGACAAAATAAACTACGTGATTAAAGTGGAAATTTCGAGATTAAAGTTGACATTTCATGCTTTTTTCCCACTGTGTCCCTATTTTTTTTCTCTATACCCTAATAAGCTTTCATATGACACTCTGACAGTGGACTACGACTCACCTTTTCACACCGACTTTAATATCTGACATCTTATTTTTTATTTTGGGCACTTTGCGACTTTGTGAACTTGAGCTTTCGAGTTTCTCCGACACTCTATGTCACTCGATCAACTTCCTTTTGTTGTTTATACCCCTGTTTAAACTAACAAATAGTACGTTTTTCCTTTCCTCCACTTCTATTTCCCCCTGTGCTTTTGCCATTGCCATTTCACAGAACGCTGAGCTTAAGGGCAATTTATGTTGATTTGCATATTCAAAGAGGCATCATTTTGGGAGGAGCTGGGGTGGGGCAGCAGGCGCGCGCATGTGCGTTACTTTTCACGCAGACCGGGATTTATGTAGCAGAAGAACGTAGAAGTGGGCGTTCCCACAGATTTATGCATCTGGATTTTTTTCTGCGTAAGCACATTTCCGCTTTTGTCCATATGCCATGTTATAGTGTGAATTCTTCGCACAGCATTATGCCTGAGTCCCCTGGTAATTATCATTAATTTATGATGATAAATGAATTAATCTGATGATAATGTTAAATTAATGTGATGATAAATTGATCACCAGCTCAGTTTGATATGTCACCCATTTGAAAGAGCATATTTCTGAGGCCACACTGATCTTCACTTTTTTACTAAGATCTTTTGGCAGAAAATTGTACTGGATGATAATAATCCAAACACACACAATTCAACACATGTGAGAGCACAGTTCTTGGCCCACAGTGTGTTTTGTCAATTCCAGTTAAGTTTTCTGTTTCTGTATGTTTCTATTTCACACCCAACTTCTAAGGTTCCTTGTCTTTGTGTCCTAGGACAAGTGCTATCTCTTACAGATACTGTAGAAAATTACATTATTGTATCGGGTTGTCAAGTTCTAGAAAGAATTTTGTAGCTCAGTTTCTGGTAAGGTCACTATTCTAGTTTCAAGAACAAAGAAAAAACTTGTTTGGGGTGTCATTAGTGGGCAAAGAATGATTTTCACTGTACGTTGATTCCCTTCTGGATTGTTCAGAAGATCAATGGCATGCTGTATAAGTACAGCATGTCAGTTAAATTGTGTAAAATGCTAGAGAATGCCTATTTCGCTGAATTACATTGATGAGAGGATTTCAATCGTGCAGTGTGTTACTAGCAGTAAGGTGGATTTCAATATCTTTTTTGCCTGTAGGCATTTTTTAAGGGAATCAGTTAAGCCTTCTACCTTTTCCTGTGTCCATTAAGTCTTGGGAAGAAACATACTGTGGGATCTTTCTTTGCATAATCAGTTATTTAGCCATGTGTTGGCAGATGTTTGTTATTTTAAGTGATAAAAAAAAATCTATTTTTGCAGACAGTTCTTGCATTAAACCATATTCCTTGACATTTTTAGATTTGACAAGTGTGCTGTGTTGACTCGAAAAGCAGGGTTTTGCTGTCCCGCTAATTTGTGAAGTCCTAGGAGAGTGTCAGAACTGGGAAGCTTTCTGTGTGCATGTGTACATGTGTGAGCATGTGTCTGTTGAGACTGAGGGAATGGCTTGTGCATGTTGCCTTTAAGAATATGATATCTGTCACTTTATGTCATGGCAGAGTGACCTCTGGCTCAGGGGAAGAAAATCACAACATATCTTGCTGAAATTAAAAGAGATTTATGTGGTAAGCTATTCTGGAAAGTCACTCTTATTTACTGATTTTTTTTTCTTTTTTAAGGGTTGTCCCAGGAATATGTAAAAGCATATACCCAAAACTATTGAGTTCTGATAGTATGGAGTACTGTTTCACTCAGTGCTGGTGGTAGATTTTTTAGGAATAAAACAAGTCTGATTTCCTACCTTTTGTTCTCTGATAAAAATAAAGTTAGTTGTTATACAGTATTTATAACCAAAATACTTAAGTATATAATTAATTCTCTGTGGTGCCTCAAATATTACAATAAAGCAAGAAAGTATCTGAGGTAAGAAGGTGAAGGAAAACTTTGAAACATTGAAGATGTTTAGGTCACATATTAACCTGCAAGTGACTTGTAATTTAAATGCATATTCAATTCATGAAAGAGACATAATTTTTGCCAAATCCACAGTATGTAGTCTTAACCCGCATAAGTAAGGTGGGATTAATTCACTTGATTGATGATCCTCTAGAAAGCATGGGCAGGTTTGGACACTGTTCTTATTCTCATTAACTGGAGAAGCCTCAAGAAGCCATATGGCGTCATTTTGTTGCTCTTTTGTTTAACAATATTTTTCAGTATTTAGCATTCAATTAAAAAAGCTTTGGCACTAGTCTTTGGCAGTCACAATTCATACCAGTAATATTAATCTGAACATCATTATGTTAAAGAAGTATCAGGATTATGGTCATACAGGGTTAGCCAAAAAGAAGTACCACATTTCAATCGTTTATTCTACAGAAATGCTACAAGATAAAATGAATTTCATGCAACACCAGAAAGGGTATACAAAATAGATTTTTGTCACTGTGTTTTAAAAATGATGTCTTCGAGGTGGTGGCCATCATTAACAATTCACTCTTCAAGATGAATTATGAACGCTGGCATGACTCATTTGGCCATTTCAAAGGGAATAGCAGCAATTTCGTGGCAAATAGCGTCCTTGAGGGCTTCAAGGTTTTGAGGTCGGTGTATGAATACCTTCAACTTGAGATAGCCCCATGAGAAAAATCACATGGAGCGATATCAGACGAACATGGAGCCCACCCAACATCGCCACACGGGAAGATCAGCTTCACCAGAAACATCTCCCACAAAATTTGCATGGATCTCTGCACCATATGAGCTGTTGCTCCGTACTGTTTAAACCAAGCATCCACCACATCTATTTCTTCAAGTAGGAGATGCAAAGAGTTCCCTAGTATTTCAATGTAACATTCTGAAGTGATGGTGACCGTTGCTTCCCCCTCCTCAATAAAAATAAGGGCCTACAACGGCAAATTATGCAACGGAACACCAAACTGTAACACGCTCACAGTGCAAGGGTCTCTGATGAAGTTTGAAGGTTCATTTCAGTCCAATAGCAAAACTTTTGCTATTTACACAACTATTCAAATGGAATTGTGCCTCATTACTGCACATGACGATAGCATCTCGATGAATGATTTGCAGAATGTTCGCGCAGGCCTCTCTACGGCTTTCCTAGTTTCTCTCAGTGAGTTCCTGCACTATCATCATTTTGTATTGATGGAAATTAAAGTCCTCATGCAAAATCCTCCTCAAAGATGTGTTGGAAATGCCTAAGGCAGAAGCATGTTTGCATGCTGAAAGTCTAGGAGACTGCAAAATTAATGACATTACAGCTTGGATGTTTTCAGACATTTGTACAGTCTGAGGGACGGCCGGGAGATTTTCTATTCAATGTTTTAACCATCTCTTTAAATTTAGCCACCCACTGACGAATTGTTTTCTGATTTGGGATGTCACTGTTAGGTAGAATGCCGAACTGCATTCAGAAGGCTCATTGAGTAGTAATGATGGATTCGTTGTTTTTGAGAAACGCTTTGACATCGAAAACATGGTGCTCACCTGACCAAGGCATGTTGCTGACTGAAAACTAGAAGGGATCGCCTATCAAAGGACCCCCCACCCCAACCCACTTGGCTGCCTCTACCTCACGCAGTAACCATGGGAAATGTGATACTTCATTTTGACTCACCCTATATATTAAAAATGCAGTAATTAAAACTCCCACAAAAGCAAATATTCTTTGGATAGAAATTATATGTTTCAACCAGAAATATAATAAGTTGCACATTCAGGACTAGGTAATAGCTGGATATTGAAGTCTACTAGATATTATATTTGTCTGTGATATTTTACTGCCTTGATGAATCCCATGAAATATTAGCATGCATATCTAAATGACAATAATACACACATTCAAGAACATAAATACAAAATAATGGTAAAGATAAAGTTCCAACCAGTAGTACTCACTCAGAGAACAATACCACTATTAGAAAGGATAGTACTCCAGGAATTTCTCGCAACA
Organism: Polypterus senegalus; assembly: GCF_016835505.1. Classification (NCBI taxonomy): domain Eukaryota; kingdom Metazoa; phylum Chordata; class Cladistia; order Polypteriformes; family Polypteridae; genus Polypterus; species Polypterus senegalus. Next base: position 101,238,365 of record NC_053163.1, on the reverse strand, counting down.
TTACTAAAGAAATGTGGTTCATGGATGCAGAATCCTATCACACATACAAGGAAATTAAATGTGAAAGTGGCTCGATTTAGTGAAGATCTATAGATAGAAGGGATTTCTGAAGAATACAATCAGAAACAAGTATCAAAAAGTGCAAAGCATCAACCAAAAGTTGGAGTGGAAAGAAATAGAAAAAACAAATACAGGAAATATCAAACGAAATGCCAGAACAAGACATCAGAAAGACACAACAATAAATGCAGGGCTTTCTTAAATACTCAGAACAAACTCAAATGTTTTCACAGCATTGCTGCTAGCCAAGAAGTAAGAATTGTCCCCAGCAAGGGCAAAATCCTAGAGAAAAGGTCATAAGGAGGGAAGCCAGCATCACAGTATGGTTATGTAGTGTACTGTCTTAAAATAATATTTAATAGAGTTTATGTGTTTGTTTTGTGCCAGATAACATCACTTTTACCATGTTATTTTTTAGTACATTAAATAGGCAAACACATTTCTGATTCCCTTTCATTTTAGAGAAAAATTAATGTCCTGTAAATCATGATGTTGTTGAAGTGCTGAAAATTGTGACAAATATGAATGCTATATTAATCTCTTGACCATTTTGGAACTGTCAGGGTATTGCACAAGAAGTACTGGAGTAAATTGTTGAAGATATGGAGGCTTTTTCAGCCCACCTCAGAATGTTCCTACTGTGGCCATCTGACAAAAGCAAAATGTGGTGGTGATTTCTGGACAGGCTGAGGATTCTGCTGCAATTGAAAATTCAGAAACATTTTTTTATGGAAAAGGACCAAGAAATGGAAATGCAAAAACCATAGTGGTTAAACAAAGCAAGAATTCAAACCAGGAAGTCTTTAACTCCTATACAATACTCCCTTAAAAACATTTTAAGTATCCACAATCTTGGACAACATGGAAGTGCACAATGCTTGTCTGTCACATATTGCACACTAATAGCAGTCACAGAAGTAGCAATCATACTAGCAACTGCAAACTATGTCTCCTGAAGGAAAAAAAAATGTCGGTGTGTCAAAATAAAAATAAGATGCAGCTTAAAACAATATCAAAACTAAGGTTAGAAGTAAAAATAATGGCAGAAATGGAAATTGTACATTATCAAACCTACGGTTATACAAGAATAAAGTGGAGAAATGCACAACTAAACACGCAATAAAACAAAACCTGTGCACAATCACACCACTGAGAGGATGATAGAGCACCTTATTATCCATAATATCCCATCTGTTTTACATGGTGTTTTGAAAGAAAAAGCGTCTGAATATGAGTGCATAGGTTTGTCTATAGATTTGCATTTAAGAAGAGGACAGGCTTTCCATTTATTTTGTAAGAATTCATTTAGAAGTTGGTCAAAAGAAGAAGCACACAGATACAAAATGTGGCACAATAAAAGCACCATTACAGGTATCTTTTATTTTCTATTCCACATTCACTACATAGATGCAAATGAATTATATGTAAATGAGATCAGATATGAGGTGCCTGACCTCCCAGTTATAAAACAGCAAAGAGAAAGACTGGAAGCCTTGTAGTGTAAATATACATGGATTATCAGAACTCTTCTGTGTAAAAATACAATAAGTAGAATAGGTAGCTTTAGCACTTCCAGCTCAGTTCCCATCTAGTTTGACTTCTGTGTGGACTTCTGTGCAACTATTGAATTTCTCTAGGGATAACAGTTTTGTCTAGTTCTCCAATACAAAGCAAAATCTAAATCGACCCTCTCTAAGTTTGGTATGTGCATGCTATCTCTATTGTTGTTGCCATAGTAAGCTATAATGATGTGCAGGGCAATTCAGAAGATGTTTGAACTGGCGAAAGGATTTTTTTTTTGTGTAACTTTAATCAAAATTCCCATAATCAACAATGCTCTATGTTAGAGTCTATTACTAATGTTCCCTTACATTCTTCACTACAAAGTCAACTGAGATGAGATTGTGTCTTCTCTTACCTAAAACGTCCATAGGCAATCTTTACTTTGACCCCTCACACTTCTTTATAATGGCACTTAAACAGTGAGGCACTCAGAAAACCTCTAACTCATCCTGTTCTTCAACAATATCTGTTAATGCTTTGGACTTCAAACCCTGAGGTTGTGTGTTCATATCCCACAACTGACACAGTGTAACCATCAGCAAGTCACTTCACCTGCCTGTGATCCAGTTAGGAAAAACAAAAGAAATGTATCTAATTGTATGTCAGATGTTATAAGTCACCTTAAAGGTGCCAGCCAAATAAATAAATATAATGTGAAATGCTAATATGAGGGTTTTTCTTTCATTACTGTGGTATCCACTCAGACAGAGAGTTTCTTGGATTTCAACCTGAGTACCAACAGGATAACCTATACAAGTAGATGGTAATTATGTCAGTTAACAGTTCTACAATACATTCCTGCAGTAAATTAATTCTACAAGTTAAACATGCATGCATTATGTAGTTAGGAATTTGAAAAGTCTAAGGACTTCTTATAAATTCTTTAAAATCACTTCAGTTTTTTTATGTACCTGATTCCCTCTTCCAGAAGATAAATAGATTTCAAACATTACCATATAGAGTATCATTTTAGGCTACCTCAAAAATGGTGATTACAAATATGTTGTTATTTTTGAATTTTGATCCTGTAATAGGGATCGAGCCTAATAAAAGGGATTCTATTACAATCAAGAATTTTTTGACTTTCAGTATTTAAATTGAAGTACACATTTTAATGTTTCAGACATTGTTATTCTTATTTATAATGTACTTATGAAGTAACTCATTTAATCCTTTATGAACACCATGAATTAGGCTGGCTTATGCTAATTCAGACCTATTTTTTACCTGTGAGCTGGTTACATAGTTCAGAGCCTGCACTTAGTGAAGAATAAACTGAAACACTGGATATAGTATTCATTTAGCTGATCTGGACAGTATAAGCAGAGCCATATACAGTAAGTTTCAGGTTTTTGTTTTCAGTGTTTTATTAAGTCTACTTCTACATGTAGAGTAAACTTGATTTACACTTAAAAAAAATATGTGATATGTTATTGAAATCACAAGGCAATAATGAGGAAGAAGTCATAAAACTAATAAGAAGTGACAAACACAAACTTCCCTTCTGTCTGTATATACCTTGTTGTTTGATGTCTGATTGGGTGTGTCAGTTACTTGCTGACCTCTCGGTAATCATTAAACACTTTTCATCTCTTGTCTCTCTCTCTCTCTCGGTCTACCTGTTCTAGTCTCTCATTATCACTCAACAGGATGAATTTGTCCAGCTCGTATCACACCTCAAAAATCCTTTTTTCTGATGTTATGAGAAGCTTTTAAATCCAATGTTAGGCTGTACTTTAGTGTGCCCTGGTGTCCCTGTATTCATGGGCCCTTCAAAATGCTAGGTTGCTCAGTTTGCATTCTGTCTCTCTGTCTTGGCCAGTTCGGTCTCACCTTTCATAGTGGGATAAGTCACCTCTTACTTGCTAGTTCACAGGAATTGTATAGGCCTCCAATTAGACCACTGTACAAAGCCAAACACCCCCAGTCCAGCTTGACTTCTCTTGAGCAGTGGCGTAGCATGGGTGTCAGCCGCCCGGGGCAGAGGAAAATTTCGCCGCCCCCTTATTTAGGTATTTCAATTTAAAAGACTAACATATACAGTAATTCTTTGCCGCCCCCTAAAAGTGCCCCGGGGCGAGCTGCCCCTGCCGCCCCCACTACTCTACGCCACTGGTCTTAAGATAGCTTCCCTTCCACTTTGGTGGCATATTTTCTCCTGGCAAGCACTTAAAATCTGAGAACCCCACTATCAGAGGTAATTTCCAATTACTACAATTATCAACATTAAGAGATCTAACAAAACTCTGTGGAAATTCTGTATTATGAGAAACAAAACAACTATAAACAGCTGGGTCACCAAAGACCAGAGGAGTAGAAAACAAAACTGTGGAAGGCGATGTGGCATTGTCTGATACTTTTGTGTACCAACTGGCAAGCAAGATTGCTGTGGCAAACGACCAAAAGTCCACTGTAGATTTATTTTGTTTCAAAAGAAAAGTAATATGTGATTTATCTGGTGCTCATTAATCTGTCAGACAGGGATGTGGAGTTGGCAGGCGAGGAAACCACTCCCTGGAATTTGGCAGCTTTCCCCTAGCACAGCTGGCTCATTGCTGAATCAAGATTTTCCAGGCTTTGATACTGATATAGACATTAAAAGAAGCACTTCTCTTTCCATCAGTTGTTTAGTGTCAAACTTGTTCAGCACAAATGTAAAGACTATTCATTTTAGCACGTGATTATATCCAATGGATAAGAAATGCCATTGTTTGCCCAGTTTTTGCATGTTTCATTCTGTGGATTAAGTGTCAGTACTGGCAGATGTCCATTATGGATCAAATCAAAGAAGCAAGCTAGCTGAACGGACCTAGACATTTGAATGATTTATGGACAGGGAGAGTTTTTAGTCTTTTGTTTGAAGCTGTGTTACTCTGGAAATGATTAGGACCATCGGGTTAAAACCTGTTTAGTGTGCCTAATGTTGTTGGACCACTAGATTTGACAGACTGCTGTGAACTCCATTTGCCAATATGTTTGAACTAAGAAAGCCCTGCTTCAGATCCTGATGCCACCTTTATGACTCTCTAAAACCTAATCTCTTGTCACTTTATCCCTACAGTGTGTGCTTTGTCATACGTAACAGGTCTAAAGAACAGATAAATGAAGACTAGGTCTGAAAAATGCCGCTGCCTACCTTTATGTCCTTGAGCTTGCTAAACATCTGCTTTTTTTAGTCAGTATTGTTTGACCCTGTGCTTTCTGGATGCGGACAATCCCATTTATGTCATTGATTCCATGAGTCAATGTACTCATTTGCTGCCTACACAGCCCTGAACTTGTTTGGCTCACCATTCTTATTTTTAAAGAGAATGACAGCAGGCAGTTCCCTCTGCTGTCTCCGACTCCCTGGTGACCCTGATCCAAGACACTTTCCCCTTTTGTGCTCAAGCAGATGAATTACAAAAGCCAAAATCCTTTGTTTTATTGATGCTGCAACAGATGATGTACACAGAGGGAACATTTTAATTTCTAGAAGGTATCTTGAGAATTCACTGGGATAAAAGTAGCATATAAAAATATAATTATAAATCCATTTCATGTTTTGTTTGCTAGAATAGAGTAGTTTAGGTCAATAATTGTAAAACTTTCATTCCTCGGCCGCTGCAAATATGGTATTATCACATTTTAAATTTTCTATTACTTTACTCCATATATCTGTATTTTTATTCACTTATCCAATCCAGGTCTCAGGGTGGAAGGCCTTTTCGATTATCACAATAT